>NC_034591.1:37610347-37612788 GCF_900095145.1 Mus pahari | reverse complement strand
CTTTGTAGACCAGGCTGGCCTCGAACTCAGAAATCCACCTGCCTCTGCCTCCCGAGTGCTGGGATTAAAGGCATGCGCCACCATGCCCGGCTGACTGTAATTTTCTTAATATTTAAGGTGGACTAATCCATCTTTTCCCTCTCTACCATCTCCTACATTTTCATTTTTTATTTGCTTATGAACAATGTAATGTTAATTCTTACATTGTGATAAGTTGCAAATCCAGGAAACGAGTGGTTGTAAGTGGCTTATTTATTGTTGTGTTCCCAGGACCTCGTTTGTTAGCTGACATAGCATTCTATGAACATATTGTTGAGGCAGCTGTTCTTCAGAATCCTGTGGGGTACTTTCTTAACAAATACACATAAGCTAGGACTACTCTACCCTCACTGAACTCTACCCTCACTGAGTCGGGATTTGAAACCTGAGGAGGAAGGAGGGATGAGTGTGGTGAGAAAGTATGGTGAGAATGTTACTTACATGATTTTAATATCCAATATTAACTGATGAGGGTAGAGAGTATTAGTCCTATTATTTCAAATTCCTCCTGACCCCAGCCAAAGGTTAAATACATCCTAGTCAGCAGGGAGAGAATTGCTCAAGGAAGGTGAAGTTTTCTGTGCCTAGGACTGATATCTACTGAGATCTGCCTGCCATGTGTTTTTGTCTTAGGTAACCACTACTGAAGGGGGGGGGGGGAAACCAATAACTTAAAAATCAAAAGTCCACATTTTCATTTTTAGCTTTTACACTTGCCAGGTATGAAACAATTCTTTTTTAGTTTTAGCTTCCTCTCTTTTACAAAGGGGATACGAATGTGTACTTGGAAATATAAATAAATATGAACATTTAAGAAATGAATCATTCTGAAGTACGTTTGTGCTTAAAGAATATTAATATGTTATTCTATCATTTAAGGCATGTTTTACATAAATTAAGGTTGCTTGTAGGAGAAAGAGGGTGATATTTTTATTAATGGACTATGTGATGGTTTGTATATATTTGGGTCAAAGAGTGGCACTAATAGGAGGTGTGGCCTTTTGGACTAGGTGTGTCACAGTGTACATGGGCTATAATACCCTAGTCCTAGCTACCTGGAAGTCAGTATTCTACTAGCAGCCTTCAGATGAAGATGTAGAACTCTCAGCTCTGCCTGCACCATGCCTGCCTGGATGCTACCATGCTTCCACCTAGATGATAATAAACTGAACCTCTGAACTTGTAAGCAAGCCCCAATTAAATGTTGTCTATATAAGAGTTGCCTTGGTCATGGTGTCTGTTCACAACAGTAAAACCCTAAGACAGACTATTCCAGTAATAATCAGCTTTTCTCCTCCTCCTTCTTTAATAGAATACGGGTTTCTACCTTTTAAACTTTTTATTGAGTCTTTGTGAATTTTACATCATGCACCCCAATCCCACTCATCTCCCCCTTCCTTCATACCTGCCTTCTGCCCTTGCAACATCCCCCAAAAGAAAACAACAACAAAGAAACAAACAAACAAACAAAAAACCCATCTCACACTGGAAGCTGCAGTGTGTCAGTGTGTCACACAGTATACTCCCCTGTCCAAACATATTTACTTGCAAATGTTCCTTGCAATGAGTCGGTCTGGTTCAAGGCCTCTGGCTTCTGCTACACCATCAATATTGGATCCTCTTCCAAGCCCACACCACCCAATGCAGGTGGGTGGGGCCAACTCTCCCAAGTATGTTCAGTGAGGGGTGGGGCCATATCTGCACAGCTCTTGGATACTACACTAACATGGTCTCAGGTGGCAGCCCAGACCAGGACATCTGGATGGTCCTTGGTGGTAGCACGGACCATGAATATCAAGACAGGTCTCTCATGCTGCAGACATGGCTCTCAGTGGCAACATGGACCAGGATGTCACCATGGCCTCAGGTGGCAGCACAGACTACTCACCTCACGTCAGGCTGTTCCTCACCACCCCTGTCTCCAGTTCTGCTTCTCTGCAGAGTCCTCAAACCTTTCCTTCAGCTTCTCTTTCTTTCGTGGCAGCGGACAGGCCGTTGGGTCCAGGTTTCTATTGAATAGGTGTAGTACCCCCAACAATCCACAGGCCCCAGGACAGTGGCTCCCTGGAGGCAGGTTCTGTCCCCCCTCTGCTGCACGAGTGCAGAGTCCTATTGTCACCTTCCACCATCCTGGCTGGGACTTCTTTACTGAATGGCTTTCATTTCTGCCCGATGCCACTCAAGTTGTGTCCACATTGTCCAGCACCGTGCTGCATACACATCTCGAATGCCTTTGCCGGGTTCCTGGACCTGTTCCGTGTTTGCAGGAGCAGCACCAGGAGTCACATGCTCATCACACCTCTTGCTTACTGGCTCAATCAAGCTTAATTATTTCTGTGAGTGCCTTCAGAGATGAAGAGGAAGCTGTGGTAAATTTTTTTTTTTTTTTTTTTTTTTTTTTT
>NC_034591.1:37591872-37609881 GCF_900095145.1 Mus pahari | reverse complement strand
GAAGAAGAAGAAGAAGAAGAAGAAGAAGAAGAAGAAGAAGAAGAAGAAGAAGAAGAAGAAGAAGAAGAAGAAGAAGAAGAAGAAGAGAGGACTGAGAGAGAAGTGGGGACTAAATGTCTGAATTATATAGGGAAGCACCTCTAGGAGAAATACAGCCCAGCCCAGCCCCTGGGCTGGAAAATTCAAGGCTGGGGATAGGGTCTGCCAGATAGGGACTGAGGGATGCTGGGAAAACCTGGAGGCCAGGTCTGCTTTGATATGTAAAATATGCGCTTCAGGCCTTTGTTCCAGCTCTCTGAAGTACAGACTGGTCTTTTAGGACCTGTGCTCTCTCCCCTTTTGTTTTCCTTTCACCCTTCTGAGCACAGGGCTCCAATAACCTCACCTTCCCCCACCTTCCCCTCCCACCTCCCTCCTGACCTTGAAGCCAGCCAGTCCTCGGCAGTGGTGGCAACAGCCAGCCAGCCAGACAGACAGCAGCAGCAGCTGCAGCAACCGGCCTGTTTGGTTTTTTGTTTGTTTGTTTGTTTGTTTTGTTTTGTTTTCCGAGACAGGGTTTCTCTGTATAGCACTGACTGCCCTGGAACGCACTTTGTAGACCAGGCTGACCTCGAACTCCGCCTCGAAATCCGCCTGCCTCTGCCTCCTGGGATTAAAGGCGTGCGCCACCACGCTGGGCTCAGCCTCTTCATTTTAAATCACCTGACACACCAACAGGAGGAAAGTGTGCTCAAGAGCAGGAAAGCAGGTCTCCAAAAGATACGTTTTAAATTGAGATAACAGTTTTGGTTCTAGTCTCATGAAAACTACTATAGCTAAAAGTACAACTTGATAGCCACTAACTGTATACATGAACATATCCTTTAATGTGTGCAGAAATCATATTTAAAAATCATATTGAGAACTGATGCAGTTAATTATGAAAGCTTTATTTATCCTCGGGCTTTATGTTTGCCAGACATAAACTTTAGAGCAAATAACTAAAAACAGACACAGATTTTTCTAACCCAGATATGCTTAGTAGGTACTGGACCTCAGACCTGTCAGAGATATGCATTTAAAATCTTTTAAACTTGGGATGCTTGAAATTTCAGAGTCTCCCAAATCCTAGCAGTGACTTTCCTAAGCTCTCCAAGAAGATGCAGACGCAACAAGAAAGGGCCCCACCCGGCTTGAGGTAGGATAACCACTGAGAAAGCCTGCTCCCTTGCCTTGCTTGGTACCGCGACCCGGTCTGTGGACAGAGACATGAGATATGCCTGGAGTTGCTTAGGTCAAAGCAAGGTCAGTCTCTCAAGTTCCTCTCCACAGGAGGGCTTCTCAGGTTTGTTGGGCCTGGCAGCAGAAGATTGATCCTGCCCTGGGACTTGTGTCCCCACGGAAGCCACCTACATCACAAGAATCTGGTGGGGTGACTGTCTGGGTAATGGTTAAGTCTGTCATTTTAATTGATACATAGGCCATTTAGATGTATCCTTTTCAGGTCTCTGAGGGGTTTGAATCCAGTGTCAACCACCTGTGACTCATGGTAAATAACTGGGTAGAAAAAGTTTATGTAAAACCTTAAGATTTGAAAGCGTTCAAAAAAGCAAGGTTCTAAGAACGTGTTTGAAGGTCTAGGAAGTTGTTCTGAGGTGGGTAAGCGAGAGTTATGAAGGACTGATCTTTTCAAGATTCTTGTAAGCTTCAGGGAATCTGCCTCTCACAGGTTAAATGAAGTACTGTCAGTTATCAGCCCATTTCCTTCCCTACTTGCCCATTCATGAGGGTGGCTCTTTTTCCCTTTCCCTGGTCCTGGAACTCCCCCAACCTCTCCTCCAACTACCAAGACCATGGGTGTAAGAATTTCAAATGTACACTCCCCCAAATGTTTTCCTCCCTAAACTCCTATCTTCTGTCGCTAACATCCAGGTGTTCTCTCAGAACCTGTATCCAGGACAGCTCCAAATCAGGTATCTGCAGGTGCTCTGGCTCAGCCTCACAAACTGCTTCAGCTGAGCCTATACACTCCAACCCCAAGGTGGTTCCACAACCTGGACAGAGTGCATCAACCAGCTTTTCCTGGACGTGAGCCATATTCCTGCTGTTTTCTCATACTCAAAAACTGTGTCCCAATGTCAGCAGGAAGTAGTCATGGACAATTTCATTTATAATCAACAAAGATTGGGTTGTTTGGTATCAGACCTAGCAGGAGGGACTGAGGTGTATATTTTACATATCAAAGCAGACCAAGCCTCCAGGTTCTCCCAGAATCCCTCAGTCTCTACCTGACAGATCTTGCCCCCAACCCAGGATTTCCCAGGACAGGGGCTGGGCTGCCCTTCCACCAGAGGCTCTTCCCTGTATAATCCAGACATTTGGTCTCTCTGTGTCCCTTTTTCACTGTCTCTGTCTGTCTGTCTGTCTGTCTGTCTTTCTCTCTCTCTGCCTCTGTCTCTGTCTTGCTGTCTCTCTGTCTGTCTCTGTCTCTCTCTTTCCTCCTTTTCTTTCTCTGTGCTTGAGTCCTTTCACCTCCCAGTCCTGGGGCAACTCCCCTGGGGCCTCAGTACTTGAAGCCAGGGAATTCTTCTGAGAGCAGTTTCCCCCAAAAGACCTGCCTTTAATACAATCTAATCTGGCTTGAATTGGCTCATTTCACGGATGGAGAAATATAATTATCATCCACCGTGAGTGGCAAGGTTTCCTAGGCCAGGGATCCTGGACTATATATGAGTGGAGAAAGAGAGCTGAGTACCAGCGTATGTGCACTGATTCTGGGCAGGAGAAAATAATGGAAACGACAGGGGACGTCATGGGGCTAAAATAGAAGAAATACTTTGAGGCCAATAAGGATCTCAGCTCAAGAGCTGGTGAAAACACAGTAGTTGACACACAGAACAAAAACTTCATGGTGTAGGGTGCTCTGTAGTGACAACTATTGTTTAAAATTGGGAGCAGGTCATACTGAAGGATAGGGAATGTTGGGGGACGTTTTTGTGCACTGTGTACTCAAATGCTGGCTTCTGTACCCAGAGATCTGGTTGCAGTCTAGACTTTGGTATTGTCATTATTAAGAAGCATTTCCCGATTCAGTATTTTGTAAAGCATTGTTCTCTATCATCTGCTGATTGGTCAATAAAGAACTGATTAGCCTGTATGTGGGCAGGAGAATATAAGGTGGGAGGGACTTCAGTGCCTTGAGAGAGTCTCTGGTGGACAAGGGGAGTTGCCATGGGGACACAAATGAAACAGGAAGCCAGGGCAAGAACAAGATGGCAACTAACAGGACATGTGGCTGGGCAGTAGGCTGGGCCAGCATAGTCACGTTAGAATAGATCAGAATCTGCCCAGTTAGTGCAAGAACCTTATTAAAAAATATAAAGGTCTCCATGTCATTTGGGGATCAATGGTGAGCATAGAAAATACCTGTACTTTTATAAGAGAAGATTGTGTACTGGAAGCAGAGAAAACATAAAAATACTGACCAATTAGCCATAAAGCTAGTATAGTATGTTAAAATATTTTAGTACTTAATTTGAAATTTTTATATTAAAATTAATATGAATATATTACTTGAATTTTGGAAAGCTAGAAAGCTAAACTAAAACAAAATCCTGTGTATTTTTGTAGTCTTCGCACAATCACACAGTAACTGCTGGAACGTTCATGCCTTCTTTCCACTCTGACACATGTAGGCAGGCAGCTAAGCCCAGGTAGGGCTGGAATCTGTTTGGCAATCAAGGAAGTTCATTCTTCTGTGAGAGATCTCTTGAGGTTTACCCCAGTGTGACATTCAAGGAAAGTGGCTGTGTTCTTATCCTTCCCAGGAGACCTCATAGTTGTGTACAAGGCGCTTTATTTTGCTTAACTTGGGGCTCACTTGACAGGTAAGGGGTAGGTACATTCTGTGTCTTGACTAGGACAGTGCATTAACTTGCATTAACACATTTGCCAAAGCTTATATAACCATAGCCTTAAAACTGGAGCACATGATCTCAAGAAAATTATGTTTCATTTAGTTTGATAAAAGAAAAAAAAAAAAAGCAAGTATAAAAGTCACTAGTCTCACCAAGGACATCAGGAAGAACAAAATTTAGGCTGTCTAAAGCCGGATGACACAGGTAAGTCGAACCCGGAAGAACATACTGGGGTGGGAAACCACGGACTTCCCCATTCACACAATACATTAATTTTTCTGTTTGTTAGGTGAAGTATCAGTGTTTTCCATTCTTTAAAGGTCGAGAGGGATTGGGAGGGTGGGAGACTGTGTGGTGCTGGCGAGGAAAAGCTTTGAATGCAGGGTTTGACATCACAGCTTCATCCACGGCACGAGTTCTCTCGGGGTGAGATCAAGAGGGGGACTTTAGAGACAGTAGCTGTCTAAGACCCTAGGGACATGTTGGCCTAGGACTTACCTATCCTGCCTCAGAATGAGGGAGCCCACTCCTGTGGTCCACTCTTCCTTGGATCAGGAGTCTTTATCATGAAGGAGAAGGTTCTCACCCTGTAAGTATCGCAGGACTTCTCCCAGGGGGCAATACTACATCCGTATTTGAACTCCTCTCTGCCACACCCGAGGCTATTGATGAAATAGGAACAAGTGGGGTTTATAAACTTGGAGATGAAGGGAAATGATGTTCTCAGTTGATCTGTGCATTTTTAGACAACTGGGGTTATTTTGATGATATCCTATGGTGATTTAGAAGTCTGTATTTCTAGGCAGGAATACATTCTGCAGCCAGGAGGGCAGCCAGGTGTTGTAGACCAATGAGAAAGGCGAGAAAGGAGGCTTCCTTGTGTTCTTAAAACTGGACTGAAAAATTGAAACGATTCTGCTTGCTTTTTCTAAAATTTAAAAGTTCTTGTCCTCTACTAACCAGTAAGTCTTTAAATTTGATACATCGCTAATGTCAGTGTTTATGGAGACTCTTTCCTCGAGAAGGAATGACCAAGTATCAATTCTCTGTGGGAGGCGCATCTTACTCAATTTATGACAGGTTTGAAAACTTAACAGTATGGAAGAACGTTGCTGCCACCTACTGGAAGAGACACATACTAGTTATTCTGAAATAAGCGATTTCCTTCACCAAACAAGGGACATCCATACATGGCTGTCATAACTACTTCTACAAATACACTTGAATTGAAAATTAACTTTTATTTATATTATTTTCAAATCTATTTATATTCATGTGCTTTATATATGTGCAATGAGGTTGTGGAAATAGCAAAAACCATGAAACTGGTTTAGTTGTGCTTTTTATGTGTGTATATTTAAACAAGATCTTTCTATGTGGCCCAGATGACCTTGAAATTACAGTCTTCTTCACTCGGGCTCTATATTTCTATGGTTACTGATGAGAAAAACACCTGCCTGGCTTTTTCTGTTTAAATAGAATTTGTTCTCTTACAAGTTCACTACTAGATCACTAAGCCTTTATTAAATTCAATCTTAGTGAAAATTTCAGGTGACAGCAGATACTGGCAAGGATGTGGAGAAAGAGGAACACTCCTCCATTGTTGGTGGGACTGCAAACTTGTACAACCACTCTGGAAATCAATCTGGAGGTTCCTCAGAAAATTGGACATAGTACTACCCGAGGATCCAGCAATACCGCTCCTGGGCATATATCCAGAAGATGTCCCAACTGGTGATAAGGACACATGCTCCACTATGTTCATAGCAGTCTTATTTACAACAGCCAGAAGCTGGAAAGAACCCAGATGTCCCTCAATAGAGGAATGAATACAGAAAATGTGGTACATTTACACAATGGAGTATTACTCAGCTATTAAAAACAATGAATTTATGAAATTCCTCGGCAAATGGATGTATCTGGAGGGTATCATCCTGAGTGAGGTAACCCAATCACAAAAGAAGTCACTAGATATGCACTCACTGATAAGTGGATATTAGCCCAGAAACTTAGAATACCCAAGATACAATTTGTTAAACTCATGAAACTCAAGAAGAACGAAGACCAAAATATGGACACTTTGCCCCTTCTTAGAATTGGGAGCCAAACACCCGTGGAAGGAGTTACAGAGACAAAGTTTGGAGCTGAGACGTAAGGATGGGCCATCCAGAAACTGCCCTATCCAGGGGTCCATCCCATAATCAGCCACCAAACGCAGACGCAGACACTATTGCATACACCAGCAAGATTTTGCTGAAAGGACCCTAATATAGCTGTCTCTTGTGAGGCTATGCCAGTACCTGGCAAACACAGAACTGGATGCTCACAATCAGCTATCAGATGGAACACAGTGCCCCCAATAAAGGAGCTAGAGAAAGTACCCAAAGAACTGAAGGGGTCTGCAACCCTATAGGTGGAACAACAATATGAACTAACCAGTACCCCCAGAGCTCATGTCTCTAGCTGCATATGTAGCATAAGATGTCCTAGTCAGCCATCATTGGGAAGAGAGACCCCTTCTTGGTCTTGCAAACTTTATATGCCCCAGTACAGGGGAACACCAGGCCCAAGAAGTGGGAGTGGGTGGGTAGGGGAGCAGCAGAGGTATAGGGGACCTTGGGGATAGCATTTGAAATGTAAATGCAGTAAATACCTAATAAAAATTGAAAAAAGAAAATATCTAATAAAATAATTAAAAAAATAAAATTTAAATTAAAAAAGAATGCTTGACAGGTTGTCTGATTAATCAATACTTTTGGATAAAAGGAATTTGTTACCTCATACACTCTTTGAAGGTAGAGGAAAGGGGATGTAGGTACAGTTCTTGCGATACAGGGGCAGTTCTGGGATATGGGGGGAAGTTCTGGAATGCAGAGGAAGCTCTGGAATCAAGGGGCAGTTGTGAAATACAGGGCCAGGTCTGGAATAGAGGTTAGTTCTGGTATACAGGGGCAATTCTGGAATACCGGGGCAGTTCTTGAATACAAGGGTAGTTTTGATTATGGGGGCAGTTGTGGAATACCCAGGTATTCAGACCTTGCCTCATGCAGTGTAGTGAACTACGAGTCAGGACAACAAAGAACACCCCCTACTCCAAGGAAAATGTGGTGCAGAGTCAGGATCCCCAGAGGGGATGATAGGACAGCAGGACAGTGGGAAAGTGCAAAGAAACCAGAGAGGCAGAAGAAGTGAGCAGCATCACATGGCTTGGAGAACGCAGGGAGAAACAAGGCTCCTGGAAGGTAAGTCTGGTGGATAAAGTCAGCAGCTGTTCCGGCAGCACAAGCCCACAGCTCTCGCTCCAACCTGATACCCCCGGGGCTTCTGGAACGATAGAAATTTCTTTGGCAATGGAGGTGACGGACATTTTATTCACTCATGAGACTTGGAGTGCTGTGTGTAAGCAGTTTCAGAGAGCAAATCTATTGTTTAAGACCAAGTTATTCCGAGGCCTGAGAAAAAGGAATAAACAAAATGGAGATCCAGGCCAACCTGTAGCAGTCTCCCAGAAGGTGACAGTCCTAGGAAGAGAAGGCCAGATGCTGACAGTACCTTAGCTGGAGGCTTGGCTCAGGAAGGGGAGTATACAGTGGGGAGTAGCCTGGTCCTTTGGCAGCTGACTTCATCACCTGAGAGTGAGTGTGGAGCCTGTTTCTTGAAGTGAACACACCTCTTCTGTAGGTGCCTGACATTTACACAGTCAGGTGGAACCAGCCTAAAACACAGGGACACACACAGATCTACAGCTCAGCTACACCTGACACCCTAGTCCTGTGGATCGTAGACGCCAATCTTAGAGGCCTCAGGAAGGAACGTCTCCCACACACGGCATTTATTCACCATGCTTTCTTTTAACTGCGCTTGTGATAGAATTTTGACCTAGGTTTTTGTTTGTTTTATTTTTATTTGTACATAAGGTGTCATGTAGCCCAGGCTGGCTTCAAGCTTGCTCTGTAGCTAATGGTGACCTTTTATGAACTCTTAATCCTCCTGTCTCCACCTCTGAAATGCTGAGATTACAAACGAGCAACTCAATATTCAGCTTAGAACTTCACTTTTAGCTTTAATGCCCAGATTCATTTTTCGTCTTACACTTCTGATTTCCTTGTGTCATTATTCATTTTACTATTGGTCAATCTCTTTCTTTATCTCTGGATTTGCTCTTTGAAGGTTAAATAATGTTCCCCTTTCCATTTCACCTTTCATCCCCCCCCCCACCATGTATCCCCAACTCTTTCTCAAATTCATGGCTTCTTTCTGTGCGTGTGTGTGTGTGTGTGTGTGTGTGTGTGTCTGTGTCTGTCTGTCTGTCTGTCTGTCTGTCTGTCTGTCTGTCTGTCTGTGTATTCCTAAATATATAAACACAATATGCTCAGCTTGTATAATGTTACTTGTATATAATTGCTTTCAAGGTTGAAATAAGCATTTGGTGTGCTTTTTGTTATAGGTGTTCTTTATCTGTCTTTTGTTTAACCCTGCTTCTCTATTTGTCCCCTTCTCTGACTCCATCATTTACTATTTCTGTATTTACTGTAGGAAATTAGTCTGATGCTGCTTGTATTCAAATGCTAAATTTTGTACCCTAAGATCTGGTTGCCCCCTCATGAGAATATCCTCAAGGAAGAGGAGATCCGCACCTATGCCAGCTTTGTTGTATAAACTTGACTCCTAAGTTATCCCTGATTTAATAAAGATGCCCTTAGACTGGTCTAGGCAGAAGAGAAGGCAGCAGATCAAAGGGTCCAGGACTTGGGATTTTCTGGCAGGAACCATGCAGAAAGGGGGAGATGAGGAGAAGGAAGAAGATTCCATTGGGTAGGTACATTATGAGCACGTGGCCATTAGGGTTGGTCTGTTGGAGTTGGAACAGCCCAGAAAAAACATGACAAATTATATCTTGGGGCTATTGATGGGGAATTAGACAAAATAGCATAGAGAGTTGATATTTGTCCAGTTTTAATGCTTTGAGGACTATTATCAATATAGAGGATTTTGTACCATTTAATTGGGAACTACGTGCTCTAAATGGTGTAAAAAAGCCCCCAGAATAATATATGCCACAACAATTTACCTTAAATACACATATTTTTTAAATTTCATAGTACATACTACATTAGTTTCGATGTTTTCTCTTTTATGGTAATTTTGTGGTGTATTTAGGAGCTTTAATGAATAATTGATTATGTGTGAATTTAAGTATTTTTTATATCTTCTTTGCTTTGCTGTTGCTGCTGTTAGAGCAGTTTCCTTCCCCTCTGTAGGTTTCCTGGGATTGAGTCTTTGAGATCAGAAGAAGCCACTGTACGGCATGAAGAGACATCCAGAGGACACACAAATGCAATAGTGACAATAAAGCAGCATGACTCCTCCAAGAGATCTTAACTCCTCAATCACCTTAACTACCCAGTCCAAAGGTACTGGACTGGGTAGAGGGGTCACTTGTAAATGCATTTAATATTTCATAGGGGATTAGAAACCAAGAGATGATTAGAGAAAGTACCTGGGAAGAAAGTCACACAAATGCAAAAGCAAAGATATGATTTTGAGAAGTAATAAAATGTACAAAATTGGGCTCAGTAAATCAAATAAAAATGTAGTAGAAAGTATCACCAGTAGACTAGACAAATTATAGAAAAAAAAAGTCTATCAAGGCTGGAAGCCAAGACAGAACATGTTCTATATTTAGGTATCAGTTAAGAACAATTAGTAAATTAAGCCATAGTTTATAAGAACTCTGGGATGTGATAAAGAGATCAAATGTAGAAAGTAAAATAGAAGAAGAGTTGGTTATCGAAACCTAAGATATATAAAGCCTTCACAACCTAGGATATATAAGACCTATCTATTGAAGCTATAGCCAAAAAATTCCCCAAATATAAGAAAGAAAATACACATCCATATAAAAGAGGTATTTAGAACTTCAGATAGATGCAGCCATAGAACTTCTTCGTGATGATTTTCATTATGATGATAGAAATGTAAAACCAAGAAATCATAAGAAGCATCTCTGAAAGTGAGAGAGAGAGAGAGAGAGAGAGAGAGAGAGAGAGAGAGAGAGAGAGAGAGAGAAGAGAAATGCCAGGCAGCTCACAA
Organism: Mus pahari; assembly: GCF_900095145.1. Lineage (NCBI taxonomy): Eukaryota > Metazoa > Chordata > Mammalia > Rodentia > Muridae > Mus > Mus pahari. The sequence goes on along the minus strand of NC_034591.1, from coordinate 37,599,892 downwards.
AGACAAACACTAAGAATAGCATCAGTCCTCCCAACAGAAATGAAAAAGGCCAGGAATAATATATTTCAGGCCTTGAAAACAAATTATTACTAAGATTGTTAAATTAGATGAAATTATCTTTATCTTTTTAAATTGATGCAAAATTGAGCACAATTAGAACAAGCACGTTTGCTGCAGCATCTTCATTCCACAGCTTCAGAGGAGCAGAAAACCCAGTACGTTCTATTTCCCAAGTTGAATGCTTAGCTGGGTGGAGTCTTTTCCTTTGTCCCAGTGCAGAGCTTAACTGAATAGTGCTTTCTCTGTTACAGTTATAGCTTCTTTCTCTCCACTGGTCTTGGCTATAACACTAAGTTTCCAAGTGCTCATTTTCTTGACAAACTAAGCGCTCTATGTTTTTTTCTATCCAATTCTCACAGTAGAGCTGCAAAAGAGTTAACAGTTCAACCTTATCATGTCTTGAAATTTCCTCCACGGAAACAATTACTTGATTACTTTAAATTCATCCTTATGGGACTTATCAAGAAATGGATGCTGCTGCACACCTTTAATCCCATTGCTCAGGGAACAGAGGTTGGTGGATCTCTGAGTTCGAGACCAACCTGCTCTACAGAGTGAGTTCCAGGATAGCCAGAGCTACACAGAGAAACCCTGTCTTTAGAAACCAAAAACCAAAAAACCAAAAAAAAACCCCCCAAACCAAAAAAAACCGAAAAACCAAAAAACTAAAAAAACAAAAAACTAAAAAACCAAAAAAAACCCCCCAAATCCAAAACAAACAAACAAACAAACCAAATAAGAAGAAAAGATCCACATTCTGTGCCAAAATATCACATACAAATGGCTGCAACACAGTTGTTAATATTATCTTCCTCTCAAACCTCATGACCCAAGTCTACACCATCCATATCACTCTCAGCAGCAGCATTGTCTCAGCCTGCTACAAGAATAGTCCTTTAAGCTCTCTCCTTCAAAGTTCTAAAGTCTTCCACATCTCCCCCGACCCCTTCACTCACTTCAATTCCCACTCTTCTTGTTACAAAATGACATAGCTGAGGCAGATAGTTGCATCAGTAAAGTACTTGTAAGTACTGGGAGGACCTGATTTGGTAACTAGAACTTCCTCAAAGACACTAGTTATGGTGGCATGAGCTTGTAATCCCTGCATTTGTAATGTAGAGATAGGAGAACTTCAAGGGCTCAAGGACCAGCCAGCTTAGCTTAATTAATGATCTCTAGGCCAATAAGAAACCCTGTATCAAGAAAGGAAGGTGAATAGCCCTGAGGAGGATGATAGAGATTGTCCTCTGACCTGCAGGTACACTCATCAACCGATACATATACATACATATGTATGGACATAGTCACATAAACAATAACGCAAAACAACAATAAAACAAAAGCAGAAATACATTAAAAAAAAATAAAGTTTGGCTCACAGCTTGAGGTTACAGCCCATCCCAGCTAGGATGGCATAGCAGCAGGAAGTTGAACAGCTGGTCCCGTTATGTCCAGAGTCAGGATGAAGAGAGCTATAAATGCCAGTGCTCATCTTTGTCTCCCCCTTTATATTCTGTCAGGGACTTCAGCCTATGGAAGATGTCCACATTTAGGGTGGATCTTTCCAGTTTAGTTAACCTACTCTAGAAATTCTCTCTTAGAGGTTTGCTTCCATTGAGGTGCTAAATCTTGTCAAACAGATTACTATCAAGAAGTGTCATCTGAGAAGTGGCCTCTAGCTCGATGAGGGTGACTTTTGCCATGCTTTCACAGGGCAGCCTGCACACAGTGTTTCCTCCTACTGCATTTATAGGCAAATGTCTACCAATAGTTTTGGGCTTAGTGCCTTCCTGCTCATCCTATTCCTTAGCCTTGAAGATGCTTGCCCTGCTGTCTTCTCACATGGATTGTAACAAGGTATTCACTTGCTAATCCAGAAAAGATACAACTAAACATTGTAACAAGGTGTTCCCTTGCTAATCCAGAGAAGATACAACTAAACATTGTAACAAAGGGTTCCCTTGCTAATCCAGAAAAGATACAACTAAACATTGTAACAAAGGGTTCCCTTGCTAATCCAGAGAGGATACAACTAAACATTGTAACAAAGGGTTCACTTGCTAATCCAGAGANGATACAACTAAACATTGTAACAAAGGGTTCACTTGCTAATCCAGAGAAGATACAACATAACTGAGACCTATGACTCAAGCACCTTATTCCTGCTGTGTGGACAGTCCATCTAACCACAGTCCATTTGGTTCTACATCTGTTGATTTCTGGTGACTGTCACATAATGTATTTTCTTCCAAGACCTCCAAATGTTAGGACTCCACAGGGCAGTCATGTGAGAGTAGGTCAACAGTTTAACTCGAACACTCTCTGTCACCAGGGGCTTTCTAACAAGAACTAAGACTGGTATTCATTTTAGTATGACCCAAGGCTAATAAAGAGGAACTACTTTAAGAAAAAGAGAAATGAAAACACCAATTGTCCCATCTTCTAAATTTAATGTAAGCATTTAGTATTGCCAGACATACATATACATATATGTATACGTATATGTAGAAATATACAGTGCTAGATGGTGAATGTGGTGGCAGAAACCTGTTTTGACATCACTTCATGGGCAGGCATAGAAGGATCTTAGCTCAAAACCAGCCTTGGCTAATGGCAAGACCTTGTTTTAGAAAAGTAATAATAGCCCATTGTCATTGCAATTATAATTATGGTGATGCATTTCTCACACGTTAATATTTTTCACATTAGATAACGCATATGTTTTGTTCTTAAGAAACATAACTCTTTTACACATCACTCGAGGTTTGAGAACAATACCCAGTTCACAAGTTATTTGCATTTATTTTTTAAAGGAAACACTGCACACATTTCTCAATCTCACAAAGAGAGTTTCCTTTGAGAATATGGCCTGCAGATGTTTATTACATGACTCTTTATTAATAATAAAAATGAATGATCCAGGAGGGCTAAGTCTGATATGGTCTTTTTTGTAGGAATAAGTGGATGAATTAAAATTATAACAAGCAGCATTTTTCATAGATTCAAGCAATATAAATATGGGAAAAAAGTTAATTTGATCATTAGATCTTTATAGTGAATGATAGCTAAGACATTTACTCATGTTTTTCCAAAATTTTCTGAGTTGGTTAATAAATGTTATAAAACCTATTTTACTTTTCTAGTCTAACAGTGTGTGCAGAGCAAGTTTACTCATAACTGTATTCCCCTGAGTCTTGGTGGCAGTTGTTTAGATGTCCAGAGACTCCTGTCTAGACTACATGGTCACTACAGCAGGGAGTGGTTTTGAATTGTCCTTTCAGACAGTGATTTTTCTTTGGAATTCTGGGCCCATCCTCATTTCACGTGTGATAAATATTATATTTTAAAGCGGCAAATTTTCCATTGGGTCAATTTTAACTGAACTTTGAGGAAATGACTATAAATTATGTGACTGGTAAGCTCAGCATTCTTTTTTTTTTTTTTTTTTTTTTTTTTTTTTAAAGATTTATTTATTTATTATATGTAAGCACACTGTAGCTGTCTTCAGACACTCCAGAAGAGGGCGTCAGATCTTGTTACGGATGGTTANGAGCCACCATGTGGTTGCTGGGATTTGAACTCCGGACCTTCGGAAGAGCAGTAGGGTGCTCTTACCCACTGAGCCATCTCACCAGCCCCAAGCTCAGCATTCTTAACTTTGCTGATTTTACATAACATTAAAAAACAAAAACTAACGTGTGTTTTGCAAAACGTTATGTTCCAAACTGCATGTCTTCAGGAAGGTATGATTGATGGATTTGTAGACCAAGGTTATATGTACTTCGTACGCCTGCATCATATCCTGCCAGCTGGCTCCATTTCTGCAGATAACACTTCTCAAGTCTCCATAGTTCTCCTAAACAAGCCAGGCTTGACAGTGTGAATCTGCATTACCAACTCTGGGACTATGAACAGAGGTGGATGGATCCCTGAACCTGTTCCATCAAGCCTACCCAATTGATCAGCTCCAGGTTCAGCAAGAGACCCTGATTCCAAAAAAATAAAGGTGGAGGCTGATCAAGAAAAGACAGCAGGCATGGACTTTTGCCTATCACAATGTTCGTGCACACACGCATGCTGACAAATGCATATGTGAACAAACCTACATGAATAAACAGTATATACTCTATATACAAATCACAAAAATCACATTAATCACACACACACACACACACACACACACACACACACACACACTAAGATAGAAAAGCATAATTTAAATCATTTTCATCCTTTACTTAAAACCTTCTATTGCTTATACAGTTCAGAGTTTACATAGGACTTAATTCATTCCTGATAGCCTCATGTTGTCTCAATTGAAGTGGCTTTAATGTTATTTTTTAAATACAAGGACACTCTCGCCTCATGGTCTTTGCACATGCTGTGCACATCAAGCTTGGATGTATCTGTCTGGTTTTCACCTCTTGTTTTCTCTTTCAAATTCATCCTTCTCCCTACGTCCTCCTATACAAGCCTTTGCTGGGCACTGCTTCTGTCCCAGCAGAGAATATATCCATTTTGTTCTTTGAGTGCCTCTCCAGTGCTTGGATGATAAAAGGGGATTAAATACGTTACAAAGAATGTAACACTTTACCAGCAATGTACTTCACAATGAACATTTTCTCAGTTGCTTGGTGAGGCAGAGCTACAGGTAGAGCTGAGTTGTTGCCATAGGCTTTGGCATTGCAGATCATCTATTACTAAATGCATGGTTGTTCCTCATTGTAATATAGGGTTCTTTACTAAGCTGTCAGGAATTTAGAGAAGAATAGAATGTTTCTATCCTTGAATAATGGTAACACACACAAATTTATTTGATACTCAACTTTGTTATATAGTTCAGAGAAATGGTATTTATTTTTCACATTGCACATAGGAAAGTAAGTGACTTGCTCACTGTGATTTGAGAATGGTCAATGACCGATCTTATTTCTGCTGATAACTTGTTGGTATTTCTTTGGAAAAGTATGCTCCCAGCTGTGTCTGTTTTGTGTTCAGTCATGCTGTGGTTCCTCACTGCAGAGAGAAGACAGCCATACATCACAGAGAGCAAATACTGTTCTTTTGTCAAATGACATACTACTTTTGAGAAGAGAACAATTATAATCCTATTCTTTGAGTCAGTCAGAATTGGCATTAACTCTAGATCTCAGTAGTTTTAATTACATGTTTTATTTTTTTTAATAGATATTTTAAGTCCAACACAGCTTAGGGAGGTCGGGTTTTTTCATCAGAGTCACCTGGTGCCTTGGTTGATGAGATGTCCTTTAGGATATCAGCACTGGTGATTAGATTACTAAGGGTTCAGGACACGAAGTCTAGGAAGCCAGGTGCTATGAAGGATGCTTCAAACCATCATACTGTATTGACCAGGACCAGTCCTATGATTACTTGGACATAAAGAAAATTAGAAATGTTGGATAGTTGAATATCAGTGAAAATGGTAATATTTATAATGATCATTCTATCCTCTTCTTGACAAACACAAACAATAACATGAATAATTTCTGCTGCTAAGTAGTTAGCATTTCTTGCCTGTCTCCATCCTTCCCTCTCTCCCTCCCTCCATCCCTTCTTTCTTTTATCCTTTCCTCCCTCTTTCCCTTATTTCCTTCCTCCTCCTCTCCCCTTCCTTCTTTTCTTTTCTGTTCTCCCCTCTTTTTTCTCGCTTCCTCCTCCTCTTCCATCTTCTTCTCCTCTTTATCTTTAATTCCTCTTTTTGCGTTCACCCATTGGGGACAGCATTTACCCATCTTACAGGATCTTTTGTGATGAAGCCTGTGTTCTTCTGTTTCTGTGTTAGTTTCACTGGCTGACTTCTACACAGGAAGTCAGACCTAAGGAGGATTCAGGCCTATGTTATGAGGAATGCAAACAACAGCTAGTGGTGCCAATATTGAACTCTTTACTACACATTGAAATTTGTGCTTGCTACTCTGTGTTTACGTTTATTACCTCTAACTTTTGTTTATATATTTATGCTGTTAATAAAGCAACAGTAGATAAAAGAAGAAAGGAAGAAGTGGATTGGTTTTTGCAATGGCCAGTTGTTTAAACTATGGCTACTCATTCTCTTTAATGTAGTTGTGGGATTGAGAAATTAATGTAATATCAAAAAGAGGAACTAAGTTGTGGTTGATAGAGTTGGCTTTGTTTAGAAGTGCAAGTAAACAAGAGTGTGCAAAGCACAGATAGAGGGCTTGACTCTCATAGCCCCGAGCCATCATCAAAAGCCATTTCCATTTGGAATTATTAGAACTATAGAGTATCAAATTACTCATATTCATAAAATTGTGTGTTTAACTTACTTTTAAATATTTAAGTGCTAGTAACTTGTAACTTCCACTTGTTCCGTAGGTTAAGGACCTACAGGTGATGTTTTTAAGGCTCTTGCTTCTTCATTATTGGTGTCATTCTGTTGTGATGCTGCAGTGAAGGTGTTGGTAGATGAAGAGGGAAACGGTCAACTGAGCAACTGAAACTTCAAAGTATAGTTTTGCTTATGCAGAGCTGGTTGCATATTTTGTAGAGAATTAGAATAAATGTGTCTATCTCCTTACATAGAATTTATTATTATTATTATTATTGTTGTTGTTGTTGTTGTTATGGTTTATTTGACTATTTCATGTGCATTTAATGTATTCAGATTTTACCTCCCCAATTCTCTTACCATCCTGTAGTCTCTATTAATCTCCTTTTTTTCTCCACATCAGTGTTTCTTAACCTTCCTAATACTGTGACCCTTTAACACAGTTTCTTATGTGATAGTGACCCCTAACCATAAAATATTTTTGTTGCTACTTCATAACTGTAATTTTGATACATACATTATAATATAAATATGTGTATGTCCTGATGGTCTTAGGTTGACACCTGTGAAAGAATCATACAACTCCCAAAGGGGTCAAGTTGAGAGTCATTGTCCCACGTGGCCCTTTCTCAAATCCATGACTTTTGAATTTGTTTTGTTACTTATTTAGATTAATCAGAGACCTTTGTGTGTGCTTTGAGTTAAAACTATCCTCTGGAACCTGGAGTGGTCACCAGTGGGTGTACAACTGGAGACAATGATGCCCCCTTTCCCTGAATCTACTCAGAGAAATTACAGTTGAGCAGTCAGGAGTAGGGCTCCATGAGACTCTTCTCCATCTTGTCTGGCTATTGATGGGCCCATTCTTGAGCAATCCCAGTGCAATCATCCGTAGCTGAGAATTTCTGACAGAAGTACCTCTGTATTGCTCGTAAGGTGACATTTTTCAGCCCTTATTCCCCACCTCCTTCTGCAATATTCCATGAGCCACAGAGATGATATAAATTTCATCTCTAAGGCTGATCATTCAACTACCACTTATTCTGAATAACTGGTGCAGTTGTAATGGCTCATCATAGTTCACTAGAGAGACTTCTCTGATTGAGGCTGAGGGTAATTGGTCATGATTATAGACATGCATATTTAGAAGGTGCTTGAACTCTGTGTCAATTTAGCTAAACAATAGAATTAAGTTCCCTCTGAAGTCCAATGACCTTCCTTGCCATGGGGGCTTGCAGTAACATGTATGGAATTCCTCTTATGTATTCCTTCTGTGGAATAGGCTCCAAGTCAAAGAAAAGGGCATGTATTACCACCATAACTGCCATTATTGCACAGGTGTGCATATATCTTGCTTAGTAGGTTAGTATTTTGGTTGACAGCTTCATATCTAGGTACGACCATTGATGCCTTTTCTTCCCTCCTCGTCTTCCTAGTATTGCCAGTTGGCATTTGGAGACTTTCCAGTAGGGAAAAAGTTTCCAGTTTAAATTCAGCTTGCCTTATATCATGCAAGCAAAGTGCATAGTGCCTTCAAAAAAGGAGTTACAACATCTAGCTCTGGTGGGAAAAAAAAAAAAAAAAAAAAAAAAAAAAAAAAAAAAAAAAAAAAAAAAGTACGTATTGTTTTAGTAGCCTCTAGTCCCTCCT
>NC_034591.1:37587060-37591783 GCF_900095145.1 Mus pahari | reverse complement strand
CCTTATATCATGCAAGCAAAGTGCATAGTGCCTTGGGAGAATGATTTCTTTTTCACTACTACATTATGAACTTTTAAAAAAAAAAAAAAAAAAAAAAAAAAAAAAAAAAAAAGCAAAGTACGTATTGTTTTAGTAGCCTCTAGTCCCTCCTTGATCAACAACCTGTAAGGAGATACCCTAAATCTAACATCGCCATTTTTGTTTACTCACCCATAGCTTAAGATGGAGGGTTTTTAAAATTTTTGTTTTGTTTTGTTTTTCAAGCCATGCGGGGTATCTCCTTTTCAATTATTTTTTAGATTGATTATAAGATTGTAGATTTCCACGGTGCTTATTGATACCTTCTTCATTTTGACTCATCTTGCCCCATCCCTTTGTCTCCCTATCTGTTCACTCCCTTCTTAAGCCTTTCACTATTCTGTATGCCTCCTTCTCTACCTTGATTTCACCTACAATATACTACCTTTAATATTCTCTCCTTTAGTGCACCTCTCTCCCAGTGGCCTATTTCTACACTGCTGGCCTCATGGGAACCTCTAAGTGGGACATACAAAGTAATAGATTCCAACTAGGATCCACATGTGAAAGAGAGCATCCAGTATGCTCTACTGTGCGTGGACTATCTTACTCAGTATAGTTTTTCCTAGTTTCATTCAGATGAGAGTCTCGAAGTCTTACGTGACTTGCTGTCATAGATGTTATGCCAATTTAAGTTTTGAGCAACCTGAGAAGTTTTGCCAGTATACAATTACCTTGTAAAAGTTTTTGAGCAAGTGATGGAAATTCCATTCTATTAAAGTGTGGATTTAGTTCTCTCTTGCACCTGGATTTACATGAATCCCAAATCACTCAATTTCCTGAGAGTATTTCTGCAACTGAAATGATTTGGGACTGATTAGATCTCCTGGGTTCCCCAACAAGTAAAATATTTCTTTTAGGCTCTAAGGTGTTAGTTTGTGGGTAGAAACATTCTGCCTTTAAAATAATGCCTGTAATTTACTGAGTTTAAGGTGTTTGCTGCAGGTGTGTCTGTCTAACAGTTATAGCCCTGTATGTGTGTGCAGAAAGGGAGGTGCTCCTGGGCTGTGCTCTGAAGGTTACCCTAGAATGTGCTCCCGAGAGGACTGTTTTAACTACTTCCTGTATGAGAACACAAACAGGAGTGCTGTTTTCAGACAGCTTTTGGAGAGGTGGAATATAAGTTTTTCAGCCCGTTTTTTGTTTGTTTGTTTGTTTTTGGTAGCATTTGATAATGTCAGCGTGACCATCATTTAGGAAGGGAAGAAAAAAGGCCAGATCACCTAAACCTTCAGGTAGAAAAGAGAAACCGGGGTGAAACTATTGAGTTTATTTAATTATTTATTATCATTTACTATTATTCATGTGAAAACAATAAGCATCAAAAATTCTTCTACAAGTTGCGGAAGAAAAGACAGTGGTTATTTTTTTAAGATACAATTTTATCTGTATTTTGTTATAGTTAGCCATGTTTGAATTTTCTTTGATGATCTCTCTCTATATAAATATATACATATATACATATATATATATGTATGCATATACATTTTACACACAAAATATATTCACACACATATATTTTATATCTACACACTTATATATATATATGTATGTACATATATACATATATACCTATACATATTTACACATATATATACATATAAATATGTACAGATGCATATATAATGTATAAATGATATATATAACAACATATAATTATATGATATGCAATATGTAATATGCAATATATAATATATAACATATAATAAATATATAATGTATGATGATATATGATGTATGATGTACTATGTAATATATGATATAATATAATATAATGTACACTGTGTGTGTATAGATGGAAATACATGGTGATAAAATATATGCATTGAGATACCTAAAGATAGAAAAATAGAAAAACACACACCCTCAGAGTGAGGGTAAGAGAGAGATTTCTAAGAAACTGACTGGCATGATAGTGTTGGGCTGTCTGGGTAGATCATGAGTAAGATGTAGTATTGATGTCTGGAATCCCAAATATGCTTTGCAAGCCAACACAAAGCGTTGGAAACAGGTTTTCTGGGTTGTAGTCCTGAGGCAGATTTACTTGCCCTTTGTTGAACCTTATTATTTTTTCTCTTAAAGTTTCAATTGATTGAATTTGGTCCAGGCTCATCTACAGTCTTGTTTTTTTTTTTTTTTTTCATTTTTTAAAAAAAAATTTAATCACATCAAATTGTTTCTTCATTGAAAGGCTTACATTAGTCATAGATCAAGTAAATTGAGCACCATAGCCTTGCCAATAGCCTAATATAATAACCTTGCCCCTCAAAAACCCCAGCAGTAATAAAATTTTCACCCCTGTAACCCAAAGTTTTAGAATCAACGTGTCTTCCTGGTTAGTTTTACTTATAATTTAATTTGCAGTGGTAAAACACACAACTTTAAAGTAAATGTATGCACAACATGCTATAATGCATTCTTTCCCTGTGCACACTTAAGGTTAATCCGAATATTCAGGTGGATGATATCTATAGAGACTTTGTACCAACTTGCTTCGTCCACAGCCAGAGCAGCAGTCGATCCCTAAAGCCTTATAGAATACCAGGCTAAGGCCCTTCACTTCCTGTCTCCTCTGACACTTTTTCCCTTCCAGCTCTGCCCTGTACTTAGTGTGATTTGGGCTATTGTGGTCTGTTTGCGGAACTAAAGACAGCAATAAGCCGGCAGAACCGGAAGGTGGTCTTCCCCTTCTCTCACTCCCCCGGTTCCCACTCCGAGTGCCAGGACCCCGCAGCTTCCTAATAGAAGCATCAATCATGTACACAGCAAGTGGTGATGTACAGAATTGAATTTGGCAAGGCATCCATTCAGTTTCTTGATTTAGACTTCAGAAATTTCAGTTCACTAAACATGTTTTCTCCATCTGCTTCCAGCTGGGAAGCCCGGGCTGGATGCTTGTCTCTTTCATGTTGCACTTCATTCAGCTTTTCATCCTGGAATGAGAATTACTGCGCATGGATCCTCTGCTCAGCTAGCTCTGCATGTATTCTGAAGGTCTGTTATGACAACCTCTCAGTATTGATGGGGAGAGTCTCGTTCTTAACCGGATAAAAACCAATAACCTTATGCAAGCCTCAAAACATTGCCCTTTCTTGGTTAGCATTAGTGAGCATCCCTTGTTAGAAATCATTCTTTGAAACTCTCTGTCTAGATTTGCATTGCGCCTCATATAGAAACTTATTTTGCTCTTAGGTTGCTAGTGTAGAGTCAGGTAAATGGTCCTAGACCATGGTAGAATCTTTTATCCTTAGGTCACTGTTAATGCTTGTTAAGGGTGGATTGGATTGGCTCCGCCAAGCCACTATTGAGTCATGTCTGTTTTTCAGTCTGTGAGTAATTGAACGATGTCTATCAAGTAAAGCTTGGTGCCCATCTACAAGAGAACATCTTAAAGTTTGCAGACACTGTTTTATCTCACATACTATTAGACTGAACCTAGTCATGTGGCCACGTGTAGCTACTAAGGAGACAGGGTACAGGGCAGCCAGCTTTTAGAACTCAGAGGAGTCAAAGAAAAAAAAGAAAACCCAAAGAAGTTGGGGAGAACTAAGAACTGAGCAGCAGTTAGGAGGATATGATGTATTTGGTGTCTGATGTCAAGTTGTTTTTGAGAGTAAAGTACTTATTTTTACAAATTGCAGAATTATTTTGGAGCTGGCTTAAACAAAAGTACTCAGGGTTAGAACATAGCTGGTACTCGGGGATTGGAAACAAGGAACTAACAATTTCACAGCCACCTATTGGCTGCATCTGATTCTCATGGTTTTCTTGATTAGTTAGCATCCTTAATGTGGCTTCCTTTAATCTCAGAGACACGCCAAAACCAACAAAATAAAAGATAAAAAAAATTTCACAAGTTATGAGTTCATGAACTCACCTCTGGCAAACTCAGCTCTATGAAAGGTTCGTTTGGGTTCTACTAAGGTCACTTTCAAATTCCTGACTGGTTCAGGTAGAGTCATGTCTCTCTATTAGGCAAATGGAACAAGGGCCATGAAAATTATTTTTGGTAAGGGCCCAAAGATGTTTTGAGAATATTATAGAAAAAAAAAAAGATATCTTTTAAAAAGTGTACCCACCTCCTCTATTTTAGTAATTATTCTCAGACATCCATGACATACAAGCATCTGCATTTTCTTCACAGAAAGACAATGAGCAGTTCTGGCCCCAGAATGAGCTCATCTGGTGGAATGGCTTGCCATCAATGAGTGAGGCCCAGGGTTCTCCTGCTTAATTTAACTGGCACTAACTCCTGACAAGGTCATGCCGTGACTAAAGTCAGAAAAGATAAACCCAAATCTTTTCCCAGTCATATCTGAAAAATACTTATAAATCTCAAAACTGAATAGCCTGATTCTTGATAACCAGGCTACTGGTTACATATTTGGACTCAGATTTTGTGCTTCAAAGAGAAGCGTTGATACTTAAATGTTGAATTACCAACACTTTTTGTTGTTTGAAATTTCATACGTGTGCATACAATATATTTTAATCAAATCCACCCCACATCTCCTCACCTTCACCCCCCCATTTCTCTTTTTCTCTTTCTGACTGTCTCTTCCTTCCCTCCCTCCCTCCCCTCCTCCCCCTCCTTCCCTCTCCCCCTCCCTCCTCTCTCTCCCCTTAGTCCCTCCCTCCCTCCCTC
>NC_034591.1:37565457-37586860 GCF_900095145.1 Mus pahari | reverse complement strand
TCCCTTCCTCCCTCTCTCCCCTCCATCTTCTCCCCCACCCAGGTAGTGTTTTCTGTGTATGCTTGGATACAGAACAATTTTGTAGAGAGTGTGTGACCTCTCAGGGGATGAATTCCTGAAGAATACCAACTCTCTCCCAACAGCCAATTAACCCTTCCTTAGCTAGGGGTGGGACTTTGTTAACCTCTCTTCCATCCACACTGGGATTTTGTCTGGCTTGATTTGTTCACTGGTCTTGCACATGTCCCAGGTCTTATGCCATATTGTCACAGCTACAAGTTCCTGTGTGCAACTGCCCCGTTGTGTCCAGAAAACACTGTTAAACTGTAGTTGTCTACTCTCTTTAGTTTTTAACATCTTTCTGCCCCGTTTCTCTTGATGATCTCAAAGCCTTGAGTGTGCTGATGTGGCAATCCTGTTCAGGGCACTCACGATCACTTTTCCTCTCCACTTTGACCAGTTGTGGGTGTCTGCATCAAGCAATGCCTACTGCTTAAAAGGAACTCCTCTGCCTCAGTGGTACTAAGTGTAGGCTGGACTAGTGAGCTGACCGGTATAAACTATAATTAAACAAGTGCGTTATAATTTGAAGATATCTATAACTCATTGCAAAAGAATGTTAATACAGATATTGCCCTAAAAATGAGCTCTTAAAAAATTTATTTAATATTTAGAAAAATATCTTACAGAAAGTTATTATTTGTTGCGTTAACGTAGAAAGGATATAATAGTTTAAACTGTTATAATTCTTTTCATCATTTTGGATATTTAAAATTGATGAGGCATAGAAGTTGGGCAATGATATTTCCAATTTTTGCTTTTATTGGCTACATCCTGCCTTCCTGATCTGTTCCTCTTGTGAACTCCTAGGTCATCTTTTATAGCACTAACTTCCTGAGCATGCATTATTCGTCAGCTATATGCATCTGTTTGTATGCCTCTGCAATTTACATGGACTCTAAATGACCAGAGGGTGTGAATCATGTTAGAGAAGTTTTTCCCCAAGTCTTCTACCAACCTCCTAGAGGTTGATACTCTACAGAACATAATCGTTTTTAAACCGAATGGTTGACCCCTGGATAAGACATTGGACTGCCTCTCCAGCCGATGCGATAGCACACCGGGGCCACCCTATAAATACTTCTTGATTAACGAAAAGATTGCAGTGCCACAGCCTCCAGAATTCGGAGCGTCTGCAGAAGGCTCTGAGTGGAACAGAAATGGAGAGTAGTTTTCGTCTGCCTTCTCATCTTGGCTCCAAGTCCCACCCGTGGAGTGTGTTATTTGTTAAGATTGTGATTGGAAGGCTTGTGTAGCGTTACCCTGCTGGATTGTTGCGTTGCTTTGTACAGTATCCATCTATTTTTGGTATTTGTTTTGAGGTTGTAATGCTTTGAAATTATGTAATTTTTGTCCACAGCAGGAATTTGAAAAATGACAATGGATCTGCTATTTACGTGGGTTTACTCTAGGCTTTTCAAGGATGCTGAGCTAGTCTTCTGGGATGGAGTTACCACAGAGGCAAACTGACTGAAGTGGGTTATTAATTCTGCGCAACCTTAACAGAACATATACAAAAATTGACCCTCCTCTCTGGCAGAGCAGGTTCAGCTAGAGGATCTAGGGCTCCTTGACTGAACCACGACTTTTCCGGTTTCCCTTTTCACGGCGCTTTATTTAATCAATTTGCTTCCTTTTCTGCGGTTGTTTCTTATTCTTTCTCTTGGTCCTTATAACCAGATTGTTTAAATAGACATGGTTTTCTGACATTCTTTTACCTCTCACGGAGGGATTAGCATTTCCTTTTCTCAAGTCACCTGCTGCTGCGCCTACTTGCTTTGGCAATATTTCTAGGGTATTCCTTCCATTGCTTCAAGTCCGATTCTGTTTGAGTCTGTCCCCCTTTGATCTGTTTGTTTTGGATCTGTGCCACCCAGCCTACTGAACATCATGGCCATTTTGTCCTGCTGTGTTACCTCAGCCACATAAGCAGTTCCTCCTTCTACCTTCGCCTTCTGGGTACTCATTTGCATATCTTCACCTTCTTACCTGGAGCATCCCAGTGGCCTCTCCTTTGTCTCCCATCACCTGCCCAGTGTTTTGTTGTTGTTGTTGTTGATTTGTCTACTGCTAGCTTCATATCCCGTATAAACCTTTCCTAATAGGGCTTAAATAGCCATATTGTATGAATCCCCCCCCCCTTTGGCCAGGATTCCATAATTTATCATTAAATTGTTTTCTAGTGTTTCTTTAAGACTTTTCTAACCTTGATTATAAATTAAAGAACGATAAGATCTGGAGATTTAAACTTTATTTTAACATTAGTTTCATTTCTGACATAATAAAAATAAGACACTAGTGGGATGAAAGGTGCCATTTAATCAAAGGACGCTGAAAGAGAAGAGGCTCTCAACGGAAGGAGGCACGTTGAAAGGCCAGGACTGGTTGGGAAGCGGTGAGAATGGCCCATTGTTCCTGCACCGGGCATGGAGCGCAGGGCGGTGAATGGAGGCTTCAACTCTGGTTAGATGCAGCCATTGTTCTGGATGCCCGCATTAACTCGGAGTGAGAGAGAATTCATCAGAAGGCTCTTGTATTTTATTTCCTCTCTTGCTCTGGGGCAGAAACTGCTCTACTTCACAGGATGAACTTGTTACCTCTTGCCCTGAGAGGCAGAGACGCACTGCCTGAACGCTTCCATTTTGAGACACCTTGTAGGAATCCTTCCAATTTCTTTAGAGGAGGAAGCTCCCAGCAGTCAGTCTGGTGCACTGCAGCCACAGAAGCCAGAGGATGCTGTTTTCAGGCAGAGGTGGCAGTCTCCCATAGTATGGATCCAATAGGGTTTGGGGTGGAGGGAAAAAGACAGCATTTTGCAATAGCTCTATAGCTCTTATTGAATATCCCGTGTAGCAATTATTATTGTATTTCAGTCTCGTAGCCTTCGCTTTTTGTGTGAATTAGGAAAGGGAAACGTTAGGTGACAGTTTAAGCCTTTGCTTAAGGGAGAAAAAAAAAGGCCTTTAATTTATTAAAATTCAAATTAAACAAATCTCCTGCTGTTACTAAAGTTTTCTGAACTATTTTGTGTAAATCTTATTCATCCTTTGAAATCAGTACAATTAAAAGTTGTATTAAGAGTACCCCCTTTCAAGGCTATGAACTTTTTCTCTAAGGATTTTTATCTCATTTTAGCTCTTTGATTTTTTTTTTTTAAACGTGTCTCAGAAAAGAGGAAACACATTTTCTTTAATTGCTTCTTAAACCTGCATGGTTATATTCTGTGTCCCAGACCCCCCCCCCCCCGCCAAATCTTTAAATGATTGCATTTTTCCCTAGATTAGTAGCTTGCTAATTTGACAAGGTATCCCAGGATTCACTTCAAAAAGATGCAGGGCTTCTTAACAAGACCCTGTCAGAGAAGAGCTCTCCTGTGTGACATACTGGGGACATCTAGTGGACAGAAGTAAGAATGGACCCGAGAAGAGTCCAAACGAGTTGTAAGGAGAAAACCTTATACTGAGAAGGTCATGTGCGTTTAAATGTGCTATTTTTCAATTTTTTATTTTTAACTAGTTGTGAATCGTATTTTATTAAATAAATGAACTCTGTGTAGTTTACAGCAGTGTTAGCTTTTACTTTAACATTTCCTATAAAAAGTAAGAGGTATTGCTTTATCAATCTTGTTGAGGCAGGTTTACGACATAGCATGGTGTATCCAGTTTATTTGAGCCTGGTGAATATATATTTGAATCTCCCTTTTCAGTACAAAAAGTTCCGGACTATAAAAACAATTCTTCATCTTTGGAACTCTAGAGTATCTGTATGAATATTATGATCATTTCTATAGTATTTATACTACTTAAGAGTTTTTCACACTAAGTGTTTTCACAGCTACCATATAGAGTATAACTTAGGATTTAGTTCATGTACGAATTGATAGGAAGATAGATAACTTTTGAGCTGAAGAAGGAGCCTAGGGCTTGCTATTTAACAGAATGCCACGTGGGTTCCACCACCACTGCCTTCTTTACCTACAGATTTCCTAGTCATATAGCAGCCACACAAAATCGATCATTAAACCCAGTTTAAAGTTAAGACTCAAAGGTATGAATTTGCTTGCTCAGACTTACACAGGCTCAGAGGCGGACTCTATGTTCACATCCAGTCAGTCTGAGTTCATTTCACAAGGCAGGAAAGCATCCATTGATTGAGCTAAAGTCCCCAGGAAGATGGAAGATGATACTGGGTGTTTATTTTCTTTGAGGTCAGAGAAGTCCATTGGTAAGGGTTCTCTGAGCATAAGACAAACCAGGACAAGACACAAAACCCATAAATAATATATATATATATATATATATATATATATATATACATATATATATATATGTATATATATGTGTGTGTGTATTTCCATATACATATATACACACACATATATATATTTCCATATATGTATTTCCGTATATACTTGGAAAATTCAAGTTCGGAGAAAATTTCATCAAGAAATTTTCTGATAATTGCTGGTCACTCTAAAGTCTATATTTATGAAAAATGATGTTTAACAGACAAAAGTGGCACAGTAGGACATTCAATCAATCATTTTAAAGATTAAATTGGCTAAAGACAACTTATAGAAGAAATAATTCTAAACATCAAATTAAACACAAAATTAAAATTTGTACTAATTTTAATTGCCTACTGGATAAGATGACTCAATGAACAAGATTAATCATGAAGTGATCTGAAGTTGAGAGATGGATCAAGTAACCATTTGAAAAATTCCATATAACTTATTTAGATAATATTGATTGATTTTTACTTGAAAAATGTCTAATTGAATTTGCTACAATTGAATATTCATGATATCACTACATACATATTACCTTTAGCTATTTCATTTAAACCATTGTTTAGATTCACAAATAAACTGAAAAGCTACTTGAATGAATTGCATATTTAGATAAAGCAACACTCAAGAATCAACTGATTTCTGAAAAATTGAAAGCTAGTGAGTAAATATTTTAAACAACTTAATATGAAACTGAAATTTCTATTGAGATTGAACATGTATTTAGATTATTTAATGGTAAAATGTTTATGTTAGTATCTTCAATGTGTTTAAAAGAAATTCAATACACAAGTACATTTTGCAGCTTAAATCACAGTGAAGTAAGAATTCATTTATTAGTATACAATTGCAGATTTCTACTTAAATAGACATTTAAATCTTTGCAGTCATTCTATTTATAGCTGTCCATTGGCTTCATGGAATAACTATATTCTATTCAGTTGTTATCATATTTTCATGTTTGAGTTTTCTGCAACTCCAGTTAATATACATTTAAGGTGATGCTTTGGAATCATTAAATTGCTACTACTTGTTTTCATTATTGAGATTCATAATCCCACTCTCTTAGAACTCATACACATTAACAATGTCATTTTATTACTATTTCCTTCCTTTTTTTTCTTACCAAATAAAATACGTGTCTCTTAATGAAGGCAAATTCCTACACATTGCCTGAAATAGTCTCCATATACCTTAGTAATACAGGGACACCTATACAAAAGGATGATGTTGCTGTGCCAAAAAGAAGGTACCAGTACAGAAAATGAGCCAGTGAACCAGATAGTCACAAAAAAAAGCTTTAAGCAAAATCTTCTAAACTTCACTGCAGGAAACTTTAAACAACTAATTTTCCTAAGCAATATATATTTTTTCCACATTAATTTTAGTGGTCATGCCTCTTACAGAAAGGTAGTAACTAGATAAATATTATTTTAGTTTAATAGGATTAAAAATTAGAAATGCAAATTGGCCTCCGACTCTATCTATAAACCCCATCTCTGTTTTTATGGAAATACCCTTTTTAGTGGGTTAAGCCTATGAAGAAAAAACACTGAAGATTTTTAACTAGCCGCTTTTTCAAGGGACAGAAAGGAGCAAAGAAGATTTAGCCGTGAAAAGAGCAAATAAATAGGTGCTCCAAGATTAAAAAAGAGGGGAGAAGTCCATGCTGAGCTGTTGAAAGGACTCTCTGTGTTTAAAGGAAAATATTGTTTGGTGCCTTCTCCAGCGCATGATCAAAATAAGAGGTACAAATTAGTTCATGGCTGCCGAAGCCACAAAACATCATGCAGAGCGCTATCTTTGGGAACGTTTTAATGAGAAGGGGAGGTCATCAGAGTGTGACATTGCTTTTCAGAATTCTTCAAGAACAACACAGACTTCCTGTTCCAAATGTGGGAGAGAATAAAACAACCTTAGTAGTAATCGTACAACTTTTGAACCACGTTCCTTGGAAAGGTTGGAGCGCGCTCATTTTGTAGCTTTAGTTAGCGATCTCAAAGGAAACGCTTCCATATTTTTCCATGTGCCCTTATTTCAAACGTGCAGCGAAACGGCAGAGCTTTAACATGGATTATATTTATAAAATAAAGTTTTATTCAGGCTTCTGAAGAGATTTTAATGTTTTCATTGCTCCAGGTGAAACGGTACACCGTGCCTCAGCTCATTAACATTTCATATCAGTGGAGAGAAAAAAAAAATCAAGGATCACCACGGACAACATAAAAGGAGGGACAGTCTGACTTTGAAATTAAATTCACTACCATCTTAATTTTGGTGCATTTTAGAACGTGATTTTAAAATGTATAAGTTGTTAATGACATCCTAGGTCAAATATTCACAGTCCGGTATTATGTCCTACTGAGACTTCCACTATTTAAATATGTAACATATCTGAGCCAGAGTTGAAGGGGTTTTCCTGATATTTAATAAATAAGACATTTACTTTTATTTCAGATGTCAATATTATGACATATTTAGAAATTATTGCACTCTACAGCAGAGCCAACAGCATGGTTCTAATTTTCATTAAAATGACTTCATTTACAGAAAAACAATAATGTCTATGCATTTACTACAAGTATTTTTTTTTAAAGCCACAGGACTTTTAATTTTCCACATAGCTGTACTTTACAATCATCAAGTTTACTTGTGATTTTTTTTTTAAAAATCCCAAATAAGTGATTCACAAATAACGCACTTCCTCTTGATGTATGAAATTAATTGTCAAAGGCATGAAAATAACTTCAGGGAGCTACAGATGGAATTTGAGCTGGAGTCGAGATGGAAGACATACATCATTTGGGTGTCACATTTGTAATGATTCTGATTAAAGTGTAAGGAGAAGGTGACTGATTCTGTTTGTGTATACTTAATCAGCATAGACACAATCCATGCCCAGTGCATTTGTTCCACCCTCCCCCCGCTTTAAATCTTACCTTATTTTTTTTATTTCTGATGTGAGAACAGTCAAGCACAGACTCCCTGCCTCACGGATGACAAAGGATAAAAGCCGCCACTCTAGTTTTAAGGCCTTTCAACTATTGAATCAAAAAGTTCCGAACTTACCATAGATCATTTACTTAACTCAGACCACCATGTTAATTTTACTTTTTCTAATGTATGCAGGCTTTGTTCTTAAGGATTCTTATTCATACACCAGACACATTTAAGTTGCCAGCTTTAAGAGGTAGAATTTTCCTACCTAGACCTAGCAAGGTAGTTATTTTTAGCTTAGCCTTTACTGTGGTTAGGTTTGTTACCTTTCCGGTGGAGTGCGGCCTTTTCCTGTGTATGGTTACATATTGCTAGGTTGTATCGATTTGTTTTACTGTTATTTTTATTTGACTGCTGTTTCTGCCTCCTTGTTCAGCTATTCTGTGAATATAACTATTCTAGTTCATAAAAACGACCCTGAAACCCCTAGGATGCTTTAAGCATCGAAAAACAGCATTTGGTCTTGTAATTTATCATAGCACCGAAAGGTAAGTCCCAGAAACTAACCCAAGAACAAAAGAATAAAGGGTCAAAGTATCTACGTTTTCTGTTATTCCAGAATACACCACAGTTGGGGACCATTAACCAAAAGCATCATGAAAAGTTCTAGCTAAGTATCAAAATGAGACTTTTCAGCAAATATTTATTAGCAATTAAAGTTTTCTATTACAGAATTGTTTTTTGTTTGATCATTAATGTTTGTGGTTTTTGTTTTCAAGAGTCTTAAAATGAGGCATTATGATGCAATCAAAATTAAATACATTTTACAGTACATAAATTTTGATAGTTATTAAAAACTTGGAACTTATGATCACCTAAAAAATTTTGTGAAGATTTCATTTTACAATTCAATTTCCCTTTAGTTACTACAATAATGGACTTCTTCCTCTCCCAGTGTAATGTGAAAAAGATTTTGAAGAAAAACATAATAAGAAAGTGAATAAATCAATAACATTAATACTGTACACAATGGTAGAAAACAAGATAAAAAGCAAAAATAAAATGTAGTATTACTGTAGTACATATTTGATTAACTTTATATGAGAATCCATTAATTATTTACTATAAAGACATAAGAATTTAATACTGTTTCCCATTGTACGGAAGCATTCTTTTTTTTTCTTTCCAATTTTTATTAGGTATTTACTTCATTTACATTTTAAATGCTATCCCCAATGTCTCCTATACCCTCCCCCCTGCTCCCCTACCCACCCACTCCCCCTTCTTGGCCCTGGTGTCCCCCTGTACTGGGGCTTATAAAGTTTGCAAGACCAAGGGGCCTCTCTTCCCAATGATGGCTAACTAGGCCATCTTCTGCTACATGTGCAGCTAGAGACACGAGCTCTGGGGGTACTGATTAGTTCATATTGTTGTTCCACCTATAGGGTTGCAGCCCTCTTCAGCTCCTTGGGTACTTTCTCTAGCTCCTCTATTGGGGGCCCTGTGTTCTATCCCATAGATGACTGTGAGCATCCACTTCTGTGTTTGCCAGGCACTGGCATAGCCTCACAAGAGACAGCTATATCAGGGTTGTAAGGAAGCATTCTTTATTTTTTTTTCTAGCTACTAGTATTATGTATCTTATTTAAATGTTGGCTTGATACTTCAGTCTCCAGAGTGTCGCCGAAATCATTTCAGGTGGCCTATAACTCAAGTAATGCCATATTAATTAAAATCATTTTAGTTGTGTTCACAGTTTTAGTGCTTGCACCAACTGTACTAAAATCGTAATGAGTAAATTGCTAATTCTATTCACAAATCAAGGCAGTGGCCGTAGTCTCCTACCTCGTTGCACTCACAAAGATGTAGGAGGCACAACGGAGGGCAGTAAGACTTACCTGTATTACATCTTCACCCTGGAGCCCATTTAGGTTTTTGAGTGCTGTTGTTGGCTGGTGATATTTTCCACATTTTATTTTTTTTCTCAATGAAGGTAAGGATGAGCAGCTACCTCATCTGAAGTTCACACTGAAGTAGTGGAAGGAATTTCACTTAAATCCTTAAAAGAACAGATATAGAGTAATTTTGGATTATGGATGTGGCTTATGGATGTTTTGAGTAATTAGTAAATTTAATTATGTGCAATATTTATTGACGAACCAATTTTATACATAACTTAAAAAATAATCGCTTTGCCTTCTCTGCAATGCATAACTAATTACCCACCTGGCATGTTTTTCTGATCCATCGCGAGTAATGCCATGCTTTTAAGTATGTTCTTTTTTTTGGCTTTCTCTGTCTCCCTCCCTCTTCTCTCTCTCTCTCTCTCTGAGTGTGCCCATATATGTGAGCATACTCATAGAAATCAGAAGAGGGTGCTGGATCCCCTAGAGCTATTATAGGCAGCTATGAGCTGCCCCAGCAAAGGTGAGGGGCCTGAACTAGGGTAGTCTACAAGAATAGTACATGCTCTTAGCTGCTGATTCATCTCCATGGCCCTAAGAGTATTAAATTTTATTTAAAATTATAATGTCCAAATTAAAAAAATAAGAACAAAAAAAAATCAATGATTTTGATGTACCCATCAAGTTGTTCCTGTGGACTTTTGCATAGCTAAAGGATAATGACCATGCATGACTGTAGGAAAGATTAAGACTAAAAGCAGAATTCTTAGGAGAGCAGACACTAAGAATGGTTAAACACCAGGATCCAGTCATTTATTGTGTCCACATAGAGAGAATCTTTTCAACCAATTTTATATTTAACATACCTAGAGTATTAGAAACTGTAAATTATGGTTAACAGTAAGCATCTCTTGGGACACACTAGAGTCCTAAGTAAAATCTTAGTGGGAAATTCAGATATAGATATGATAGAAGAAACAATGTAGCTAGATATCTTTTTAAAATGTTATTATGTTTGCTAGAAAAACATATCTTTAAATATAATCTTAAAATTGCTAATTAAAATCATTTTTTAAAATATTTTGTTGATGGACCTTTTTCTATTATGGAATATTTTGTATTCAATAAGTTAAAATGGCATTAAATACACTTACTGTTGTGATATATATATATATATATATATATATATATATATATATATATGTGTGTGTGTGTGTGAATGATATATATATATATGAATGATATGTAGCATTATCTATCTAATATACATATGTATGAATAATACATATATGTATTAGCTTGTGAAAGTGGAAACCTATCATAGAGTTTATGATATGCGTGTGACCAAGGTAATGGCTTGTTTGCAGCACCATGGGATTTGCAGGGCATATTAACTGATGAACCAGAAAAGCCTAAGAAACTGTACAGGCTCCTCATTCCAGTTTGTCATCTGTAGTGGATGTTATTGATGCACTGTTCTTACTTCTACGCTGACTGCATAAGAATATGAAGAAGGCTGGTGATGTATTGACTTGACTTGCAAACACGTCCATATGGGCTTGGATTCTATATTGTCTATTTAAGATTTATAAAAAAAAAAAAATCACTTGGTTAAAAACCTTTCTCAAATCTTGACCATTAATATGCTATGAAAAACCTTTTTTTTGTTGGTGTTCATTCATGAAAACTGTAAAAATACTTAAAGCAAAAGAAAATTTTATTTCTTTGATGATATACAAATAAATCTATGAGAAGCACCACCTAATTTACAAATATAAAATCTGAAATACTTCAAAAGCAAAACTTTTTTGGGCACCAATATGAAGTGGAACTTCTTCCTCTGACTGTACAGAGTGGGGCACAGTCAGATGCAGGCGTTTATGAAACACTGGCTAACTCTTTGTATTTAAACTTTGTTTTATCTCTGAAATACATGTGTATGCACGTGTGAATATTTCAAAATGTATTACATTTTGTAATATGTTAAAATCCCCAACACTGTTGGTTCTAAGCACTTCAGAAGTTGGATACTCAACAGGAATTACATTTTGAAAGATGTTTAGTCAAAGGGTTTGCAATAGGAATGATGGTGAAGGAACATGGTTGGACATAGTGTGGTGAGTTAGAACAGCAGGACCAGAGACACATAGTAGCCTGGATGTGCAGTTGCTAGAATGGCACGCCTAGTACCTGTATTATACGGGTGGGGTTAGGCACAAATTATTTGGAAACATGGCTTCAGAGAGTCAGTTACAAACCAGACTGAAAATTATTTTGCCTTATCTCCCATTTATCATTATGTGACATTAGCCGTTTGGCTAAGTTCTCATTTTTAATATTATATGCTGATTTATTCACTTAGGTGATGTGTTTATTAAATGTTATTCTATAATAAATGGATTGAATGGTGTTTTAAGGGAAGGAGAAGAGGAAAAAGGGAAAAGAATGCCTGAGAAGAGATGGATGGAGAAAGGGAGAGAGAAATCGAGGGAGAGGAGAAAAGATGGGGTTGGTGAGAGAGAAGGAGAGGAGAAGAAGGAGAAGGAATATAAAGGAGAGGGAAAGATACTGAAAGATTAATAATGTTCATATTAATGTATGCGATATGTAGAATTGGAGACAGCTAGGCATGGTGATGCACACATTGAGAGTCTGTCTTAAAATAGCAGTAGGAGCAACAGCAGAGAGTTGTGTGTCTACGATTGCCTATCTACAATTCAAACAGGTCGCTTTATGCCGAACATAAAGCAATAAAGTCTGAGCAGTGCAATAATTCTTAGGTAGTGGAATTCTAGAAAAGATAGTGTAATAAACACAAAGAACTAAGGGTGTGTGAAGAACGGGTTTGAGATTTACATAGAAAACCAGAGACGGAAGAAGGCCTTGGGGACTGAGTTTGTGTGCATTTGTGAAGGATCATGAAATATGAGACTTGATTGATCATAGAGTAGTGGGACTGTGGGTATGGGTTCCATATCAGGACAGTTCCCAAGTTCTTTCCGAAAATGTTACTTTATCGTCTGGGTCTCACTTGAGATTCAAAGATTCATTTTCACTTATGAAATCTTCCGTGACACAAGAACTCAAATATCCTTGCTTCTTCATGGTGTTCCACTGAATTCTATCAAGAGTTGGAATTGACTACATGGACATCCGGTGATAAAGATTTACCGGTGCTCTGTCTCTCCCTTCTGCAAGTATCAGTTTAGACTTCCTGTGCTGGTATTGACTCAAGAGGCTTATGCCTCGCTAATTTAAAGTGACAACAATTTTATAGCTTCATGCTTAACAACAGATGTTTTGATGTATGTATATAGTGTAGACTAAATGCAGCCATTATCATACCCAATGTCTGACATACTTTATCTCTCATGGTGAGCACATTAAAATCTATTCTCTGAGAAATATACATTATTATTATCTACCATGCTAACACAATACATCTCTTGAAGTAGAACTGTTTATGTGACTGAATATTTTTTGTGCTTTCTTCATCATCTCTTCCCCGCTTCTATAGATTTGACTCCTTTAAATTTCACCCAAGTTATATGATGTCTTTCTTTCGACATTCTTATTAATTATAAATACATGCGTATGTATTTATACAAAACAAGGTACCCAGGGAGAGGTCAGAGGACAACTTTGTGTAGTCATTTCTCTTCCTCCACTTTTACGTGGGTCCTAGAGATCAAAGTTATGCTGCCAAGCTGAAGTGACAGGTGCCTTTTTACTCAACTGTCTGACAGTTCTTGTGTTTATTTTAATCTAGCTTGTTAACACTGATGCGTGAGTGGTCATGTTTGTTCCTGTGCACATGTGTGCTCATGAACATGGAGGCCGGAGAACAATCTCAGGTGCCTCTCCTCAGGCATCGTGCATCTGTTTTTGAGACAATAACTTTCCCTAACCTTGGACCTCAGTGACTAGACTATGTAGGCTAGCCAGCACATCCCAGGGACCCTCCTACTTTGCCTCCCAGAGCTGAGGTCACAAGCAAGTGCCGTACCTGCTTTGTTTTTACTGTGACTTCTTGGGGTTGACCCCAGGTCCTTGTGCTTGCTGACTTGGTATCCTGGCCCTTATTATTGCTTTTTTTTATTTACTTCGTCTTCTGGAAACAGGTAAATAAAATGTGTGATCAATTTGACATTGTTCCCTGGAAATTTAAATACTCCAAGCTTGTTATTCTAACCTCCTCTCCCTTATGCGCTCCTTTGCCCAGTGTTCAGGAAGGCATCCCTGGGCAGTGTTAATTTTCTTGCAGTTTAGCATTTTCAGTTCCTTTCCTGTTTTTTTTTTTTTTTTGAAACAATCCTTTCCCTTTGCTTACATGTTCCTACACTGTCTTAGAAAGCTGTCTAGGACATCAAGGAAAAAGACAGCGTTCAGGTCTTCTGGAATGCACAGGCTAGCTAGTATCAGGGTAAGGAAAGAGGCTGCTAGCAACCTGTGTTTAGTGTGGCATCAATGAAGTGGCAAGGAACACACACACACACACACACACACACACACACACACACACTCTCAATACAAATGCATGATTTGAGAGGAGAGTTGTGTGTCAAGTTAATGTGTCTGTGAGGTAACAGGGGCACTGTGCTACAGACTGGAAGGCAGGGGAAACTAAGTCAGTGGCTTCCTGCCTGTGATGCTGGAAAGGACTGCACTGGGAGAGGAAAGGAACCACCCCTGGAGGAGGGAGGGCACATCAGCCAAGGCCAGGTAGGGAACAGGAATGCCATGCCCTTTCAGTTTGGTGTAGAACTTGCCTCAGAAACTATGGAATGTAGGACTATGATGAACCACACGCGCAACGAAAAACAAACCCTTCTAAGAGAGTGTCTTCAAGATCTATTTTGTTCCTTTACCACTTTACTGATGAGTTTTAGGGATAAATTTTATTACATTTTCTTAATCTTTGCATGTCTCTGTATTGCTCATGCGTATGTATGAGTGTGGACACACACGTGCCATGACCCATGTGGAGGTTATAGAACAACCTTGGGTGTCAGTCGTCACCTCCCATCTTGTTCGGGATAAGGGTTCTTGGTGTTTGCCCCCCCCCCCTCACTCATGCCAGGCTAGCTGGATAGACACATTCCATCCTTAGCTCTTGTCTTGGTATGGGGTGCTGGGATTACACATGTTATTACATCCATGCTATTATACATGTGTTGGTTCTGGGCATCTGTCTTCATGCTTGTGTGGTCAGTGCTTGACCCACTGAGCCATGTCCTCATGTATGCAACCAAATATGGAAAACTTGTGGAGAGGAAATAGTGTCGAGATTAAAAGGGTTGAATGTGTGAATGGATGAAGATGTCAAGGCATGATGGAGTATTCCAGGAAAAATTAGACCAAGACCTTATGTCTACCTAAGCAATTACTTCACGAGTAAGAAAAATAAAATCATTTTAGACATATAGAATGATTAACAATTTTTTAAAAAAAAGATTTACTTATTTATTGTATATAAGTACACTGTGGTTGTCTTCAAGCACACCAGAGGAGGGCATCAAATCTCATTACAGATGGTTGTGAGCCACCATGTGGTTGCTGGGATTTGAACTCAGGACCTTTGGAAGAGCAGACGGTGCTCTTAACCGCTGAGCCATCTCTCCAGCCTGAATGAATAACTTTTTATAACTCAGGGCTAAAAGCTAAAATTCCACACCAGTGTTGTCCAAAACATGACCACCAGCACTCTGCTCCCATTTGAACCTCTTATGAACACACAATAGGAACTGAGCAGTCACTGGGGAAACTCCCGGACTTTGTCTCTGTACCACAGACTGGGGAAAACAATGTTTCCCTAGTGCAGGTTTGGGAGACGCTTCTCTGCGTGCTATCAGAGAAGATGAGACCAGATCGGGAGTGAGGCTGAAGGAGTATGCTACCATCTTAAGTACTGGAAAGGAAGACAAGAAAAGTGAGGGAAAGTGTGAAGAGTCTGTGAGCAACGTTATCGAGAAAAGCATTTGCTGAACACAGAAAATGGAAGTCGATTGTTTAAGCTTCTAATTCAGCTGATGAGAAGTGTTGGCGCTACGTGGCAGAATGTTGAAAAGATGGAAAAGAAGCAGAGGAAGAGGTAGGTAGGGAATACAGGTGGGAAGGTAGGAGTAAGCGCAAATTTACCAATGGATGGAATCGGACCCAGTGACTGGCTACCTTTGTGGATAGGCAGGGTTCAGGTTCTTTTTATGTTTCCCTCCTGACTGCTGGTTGGCGCCCCTGGAGAGAGTTTTGGTCTTTTGCTTATCGGAGTCATAGTTTTCATATTTTGAATCCCAGACACTCTTTTGTTTGTTTGTTTATCCCTCAGTTGACTAAGCTTACTATGAAGTAGTGGATCAGAGGGCTGTGGCCCAGAAATAAAATTTCTAACCGTTATCTGCTTAAGAGTCTTTTCCCCTTAATATTTTTGCCCCATAATTAATCTGATAAGAATCCTAGATCAAAAATAATGTCTTGGTTTTTTTCATTGTGTTCCAGCATCCAGGGTTGGAATATTATTGCCGCATCTTATTTTTATTTATTTATTTTTTTTGAGACAGGGTCTTTTAATATGGTACAGACTGGTCTCCTTCTTAGGCTTCCTAGTGTAGGAATTACTGGTGTGTAGTGTCACACCTAGCTCACCCAGAGTTCAGATCCTGGGCTCCCTTGCAATAAAATATTTAATAATATGCATTTTGCTATTTTTGGGGGCTAGGTACGTGGTAGACCTTCAATTTGGAAATTTAATACTTGTGTTCTAGGAAATTTGACACATGAATCCTGTGATCATTTTCTTTCTGGATTTTTTTCTGGATTCCTAATTTGCTTAACCTTGATCCTACAAATGAGCACTGTCCATATTGCTCCCCTCCCCCACCATCCACCCCTGCCCCATCTCTCCCTTTCTCTCTCTGCCACTGTGTTTATGTTTGTATTTTGAAATAACCCTTAGGTTTTAACCCTTGTTCTTTCCATACTTCCGAGTATCCTGAGGCTGACTTCTTTAAACACAGTCTTTTATTCTGAAACGACTAACTTTGTAGCTACAATAAAAGAAAAGAAAAGAAAACAAAACAAAACAAAAAACAAACACAAAAAACCCAAACCACCCCCCAAAAGAACCCACCCATTTCCCTAAGGTTGTTTTCTTTGTGTCTTTCTTATCTGGATATTTTTCATCCACCTAAATGAACTTCTGGAGTGTATATTTTCCTCTCATGAGGAGGAGAGGTACGCGCAGGGTGGGAACAAGGCTCTCTGACACACTGAAGTGTGTCTTCCATATCCTGCCCCCAGGGCTGTGCAGTGTCTCTCCTGTCCTACACCAGCTCAGGGAGTCCATTTTTCTTCAGTTCATTTATCCTGGTGCCAGATGGCTTCCAAATCTACAGCCTCAGGCTTGATGGTAATCGCTCTATGTTGCTAATGTCCAACTGACCGTTTAGTATTGAAAAGCCTCCATGATGTCACCGGTTCCCTAAAGACATCTTTTCTGTTGTTGGCTTCTCTAGACGGCATCATCTTTGAGTCTTTCCAGGTTTCACTTCGTATTTTATAATACCCAATAAACACCCAACAAATCTCAGGCAGTTTTTTTTTTTTTTTTTTTTTTTTACACGCCACAGGGTCTTCTGGAATTGTCTCTTTTATTATGTTCTGCAAATCCTACTCATTTTGTCAAAATCAGTGGAACATACTTTCTTAATGGAAACCCCTCCTCCCACTCCCTGCTTCTGGCCACATCCACCCTGAAGACCACGCCATGTCGTGCAGTTCCACCTAAGTAACCATCACAAAGCACAATGATGATTGTATTACTTGGCCACCCCAAAATGTCAGCTCTGTGTGTGTGTGTGTGTGTGCTTGCGTGCGAGTGATGAATTAAAGACTGATTCTTTAGTTGGCTAGTTCACGTCTTTTGCTGCCGGGTTCTAGTCTAGCTTTGTAATATCATTCCCAATGGTTTCATGTCTTTTTTTTTTTTTTTTTTTGTATGTTCCATTAAAAGGAATTTTCATATTTAATTTTGCTTTAATAGCTCTATGTTAAAATTATACCTCTTCTCTCAAGGAGCTTTATTTATAGACTGCTGTTTAATCCACCTCTCACACATTTCTTGGACTGACTGTTTTTTAACTTTTTTTTTTAAAGTATGTGCAAGCATCTGTGTGTGCCCATGTGCACGCAAGTGAGAGCAGGTATCCGTGGGGCCCAGTGTCTGGCGCTAGATGATCTGGGGCTGGAGTTTCAAGCACTTGTAAGTTACGAGCACTCATGAACGGAAAGGTGTGGGTGTGGGGAAGCAAACGTGGGTAATGTGCAGGAGCTGTTCCCACTCTGAACCACGGAGCCCTTTCTTCAGCCCTAAGTCTCCACGCTCTTTAGCTGACGTGTCTGTAGTCCCAGCATGTGTAGAAGCACACCTTTGCCAACCTGGTCCTCCAGCCTTCCTCAAGGTGTGACAGTACCCATGGTGTGTATAATGCACAGTGTAGGGGTCACCATAAGGTCATTTAGTGTTTGTTGTGTACATTCCTGATTATATTCTTGTATACAACAAATAGCAATTAAGATCTGGTATATCTATTCTTTGTTTACCCCCACAGTGCCTTGCATACATCCTGCTCTTTTGTTGTGAAATTGTAATATGTATCTGTATCTATCTCTCTCTTTCCCTCTTTCTATATGACACTCTATCTTAAAATTATATATATGACATCTGTATAAAGATATATATATGATACATATAATCATATAAATAAATAGTATGATTCATTTGAAAATATCAGAAAAATCAGGGGAAAATTTTCCATTGATAATAGACAGAATCAGTTGCTCCCCTTAAAATAGTCTAATTATTTTTCTGGAGACATACTTACAGAGCTACTTGCAGCTGCACTAGAAATAGATTTCTGGCGTCACTTAATGAGATTTTTTTTTTTTTCAAATTCACATTACTTATTCTGCAGACTTTTTTTTCATTTAAGTAGATTACTTAATATTTTATTTGTTTTATTATTCACATTTTGGGGGTAAAATATTTCCATTCATACTCCAAGTTGTTTGAATTATATGCCAGAAGAGGAGCGCACAGAAGTTTCTCACAGTCCTGGTTTTTCTAAGAGTGCAGCTGCCTAAGGTGTCCGTAATTCACACTTCTGCAGCAGGCTGCAGGTTGCTTCCTAGGAAGGGGTATTAACAACTCATTCGATTGGTCAGCATCAAGCCCCCAACCCCCCATCCAGATTTCCCCTCTTCCTAGCTCTGCACTTAAAGCAAATACTGCCCTTGAAAGCTTTTGTGATTATGTCCCATGTTCCATTTTGGAATTCATTTAAATATGTCTTTGTACGTGTGTGTGTGGGGTGCTTTTCTGTTTAATCTGTCAATAGTATTTTACATGGTAGCACGGTCAAACACTTCTGTAGCTTCCTTCTTTCCTGATCATTCGCCCTGATCCTGGTCGCCGCTTCCAACCAGGTTACGGAGACTGCTCTCCAGCTCTTTCGGAGTTAGTTGTTTATGTCCTGGGCGCTCATGGTATGTATAACGCCGTGTCTGTGGGGCATGGAGACCTGTAAGCCACAGACTTTCTCCCCCACTCTCACAGTCCTGGGTTAGAAAATAATTCCATAGGAAAGTACAAAGAGTTAGAGAAGGAGCTACTTTAAAAATTGTTGAGGAGGCACACAGGAAAGGCAGAGTTAGGGTTTGGAGGCAGTATCCGAGATGGATAAAGAGAAAGGTTATGTTCAAGAGTGGTAAGGTATCAATACAAAAGCCCAGCGCCACAGCGAGTCGGTATGTTAGCAGCCATGAAGTGTGGGGTTGTGTCAGTTAAGACCAGGTTTGAGATAGGTGATGCAGGCCCTCCATGCACACCTTCAAACTTATAATAGGAAAGCGATATAAAGAAAATGATACTTAAAGACACGGATCTCAGGCAAGACACATAAGGGCTATGGTAAAAGATGAATAAACTCGGTCTGGCAGAGTGAACAGCTAATTGAGAGGATTAAAATAAAGGTAAGTACAAATAGAATACATTTGTGAAAAATTGGAAACATACACTTGGAGACACTAAGATTAAAGGCAAGAGAAAAGAAAACTTGGATCCAAGAGAAAAAAGCAGAAGCCCCAACTCTGAATTTCAGTATTCGTTCAAGTGCAGTTTCCATGCTTCGGCCACTAGGTGGCGATCTTTGCCAGTCATTAATGTGTTTCTTCTTTTTTCTTTTTCAAAAATGAATTCAACAATACTAAAGAAGGAAAAAAAAAATCTTAAGTTTTTTTGTGTCATGCAATGTTGGGCATTTAACGAACATTCAGGGCTACGGATATATATCTGTAAATATTTCCCAATCTCTTTTATTCCTTTGGGCAGGGCTCACAGGAAAGAGAGGAGATGAGGGGAAAACTTCAATATTTACATCTTAGTTCTTGTGTTTGTTTGACTCATTGGCATTTCCAAGCTTGGCGAAGGCTGGCCATAATAGATTATATTGACTAGAAACTTCCCGTACTTAATCCAGTGTTGGCCACAGTGAGGTGAACGGGAGAGAGACTCAGCAGTTGCCTGGGATCAGTCACATGCTATCACCTCGAATTATTCATCTCACGTGCTCATTGCTTTATTTTTGCCACAGAACCTCGTCTTTGACTTCACGGTGGGCTGAGCCCAAAACAAAGCTCTCGGTTACTTCCTTTCCACCGATCAAACCTACCTGGCAGGTGAGAAGAGAAAAAAGTGCGAAAGAACCTGCTTTCGCATAAGGAAGAAATGATTGACGAATTAATGAATGAGCATCATAATTCAGTGCAACACTGACTTCATGGCAGTGGTTTTAAAACGTCTACCTGACTGTATCGTAACCACTGAGCAGGCGTGCTGGCTCACATGATCCCTTGAGCTCCACTGGCAAAAGAATTCAACCAACACAGCTAAGGCTGTTCTGTAGAGAAGTTCCAAGGCTTAACTTACCTATGAACTTTTGTTAACCTATGCTTTTAGAAGTTCTTTTTAAAAATGAACTAATAACAAGTTCATAAAAGTCATCTTTGAGGCACCTACACAACATGTAATTAACAACAAAGGGTTACAACGCAAACAGGGTTCCGATCTATCCAAATGGTTTTTAATTCTAAGTTTCTTAATAACCTTTAATAAAGCCCTGCGATTGTAACAGCGATTACAACTTCAGTGGCTTCAGCAAGTCTGGAGGCTCCTCCTTAATTTAACTCCAGCATTTCCCTTTAGGGAAGAAATTGCAAGTACCTTGATGCAGCTATACATTTGTTACCTGTTCTGAAAATTAGGTTGTCAATTCTCTCTTTAGGAGAAGAAAGGGAGGTTATTTCCTTTCCTCCCAATAGCTACATTTTAATGAATTTTTTATTTTACTGATTTATTCTTGACTATCTTTTCCTTTCCATTTGACCTTTTGGGCCAATCAGGGCTTTTAGCCAAGGATCAAAGAAATCGGAGTCCTGGCTTAGGCAAATCCCAGACTCATTTCTTTTACCTGATTTCCCTGCCTTATCTCTGCCTGACTAAGATAATCATCACATAATATTAATCATTTGGAACCCTGACCTCTGAAACAGTTTGTAAAGCAAAATTTCTCCATGGCGAGTCAATACGGTTTAATGCTGAACACAGATACCCCGTAAAACAGCAATGTGCTTTTACTTACGTTCTTAAAGTGAAATCCACGTAACATGAACGTCGCGATCATAATCACACTAAGCTGTGTAACTCGGTCACTTCCAGTGCATTCATATGAAAGTACAACCTCGAAAGATGGCCACTACGTATATGATGTGCATGTATTGATTAAGCCTGTGTGCTGAGAAGGGTATCCTTAGGCAATCTTGTCACTGTGTGAACATTATAAAGTGTTCTCACCCGAAACAAAGTTTCTTTATTGCATTCCTACTGGCCTGCTATCATATCAGTGATCCATCACTGACCGAGACGTCAGTGTGCAATGTGCAGCATTTCTATCACTAGTAAGAGAACCTGTGTGTCCATTAGCAGATTCCTCCCTCCTCCTGGCTCCTGAAGGTTACTAACTGCTCTTCCCTCTGTGTTTCCCTAGTTTCACTATCTCATAGATGTAGTTTTCTTTCTTTCTTTCTTTCTTTCTTTCTTTCTTTCTTTCTTTCTTTCTTTCTTTCTTTCTTTCTTTCTTTCTTTCTTCCTTCCTTCCTT
>NC_034591.1:37560603-37565292 GCF_900095145.1 Mus pahari | reverse complement strand
CCCTTCTTTCCTTCCTTCCTTCCTTCCTTCCTTCCTTCCTTCCTTCCTTCCTCTCTCCCTCCCTCTCTTTCTTTCTTATGTTCCCTTTTCTTAGTTTCTTTTTTAGTTTTTTCTTAGTTTCTTTCTTTCTTTCTTTCTTTCTTTCTTTCTTTCTTTCTTTCTTTCTTGCAATATGGCATCATAGATGGTCTCTGAGTCTGGTTTCTTTCACTTCATATGATCTCTCCAAGCTTCATTTATGTTACAACACATGTCCTTACTTTATTCCTTTTATAAGTAATAATCACCATTATGAGTATGCAGTATATTTGCTTGTCTATCCCTGAATTGGTGAGCTTCTGGGGTTATTTCAGTTTTTTTTTTGGCCATTGTGAATATTGTTACTATGAACATTTGCATATGAGCTCTTGTTTGAATAATTGCAGCCAATTTCATTGAGTATATACCTAAAAGGAGAATTTCTGATTTCTGTGGTAACTAACTTTTTTAAGGACACAGTTGTGTGTGTGCTGATATTGAAAAGTAGCATCCGCATTGAGACCATTTATTATGTCAGAGCTTACTATATATCTATCATATTTGTATGAAATACATTGAATTAATATAGTAATCTATTCTTTTCCTTTCATCAGTATTGGCAGACCCTAAGTATTTAGTCAATGCAGATGATATCAATCATATTTCTTTAATAAAATTAACATGCCTCCCTAATTCTGTACTTGCCTTTAAAAGTATTCCTTGGGCTCCAACAGTGCATCAAGATCTATCTTGGGTCCCGGAGACACAGAGAAAAAGACAAAAGGGTTTATACCAAGCAGAACTGCCTTTTGGAAAGGAAATTATTTTGCATAAGGACAAAGCATGTGCGTTGTGAAGAAAGACAGTGTTGTGGGCGTTTCATCCTAGGGTTTGAGAACGCTCAAGTTCTAGTGTGTGAGACACATATTGTTAAAATGTAGATTTGAATAAAAATTCGTGAGATTTATAAATATGAACATTCAGGAACAGGAGACTTTTATCTCACTCAGAGCAACACGATGCTGTGGGTGAGCCTTCCTGAGGCAGGGGCTCCTCAGTAGAAGGAGGAATACGCAATGCCTATCAGGAGCATGCGGAGGAAATGTCAGAGGTAAGTAAGTTCCACAGAGAGGAAACAGAGGTGGTCAGGATTCTGTGGGAAAGACAATGAATAGGAACGGAACACGTCTTCCCTGACATTCAAGGTCAGGCAAATACAGAGCAAGGCCAAATCCCTCTGATTGCCTACAGTCACAAATGAGTGTTCACTTCGAAACCATATTTTCACCCATTTCTTCTTGTTCAACCGATAGTACAATCACTAGTATCATTGGTTTTTACTTTTTAATGAAGTGTCACATAACTCATTTGTAAGACGGACAGTCTTAGTGTTTTAGGAATAAAACCAAAGAAGGTAACATACTTTTAAGTTTATTAGGCTTAAAGTTTTAAAATTTTTACTTACTTTAAATTCTTTCTCAGTTTTCTAATATGATTACTTGAATAATTTACACTCAATAATTATATGCCCTTTTTGCCTCCAGTTTAAGCTAGTTTAAATTGATACTATTTTCCTTATCTATTGCATTGCCTAGATGCACATTTTTATTTATTTATTTATTTATTTATTTATTTATTTATTTATTTATTGCTAATAGTAATTTGCTGTGTTATTTAGAGATTAAGGGCTCATGTCTTGAGGTCAAGCTGTGCTGGATTTAGTATTTTACTATGTAAATGCATGTCAAGAAATAAATTAACTATGATTATTGACTTTACCTTCTTCATTGCAATGAGAAGCATTCTGAAGAAGATAATAGATTGCCCCCAAAATGTTCTAAATGTTGAATCCCTTTCCACAGCGTTCTGAAGGCGTGTGCTCTTCAGGAAACAAGACTGACCTTTTCCTGAAGAGAAACAGAGGCGTAGTATGTCTAGCGAAAAAAGGAGGTTAGTGGGATGGCTGTGAAGGAGATTAGGGTGGGTGGAGAAGGGAAATTGCTGTTGGGATGTATTCAAAACCAAGCCAAACCAAAACACAAAATAAAAAGAATGATATATAGTAGAATGCTTGTCCTACTATTTAATTATTATAGATAGTTGTCATTAGACTTTTTTGGTAGACATCCTTGAGTTAGATTTTATCTCCTCCTTCTTTCTCTACAAGTAATTATTTCATTTGTGTGTGTGTGTGTGTGTGTGTGTGTGTGTGTGTGCACGCGCTGCCTTTCTGTACCCAGCACCCCATTATTGTCAGCCCAGAGAGAGAACTGTAATATTAAGACCCTACAGAGAATCTTTGTGTTCTTTCTTGACATGCCCAATAATATACCTTTTATTATGCAAAGTCCTAAATTCTATTTATGTATATGACTATACTATAGCTATCCTCAGACACACCAGAAGAGGGCATTGGATCCCATTACAGATGGATGTGAGCTACTATGTAGTTGCTGGGAATTGAGCTCAGGACTTCTGGAAGAGGAGTCAGCACTCTTAACCACTGAGCCATCTCTCCAGCCTCAAGTCCTAAAATTAAGTACCGCCTATACTAGCTTTGGACATTATGGTAATTCTGTCTTCCCCAGTATTCAGCTATTGGGTTTATGTTTGCTGGGGAAGAGTGTGAAATTCTAATAATCATGTCAAATCCTTTACATATACCTAATTTATTATAGTCAAAATAGTAGGAAAACAAAAGGTGGACAGTTGACAGCCATATGTGGGGAGTAAAACAGAAACTCGTACGTTTTAAAAGGCAGACAAAACTAACTCCAAGTCTGTTCATTGTTGATATTGTTATTGTTATGTGTGTGTGTGAGTGTGTGTGTGAGTGTGTGTGCGTATGTGAGTGTGTGAGAGTGTGTGTGCGCGTGTGTGTGAGTGTGTGCATGTGTATGAGTGTGTGTGTGTGCATGTGAGTGTGTGTGTGTGAGTGTGTGTGCGTGTGTGTGTGAGAGTGTGTGTGAGTGAGTGTGTGTGTGTGTGTGTGTGTGTGTGTGACTTGTTTCACTTTGTTTTGTTTGGAATGTTTTGTCTTTTTTGAGGGAAAGAACAAAAAGTAGAGTAGGAAGCTAAGGAGAAAGGAAGGGTTGGGAGAGGGAGGAAAACAGGATCAGAAAATATTGTATGAAAAAAATTAAATGGAAAATTTAAATAAATGAAATAATTCATGAGGAAATTAGCCAGCATGAAGTTGAGTGATCAATGCAAACTCTTTATGATGCATACACAGTGTTTCATAAAAAATGGAGGAAGCTACTGAGATGTATTCAAAACAAAATGAAACAAAAAGAATGATACAGAGCCGGACGTGGTGGCGCATGCCTTTAATCCCAGCACTTGGGAGGCAGAGGCAGGCAGATTTCTGAGTTCTAGGCCAACCTGGTCTACAGAGTGAGTTCCAGGACAGCCAAGGCTACACAGAGAAACCCTGTCTCGGAAAAACCAAAAAGAAAAAAAAAAAAATGATACAGAGAGCACACAGGTTGAACTGAAGACCTTAATAGAAACTGTGAGGGATTATTTAATTACTTTGGTGTTTGCAAGTATTATACTGTTCGAACATATTGGAACAAAAGAAATGAGGGAAACTTTCACTGTGTGTGTGTGTGTGTGTGTGTGTGTGTGTGTGTGTGTGTGTGTATGTGTGTGTGTGTTCTAACACACTGCAACATGTTTCCTTCTCTGTTAGAATGACCATCTGTAGTGCCATAAAATGACTATGCACAGACTGAAAGAGCGGCATGTTCCTTTTTGTCTGAAGTAAAGTCTAGCCTTTTTTTTCCCCACTTGGTGCTATGACTTTGGCATGCCAAGGGTTAAAAATGAAAATCAGTTAAT
This sequence comes from Mus pahari, assembly GCF_900095145.1. Taxonomy (NCBI): domain Eukaryota; kingdom Metazoa; phylum Chordata; class Mammalia; order Rodentia; family Muridae; genus Mus; species Mus pahari. Next base: position 37,561,431 of record NC_034591.1, on the reverse strand, counting down.
CTTTTAGTGTTAAGGGGGGCAAAAATAGTTATAGCTTTAGATGTGTAGTGCTCTTATAACTCAAGGATGCTTTTTCTTTTTGGAATTTTCTTTTCTCTCAACTGAGAAATTTTTTATCAGATATTTTCTTCATTTACATTTCAAATATTATCCCCAAAGTCCCCTATACCCTCCCCCCACCAGCCCTGCTCCCAATCCTGCTTCCTGACCCTGGCATTCCCCTGTACTGGGGCATATGATCTTCGCAAAACCAAGGGCCTCTCCTCCCACTGATGGCTGACTAGGCCAACCTCTGCTACATATACAATTAGAGACACAACTCTGGGGGATACTGGTTAGTTCATATTGTTGTTACTCATATAGGGTTGCAGACCCCTTCAGCTCCTTGGGTACGTTCTCTAGCTCCTTCATGAGAATTTTTACACCGGTGGTTTCCATAATGCATGCGAGTGGTATGGAGAATTTAAAAGGGGAAAAGAAGAAGATAATTTAAAAAGCATCCTTGCCTCTATTGGCTCTTAAATTGATTCTTAGCAATGAAGTGGGGTGGCTAACTACAAGATTCAGTTTTTTTACCTTGAATTTTTCAGCAGTCATTCGGAGAAATGTTTTTCTTCAAAATAGATCCAAACCCTGTTGACTCTCTCTTCACTTCTGTCTGTAGAAAACACAGACTTGTGATTATTTTAGAGAGTTCTTCCAACATATTTGTCTTACCCGGGGAAGGGTTGAAGGCTACTAAGACAGTTTATCAGTCAAGGTGAGTTCAGGAGCTCCACATCTCCTTGTGTCTTACTCTTGGATCCACCACATTCTTTTTTTTTTTTT
>NC_034591.1:37551863-37559828 GCF_900095145.1 Mus pahari | reverse complement strand
GAAAAAGAGAGAGAGACAGAGAGACACACAGAGAGAGACCCAGAGAGAGAGAGAGGAGAGACAAAGACAGAGACAGAGAGGCACATGGAGAGAGAGAGAGAGAGAGAGAGAGAGAGAGAGACAGAGAGAGACAGAGAGAGACAGAGAGAGACAGAGAGACAGAGACAGAGAGACAGAGACAGAGATAGAGAGAGATAGAGATGCTTGATCTGCCTTGGGCTTTTGACATATCACAGCCCATTCCCAGTAGCACCTGTCCTCCAAAATGCCACACCTCCCAATCCTTCCCAAAAAGTTCCATTAACTGGGCATCGTGTTTTCAGAAAGACAAGCTTATATAGTCCATTCTCATGCAAACTTTGCTAGAGACAAGAGACAGCTCATGAAGTGTCATGTACTCTAGATTATAAGGAGGGTCCTATCCTCCTTTCATTACAGTTAGGTCCTACTTAGGAACTTTGAAAGTGATGGTCGTAGTGTCTTCAATGCTCCATTATTTTGCTTATCATATTACTAATGGTAACAGCAATTTATTGAGAGCATATAGTATGTATTAAATATGAGTATGGGATCAGAATATTTAATTGCTTTAAAAAGCAATGATACCATCTTATACATTTAGGATAATTCTTTTTAAGATAACAGGAATTCTATATTTACATTTGTGAATTTTATTTTTTCAACTTTGTTTTCCCCTATATTTATTTGGAGAGCATGTTTTAAATGTACTATCTAGAGATATTTAAGTGTGTTGAAAACCAATGTTTTTTGAGATTTTGTATTCACATTTGGCAGGTATTAACTACTTCAAGTCGTTTTCCAAGTTGGCTTGCTTCAGACAATCTTAAAAGACAAAAGTCTAAAGCCTGAGATTTACTTTCAATATATCAGAAAGTGAACTTGGAGAAAGGTTGTTTATGCTGAACTCTTTTAATCTACTCTTTATGAGGATCAGTTTTAGTAACAATGAGTCTATTAGTTAGTCACAAAGATTTATCAGTAAAACCATTACAAGGATTTTTGAGGACTGCTTTTTAGTTCAATATTTGTGAAGATCATGCAAGAACAATACATGGCATATTCCATTTTATAAAATGATGCTTTAATGTTCTAACCAATTACCACAAAGCAGAAATACATTTTTTAGTTACATAATCCAGAAATAAAGATCAATTATCAAGGGTTTAGATAGAGAAATGCAGACTTCTTTCAAAAATAACTCTAATTTCTGACCATAGGAGCTTCAGCTGGGATTTTAATAATTTCTACAACATATTTGTAGTCTTGTGTCTATGTTCTTTGTCTCTTGTCCTCCAGTAACAGAGGTAAATGACTCTACAATATTCCAATACACCAACCGAATCTGTGCAAATGCTACACTGAAAGGCTCTATTTCAAAGAAGACAGAAAGTATGCGCATTAGGAGATAGGACTTCAACATTTTATCTTGAGGGGGAAAAATATAACTGAATCCACAAAATAAAGGAGAAAACACTCGTGAGTGGAAGTAAATATTTAGAATGCAAATTCAGGTTTAGACACTGTCCACTTCATTAGCTCTTTTCAAGTGAATACTTTTATCTTCATCCAGCCTGTTTTTTCTCCAGACATAATCTCACTATATATCTCTGGCTAGCCCGGAACTCAGTGTATAGACCAGGCTGGCCTGGAACTCATAGATTTCTTCTGGGTTTCAAGGAACACACTGTCGTTGCCTGACCTGTTACATCTATCTATCTATCTATCTATCTATCTATCTATCTATCTATCTATCTATCTATCTATCTATCATCCATCATCTATATTTGTATCTATCTTTGTATCTATCTGTCTGTCTGTCTGTCTGTCTGTCTGTCTGTCTGTCTGTCTGTCTATCTAATTATCTATCTATGTGTGTGTAGACACACAGTGCAGGTCAGAGGACAACTTGTGGGAGTAAGTTCTTTTCTTCCATCATGTGGGTCTGGGGAATTGAATGCACCGTGACAAGCCCAGGCCCATATATCCAACACACGTATATACACAAATAAATGTAATAAAAAACAAATATGCTTTTTTTCCCCTTGTATTCTACTGGGGGGTGCAGGACAAATGAGTAAACAGATCAGTGAAATATTGTGTGTTTATTTCTATGAAAATAACTTCGCAAAGGTGTTGCTTGTATCCAGCCTCAAAACATTCATTAGCACCCCACTGGTAATTAGGGATAGCTTTCAAGTGTTGATCTCACTCCCAGTTGTTCTGTCTTTGAAGGCACATCCTCATTGTATAGATTGTGGAGTGTTTAGGGATGACCCCTGCCACACTGAGCATCCGATACACAGCCCAGCCTTTTAATGATGCATCATGAGCATCAAGAATGGTGTTTGAGTTGAACAGCATTAACCTTTCCTTTTTTTCTTTAGAGACTCCTCACAGCAAAGTAAATGTCTAGAGGAAAATCAGAAAAGTTGGGTACGACATATTATGACTGCTTAAAGCAGAGTTTAAATGAGAAGGGTTATTTAAAGATAGAACACAAGAGTATTCTAAATTCCCCAGGGTGTTGGATTCGTCTGGTCACTTCACACTGTTAACGGTGTCTTACATGGTAGAAGTTTATAGAGACCAGAAGGAAAATTATGCTTTTCTAGATGTGAGGAGCAGGGTCTGAAGGGCTGTTCACCAGACAATCTTCTGGCGGATCCTCATTTCCCTTTCATTGCCATTTAAGAGGTTACCCCGAGGACAGCGCTCCTCAGTCTGGGGGAGACGTGGTGTCTATTGTGGGCAGTGGTTCCCATTTTGTGTTTGTTTCTCCTTTAATGAGGACACAACTTTCATCCAGGGAGCTGTGCAGGTCACTTGTTAGCGTGCCGAAACGCGCCGAGGTGCTCCACCAGCTGGATTTTGTGACTGGTAGTTGATTTTTTTTTTTTCCACAGAGAATGATTTTCCTTTTGACATATTTTAATATACTTGCACACAGAGAGCAAGGGTGGGTGAACAGAAAACAGACTGTTTTATTAACCCAGCAGTCACCTTTGAGGCCGGTGCTTGTCCACTTTTTTCCTTGCCTTTGTACATAATCCCATGAGACTGGTACCCTGGCTTTGCTCAGAATAACAAAGTCGGGCACAAATCTCCAAACACAATTGTTAGCCGAATACCAACTGTTCCTTCTCATCTTTTTTCTTTCTTTCTTTTTTATTATTTTTTTTTTAACTTGAGCATTAAGAATTGCATCTTCATGGGCAATCCATAACCACTAACGAACACGTCTGCTATTTCAGATGGCCTTCCTAGCATTCGTGACATTTATCTTCCATCATGCAATCTGAGGTGCTGGAAGATAATCATTTCTTTGCATGTGTTCTGCGGAGCATCCTCCACCCCTGAATCTTCTAACAGTAAGAAGAAAAGAAGAAAGATATGCTAGAAGCTTTGACCAGACTGCAGTTTCAGCTGCAAACACAATTAAGAGAAAGTGAGCCAAGACTTCAACTCGGTTTGGGAATCCGGAGCCCAGCAGCCTAAATTTCACATGCAGTTTTCATACAAATTCATGGTTCGCAGACTTTTCCCAGAAAGATCTGAAATTTCTCAGGTCGCTTACCTTCATTTCCCAAGATATATATCTATATCTATATCTATCTATCTATCTATATATCTATATATCTATCTCTATCTCTATCTCTATCTCTATCTCTATCTCTATCTCTATCTATATATATATATATCTTTTAGAGCTATACTTTCTAAACAAGCACAGTAGGTAAGTACCTGTAAAATCCCATGTATTTTAATTATATTCAAAGGCTGAATAAAAAGAGGAATAAAAATCCAGGGTAAATAAAATTGACAGTAAGTGCTCACTGGGTAGCACAGAGAAATGTCGGGGAGGATGCCCACCTTCCTCCACAGAGTGTTATTTTTCTCTTCCCTGCTCTTACCTTCTTCTGCATTCTCAGCACAGTAGCAAAATGACAAGCCCATGCTACTTAGGATTTGATGTCTTGGAACTTTTATATTTTACAAATGAGTCCCATGTCATCATCTCATTTAATGTCATCTCCAGTGTTGCACCAGTGGGAGGATTGTGACCACAAGATCTTTTAAAAAGCCCTCTACAATGAAATAAGTAGTATTTAGAAGGGATATGTTCTTTAGAATTCTTCATCTATGTATACTGGTTTGGGGATACTGGTCACGTCAGTCACCTTTCTCTACAGAGTTATTTAATGTGAAAGATAATTATACTGAAAACAGTTGGACTTTATGGTTATATTTGTAGTCTCTGTATTTGCAGGCAACAAACATATTGGGAATGGAATATTTTGTACTAGGGTGGGAGTTCAGAGTGGTTAACTTGGGGACCCCAAGGATCAGCGACTTGGGTCAATCACCTACTTGATGAGCAGAAGCTAGTTTGCAGCTCATATCTTCACATTTTTGTTAGCATTTCTAGAACCCAGGTTAATTTACTTGCCACCATTGAGCATAAACTTTTGACCAAATTCTTGACCTGTTATTCTAAGATAAAAGTATGAAAAGAGACTGTGCCATGCCCAAGGAAATAAATCATTAGGCTGAAAGAATGATGGCATGTGATGGTTCTACAGCTGACGACTGCGTGTGGGTGGGGTTGCGTCGTATCACAGAAGCTTTAACAGATCCATTTTCAAGAAATACCCAATTCAATTATCTTTGGATTAGTTTTCACATGACTTTATATGTAGTCTTAAAAATGATACCATTAACTTTGAACACATTCCGAATTAAGTTTGCTTATTTTAGTCAAACATTCCGAAGTCAGTGCTTGGCAGGTAACCAATATGTTTTGTTTACAGTTATTCCTGACCTTCTTCAGTTTTCTGCCTAGTCCTGATTTCTTCCCAAAGATATATTTGAAGTAGTGAACTTCTAATGGAAAAAGCACATGCAGTCCTTAAGTCTATAATACAAGTCTCCTTAGGAATCCATAATCCATTATCACATCCTTATTATGAAAAAGAGTCCTTCTTTTTAAGCACTGATTAAGCATACTATGAAATGGCTTTATGTTAAGCACTTTGCATGCATTATTTAAATTGTTCGGGATTCCTGCAGAGTAGCTAGTCCCATTTTATGGATAATGAACTGAGGCACAGAGAAATTAAGTACTCTCATGACTAACAAAAATCATCACTATTCCATGTCCATGCAATGATGATTGAGCAGAATTACTCCACCTTGTTTGGTCTTACCTCTTTGTCACTGGCTTTATTAGTGAGGTCTGCAATGGTTTAAAAGATAAATAGACTAATCTGAAGTAGATTAAGCCAAAGATATAACTTACTGGCTCCTAGAACCAGGAAGGACAGCTGATATTGGGCCATGAGTGGAACCAGAATTTCAAGTATCTTGAACGTCTCTTTCCCATCTCCGCTTCTTTCTGTATACTGCCTTTGTTCTTGGGCCAGTTCCTGTTTGCAGCCTCCAGTTCCTCGAGGTTCACGTTCTCACATCTTGCAGGAAAAGGAACGGAGGCTGAAGTTAGTTCAGCTCCATTGTGAAAAGTTTTAACCAGGACTTTCAGGGGTCACATGTCTAGGCCTTGACCTGGTCGTTGGGACCAAAATGGTAAGTGCTACGGACATCATGGGGAAGAGGGGACCTACAGCTGCAGGATAGAGGGATTTCAGCTATTTTTGGCGGTTAAGCTAGATGTTGTCAAGTTTGTTATGGATATTAGAAGTTGATTTGATCCAGATATAGTCTCCAGTTTGTGACGTTTCGTTGTTTATCTAAAATGGAAAATTCAGATTCAGGGACAGAGCAAGATAAGTTCTTAAAACAGACAGACTCAAAGTGGGCATTGAGCCCCACGGGTTGCACAATGTAGACCTGCGATGTCGACAGATGACTTGGGTGAGGTGAGTGAGCTCTTTCTTTTGTTAGCATATGCCAGTATCTCAGAGAGGCCTGGCTGAAAAGATGTGACGCGATGAGAATTGGACTTCTCTATTTGAAAAGCTTCTTCATATGTGATGACCATATACAGTTGTTACCCACTATGAAGCTGTGTTTGAAGTCATCAACCAGCTTACACCATTGACTTTTAAACCACCAGTCACATCTCTGTAGAAGACGCTGATCCCTAAAGACTTGCACCATCACAGCTAATTAAAATGAAGTTTTGGAAATTTCAGTTAAATGGATAGTCCTGAAAAAAAAAAATCGTACTGAATGAGACAAAACCACAACCTCACCCAAAGAAATATAGGTATTCTTTAATCAACAAAATAATATTTCTAAGTCCATATTGTAAGCTAGCCCAGTGCTGAAGGTGAATAGAGGTACCCAACATGGTGACCTCTTCTTAAAAAGCCTAGTTTAATTTTTTTTTTTTTGATAATGTGTGGAAGTAAAACTAAGAAAAAAATGTACTAATTTTCTTTTCCACAATAATTTTAGTTTTCATGAGGTTTCCACTATCCTCCCAGCGCTTACAAATCTCCCTGGGGCACGGCAGTGGTGGCACATGCCTTTAATCCCAGCACTTGGGAGGTAGAAGCAGGCAGATTTCTGAGTTCGAGACCAGCCTGGTCTACAGAGTGAGTTCCAGGACAGCCAGGGCTACAGAGAAACCCTGTCTTGAAAAAACAACCAACCAACCAACCAACCAACCAACCAAACAAACAAACAAACAAAAAATCAAAAATCAAAACACTAAAAAACTCTCTGGGAGCGGCAAGTAGTAAGAGAGAGGAGGACGTTGTAAGAGTGAGTGCGAGGAGCTGGCTACGTGGCGAGAGGACAGCGAAGAGGGCCACCGTCTGTGTCTGGGGGTCCACGCTCAGAGATTGAGACTCTGAAGAGAGCACCCATGTCCTGGGTGGCTGTCCCTGAAAAGTCCCCTCCTCTGACGCTTGACTATCCCACTTACAGCCTACGCTCTGGATAATAGGGCCCATAGCATTTTAATTTTTAAACACTGATTAGCATAGGAACACTGTCGGTTTAGAAGAGACATTTATTTTTGTTGCTTTTCTTCCAATTGTCCAGTCACACTCCCTTTCCCCCCCCTGTGCACCTCCCTGTCACTCTCTTGTGGTCTTTTATCCAGTTGCACAAGCTGTACTCACTTGAATGCCCCCTATTAACATGCATAAGGCATCAAGGCTGGTTCCATTTCCCGTTTTAACAACGGCAGTGCCAGTGTTTAGTGTTGAGGAACTAGAAATTTTAACTACAGCGGTCAGATGAGAGTCTCTTGCCCATAGAGGCCTGCAGGGTTATTTGTAAACCACAGCTTCTCATATTCTGATGTACTCAGTGTTAGGACAGAGACAACAATTCTTCTTGCTTATGTCCTTTTTACTGCCATTTCCAGACTTCTGCAAACTGTCCACCACATTTAGATTAATTAATTAGTGGCTTTGTTTCAGAATAGAGAATCAGAACCTGGAAGCATGCTTTTTGTTTTCTTCTGCCTGTGTGTCTGTCTTTCTGTCTATTTATCTATCTATGTGTGCTTTTTCTTTTAAGAAAACATTTTACTTCTGCTTGGCCTGCTAGGAACTTCTCCCCATTCTTTTCCTCAGTGTTGGCAGCATCTTTCTTACTTTCCTTGGTGCCCCATGTTAAGAGAGCTGCCTGGAACGGACTTAGATGCAGAAAAAAGAAAAACACTAGAAGTATTTATTAAAGAAGCTAATCCAGACACATAGGTCAAAGTTAAAAACAAGAGCAGACAATGGAAAACCTTGAGTCACAGGATTAGCTGCTGTCTTCCTGTGCTTAGGTCCCATTTTTCATTTGTACTTAGAATGTTCTGAAGTTGTTAAATAGCTTGTAAGATCTGGTTATTTCCTTAGATATGAATCTCATTTAAATTTATGCTGGACACCCTTTAGAAGTTACCTATTTCAAAGAATACTTGAAGCCACACTTTTAAAATAAAACTCAGACACACACACACACACACACACACACACACACACA
>NC_034591.1:37527151-37551818 GCF_900095145.1 Mus pahari | reverse complement strand
AGAGAGAGAGAGAGAGAGAGAGAGAGAGAGAGAGAGAGAGAGAGAGAGAAATAGATTGATTATGTCAAGTTGGCCTATATATTATACCTTAATAATTTAAACTTACATACTTGAAAAGTCCTTCTGTCTTTAGTATTGATAAAAGAGACAGAAATTACAGAAGATATAATCCGGAATGTAGGATGGAAAGTATATATTGTCTGTTGTTTCTTATCATAGTAGGTGTTTGTCTGTTTGTCTGTTTGTTTTTTTCTTGAAATTTCCTTGGCTGGTAGGATGGGGAATACACAGTTCAGACTCAAACAAATGGATTTCCTGACATCTGACAGTGAGCAGCAGACAAACTGAAGGAGCAGCTATGCTGTGTTACATTTAAACTAAGTAGCAAGACCCATTGGAGAAGTCTGGGAAATTCATGATGCTGTCTAAATAGCCAATCATTGAGCTGATCACAAAGTCCCCAATAGAGATGTAAGAGAAAGGACTGAAGGAATTAAAGGGTTTGCCACCTGTACTGGCTAGTTTTGTGTCAACTTGACACAGCTGGAGTTATCATAGAGAAAGAAGCTTTAGTTGAGGAAATGCCTACATGAGATCCAGCTGTAAGGTATTTTCTCAATTAGTGATCAAGGAGGAAAGGCCCCTTGTGGGTGGGACCATCCCTGGGCTGGTAGTCTTGGGTTCTATAAGAGAGCAAGCTGAGCAAGCCAGGGGAAGCAAGCTAGTAAAGAACATCCCTCCATGGCTTCTGCATCAGCTCCTGCTCCCTGACCTGCTTGAGTTCCAGTACTGCATCCTTTGGTGATCAACAGCAGTATGGAAATGTAAGCCGAATAAACCCTTTCCTCCCCAAACTGCTTTTTGGTCATGATGTTTGTACAGGAATAGAAACCCTGACTAAGACACAACCCCATAAGAAGAACAACAATATCAACCAACCAGAGCTCCCAGGGACTAAACTACCAACCAAGGAGTACACATGGAGGGACCCATGGCTCCAGCTGCATATGTAACAGATGATGGCCTTATCTGGCATCAATCAGAGGAGAGACCCTTGGTCCTGTGATGGCTCAATGCCCCAATGTAGGCATTGGTAGGATTGGTAGGTGGGGGCACACCCTCATAGAAGCAGGAGAAGGGCATATGGGATAGGGGGTTTTCAGAAAGGAAACCAGGAAAGGGGGATAACATTTGAACTGCAAATAAATAAAATATCCAATAAAAGTTGTATTGTACACCCATGACCTTGTGAAAAAAATGTTATAGCGCAAGTGTGGGAAGCCGAGGAAGTACTGAGAAACATGGGTAGTTTTTCTGGGCAGGGCCATGTCTCAGCACCAAGGTGACTGGAGCCAGGTGGCACCAAGGGGGAGAAGGTACCCAAAAGATGTGGAGCTGGACCCTGTGGACTGAGGAGATACATAGCCAAAAGGGAAAAGAATCTTAGCACCTTTAAATGCTCGAGGATTTGTGTCTGGTAATTGTATCCATTTTGTATCCATTCCTGTGGGTGAGACTATTGAGGGTAGGAGCCTAGTAGGTGTGTAGTTTTTCATCCAGTGACTTCATCCCATCCTTTGGCCCCTGTTTACACTAACGAGTCTCTCCATTTTAGGGGTTATTTTAACCACCTGATTCCATTGACCTCAGTTCAACTATATGACTATATGACGTGGGTTACAGCTCTGTGATTTAGACAGGATAGTTGAGACTAATTGGGATCCAACTAATTGGGACTAGTTGTGTGTTTGAACCCACAGTAATGATAGTGTGGACATGGCCCATCACATCAACCCATCCTAGAGAAGATCACACTGGCTTCTCCTCCTAATATTGCATAAAACAATCCTTAAAGCACTTCAAGACTGCAATCCCTTTAACTTGCTAAATCATCTGGTTCTGTTGTGCAAGCTACTGCTACAATCCTCCCTTTCCTCACCCTTCCAGTTGAGCATTGATGAGGACAGTTTCTGGTCTAAGCCTGACAATCCATTCCAAACATCTAAGCAATAGAGAAGGTGGAGATGTGGGGAGCAGGTGAAGCCTCGAGTGAATGAAATCCCAAGTGAATGTGCATGGTTGACATAAGCTTGGGCACATCGAGATGTCCAATGCTTCATCCCCATGGGAATGGCAACGCCTGATTGTCATATTTTTTTAATCCCAATCCAAGGTTTCTACCCTGCCTTTGACCACTTAGTTGGTGGATGAAAGACACACAACTTTTATTATTTACAATAAGCCTAAATCAGCACTAGAGTTGGGCAGATATCTACCCTTTATGCTATTAGAATCTACTTTCCTATTTATAACCACGAGTTGTTACTTACTGTGTTCCATCTGGGCTGCTCTTAACTCTAATTGGCCAGTTCTCAGGGCCATGTTTTCTTGACTGCTAACCCATGGAGGCTTTCTCCCTTCTTCACCTTCTCTCTCCCTCATGGCTCTCCTTTGACCCTCCAAGCCCAGGAATCCTAAACCCCATTTATGTCCCTTCTTCCCAGCTCCTGGCTATCAGCAGTTGATTTGCCAATCAGAAATAACTTGAGGGTAAGTTCACATAGTGTCACTTGAGTCTATGTACTGACTCTCTCATCCTAGGGGCCCGCACTTCGAATTATAGTGCACAACAAAAGACCAAACCTTAACACCTGATCCACGTGAAGATTTTTGATAGTATAGGAAAGAAATATCCACCATAATTTTCTCCCCCTTGAATATTTATGGCCTGAAGACCATTCTGCTTCAGAAACTGTTCTTACTGAGATCAGCTAAACTGTCTCTAATGCACCACAAACCCATTGCTTCTTATTTGTCTCCTACACTGTGCTCAACTGTATATAGTAAATACTCCGAGCTTCCTGAGTGCCATGGTGGTTTCTCCATCGAGAGCAGAGTCCACTGATGCCATCTGTGCTGGGTGTGTGTGTGTGTGTGTGTGTGTGTGTGTGTGTGTGTGTGTGTGTTTGTCCTTCTGTTATTCCTTCACCACCCCCGTCAGATCTGTCCCTGGAGCTATGCTGGACATGGCACCAGGAGTTTACTCATGGAGCCAATGGTTCACAAAAGCTCTGACTGGTTTGAGCGGGAGTCACCTGTTCTCTTAGAGTCCTCGGGTATAGACAGACTATTGTGATTCCTACTGATCAATACCATCATCTATGGTTTCAGTTTAGCTAAAGAAGGAGGGAGAATCACGTAGGTCTTCGTGTCATGTGCTGCAGCATCCAGGGCACTTATGATATCAAAAGTTTCCCTTCACTCTTACTGCCCTGAAGTTTTATCCTCAGTTCATTTTACTCACTTGGAACTTGGAAGGTTTTTCAACCTTCGCTTGATAGTCACCCCTCTAAAGATTGCTGCTCATTTTCAACTTTTCTTTGACTGACTGTTTTCTTTTTTTTCTTAGCTTAGTTTGTTATGATGAACATTCATCTATTCAAGTGGCTCTAGAAATGCATCATGGGGTTCAATGAAATAAAGTCTGTTAGAATAAGATAACATACACGAGGTGTAGTGTGGACGTGTCCACGTTTAGTTGTAAAACAGCTCTCCTAATTTCTGATTATTTTATTCATGTTCATTACTTCTGTTTATTTTATTATTTTGTGTCAGTGTATGTGGATATTTATTACATTTTGATTGATACCTGTTGTAGACTCCACTGACTCTTTATTGAGGAAAAACCAATGACTACATGAATCTTAATTGTTTCTAGTTTATAATAATCAAACAAGGTTTATAATAATCCCTATAAAAGATCCTTGACCCAAGTTTCAAGCAAAAATAGTTGAGGAAAAGGAGAATGGTATTATTTTCTTTCCAAATGCATCCTTATTATTAACACACCACCACATACGAGATGGAAGGAACTAGCATGTGCTGGTTGGTTGGTGGGTTATTGTTTTTAATGAACAGATTTTAAGAATTCCCACTTCTTTAGCTTCCTTTTGAATTTTCTAGAGTTTAGATCTGAAGTATTGATGTTCTGCACGTTTTTTGAGGTGTCTATTCTGACTCTTCTGTCCTGTGTCAGCAGCAGCTTTGGTAAAATCAGTTGTTAGCAAGAAAGCACATCTTCCATTTTCTGTCTCTGCATTGCCCTTGGTTTTCAGTGTCCTCCCCCCACTTTGGTGGGGGAGGGGAAGACTTGCTCATTCTCTGTTCTGCTCTACTGAGCTTTGTAGACTTACTTCCACTTCCCATGCCTATTGAACTCAAGTTTTCCAGGAATTCATTCTCATGTCAAACTATTTTCCATCTAGTTTTACGAAGTATTGGAAAATATCTAACTTATTACACTGAGGATCCTGCTGTTGTCTGGGGTTTCCTAGCTAAAAGAAATAAATCCATCTTGGCATACTCACTGAAAATGGATGTTGCATGAAAAGGGACCTTGTCTGTCCCATTTTTAGGGGTGGCCCTGGTGAATTGAAGCCAATGGTAGGGTATAAAATATTTAACAAATGGTTCTCCTGACTATTCTAGTATGAGACTCTCTGTTTTGGCCTTTCACACTATTCCAGATAAGCTGGTATGTTCTCATGGCTTAAATGAAAATGCTCTGAGCTTACAAATAGTTTCTCTTTAGGTGCAAATTCAATGGAATCCAAAGTAGCAATGTGGTCTGTATCCAATAATTTGCTTTCCTCAAGTTTTACCTACTGTTCTCCTCCGAGCTGCCCTTCAGAAACACATTCTTAGCCATGCTATTTGGGCAAACCTTGAAACTGACATCTGTCTTTCTTCTTCTCTCTCCTCCAACCCTGTTGGTGTACTAGAATGTTCCATAGCTTCTGCAAATTGTTTTCACTTTTGTCTAGCTTTATCTAGGGGTGCTGCCATCTGCCCCATCTAGGTCATCATCATTTCTCACAGGTATTACCATAGCGCTTCACATTAATACCCTTCTTTCCAGTTTCGTGCCTATTCAATCTGTCACTACCACATGCGCCCAGAGACAAATCACCAAGTAAATGTGACATGACTGTGGCACCCTTCTCCCAAGTGAACAAACACTGCATTAGGAGTTCTCCAATGTCCGTCCGTTTCCATGTCCTTAAGTTGATTGGAACAGGGTCGTGAATCCTTAATCTCTTACATTTCTTGTTACGAATATTGGGAAGAGTGGGCAAATTACAAGACTGCTCCTTAGGCAGTTTCATCCACATTATTCTTCTCTCAGCTGGATAATAGCTATGGTCGAGATAGGAGAATTTGAGAGAGTCTCCACAAGTACCCTGTATGCTGTTTTTTTTTTTTTCATATTAAAAATTAAGCATGGATTGTGAAAAATTTCTTAAACAGAGGAGAATGGGGTAGGGTTAATATAATAAAAATGGAAGAAATAGCTTCCCCGTGTCCCTTAAGATTAAAAGTCCACACCAACGGAGAACAAGCAGCCAAGCCTAAAGTTTTCCTTAAGAATCATCTCTGGCTGTGCCCCAGAGCCTGAGCAGTGCTCAGTGGAATCAGAGTTCTCAGACATTACGGAATGCTGCAGTAATTTTTGTCTAGAAAACGTTCAAGGCAGTTATTGCATGTATCTTCTTATGCTCAAAGACATGCATCGATAATGTCCTTGAGCTTTTTCTAATTCTGCTAGATGGCTTAACTGTTCTCGAAAAGTGATTTAAAATACATTCATTATGGTCTCTCCCCCTTCTCCCGCAATCAGAACTATATTAAAAAGGAACCCTCCCCTTGGTGATTGTTGTGATCAAAAATACCTTCCCTGTTTCTCCAACCAGCTACTTACTAGTAGCATAAAGGAATAACATGTGGTGAAGAGCCAGTCAGGCCAGTGATGGAGCAGCAAACAGTTTAAACATAAAGAAGAAGAAGAAGAAGAAGAAGAAGAAGAAGAAGAAGAAGAAGAAGAAGAAGAAGAAGAAGAAGAAGAAGAAGAAAACAAACCACCTAATCTAGGAAATGAATAAATAGAGACGGTAAAATAGATGTTAAACTCATTAAAAATTGTTACTTTCTGATTCTCCCTTTATCTTCTTGACTTCCCTTGCAGTGGGGGACAGGTTGCCTTCTCTTTCTTCACCGCTATTAACTTTTCCCCTTTTATCAGAAAAAGGATCTTGCCTTCTTTGATTCTCTTATTGATATTTTAAAAGGACATTTTTCTCCTCTCTTGCTGTCTATCTCAGGCAAGTTCCCCTCTCAATTGTCCTTTGTCATTCATTGTCAGTCTTTGTGCTCATCCTCTTAGCCCAACCTAGGGTTTTTTCCTTTCATCTCTCTCTCTCTCTCTCTCTCTCTCTCTCTCTCTCTCTCTCTCTCTGTCTCTCTCTCTCTCTCTTTCTGGGGGGGTAATGGTGCTTATGGTTTGTGGAAAGAGGAGGCATNGACATTTTTCTCCTCTCTTGCTGTCTATCTCAGGCAAGTTCCCCTCTCAATTGTCCTTTGTCATTCATTGTCAGTCTTTGTGCTCATCCTCTTAGGGAAAGGGATGATAAGATTCTGAAATCTCTCTCTCTCTCTCTCTCTCTCTCTCTCTCTCTCTCTCTCTCTCTCTCTCTCTCTCTCTCTTACTGGGGTGGTAATGGTGCTTATGGTTTGTGGAAAGAGGAGGCATTGGTGTCGAGAGAGTCTCAGGCCAGTTTTAGTCATTAAGTAAAACACAGTCATGATCATGAGCAGGAATTGCTGCATGTGTGGCGAAGACAGGGTTTCTTTGTTTCAATAAATTGAACTCTCATTTGAATACATTGTAACACAGACCTTCTAAATAGCTGATAACTGGGGCATCCAGATTTGGGGCTTTCTTCACTGATGGAGGCTGAGCAGAGACATCTGCTTCAGTACTCCCACCCGGCTTTCCCATACAGGCTGCAGGCTCCTTGTGCTTCCATTCTCTGTTTTCTGTGCCCATCTGCTTGTAGGGTGTGTGCTCACCATAACACGTTTTTCAGACCCTTGCCATAGGGCAGAAGTGCCAAGCAATTATTTGTTGAGATAGATAGTCCACATAATACTGTAAGTGACATCTGTTCATAGGAAATCCCTCCCTCGTGGCAGGAGTGTCATCCTGGCAGCTCTTAGGAATATCAAAATTGACACACAAGGACAATTGCCTGTTTCATCTTACCCTGAATTCTCACTCCAAAAGCATCCAATACCAGATGCTTTAGAGGGCCATGTAACCCCCTGACTCGCTCTCCTGCTCTCTCTATACCTATAGTAATTGGCAATACGGCACTGTGGGGAAAATTTTTCCCTGACCCCAGCTGGTTACCAAATTACGCCCTAAAGCATGAACACTGACATACTTTATATTAAATTATAGTTAAGATGGCAAAAAGAAAATGTTTTCCATAATAGCGTGCTTACTAGATTGTTTAACCTAAATAATAGCTCAAATAGTAAATTCCACAAATTATGTTTAATAAAACACTGTTAGGTGAAATTATGATAGTCACACATCTTATTTCTTTTAGAGTTATGATCTTTGTGCTTGGCAATTTGTTTTCTTTTGAAGTATTATAAATAAATGAGAAGACAAATAATCCAGAGTCTATAATTATTCTAAGAACTGAAGTTTTGTATGAAGGTATGTGTAGTAAAATATATTAAATGGTCCTCAGGAAAAAGGAATTTGTTGATTCTAACAATTTGACATTAAGTAGGCTTGAAGAATTTGAAGCCATAATCTTTTTGGGTGAATGAAAATTCCAATATGTCTATATATTTTGTATAAGTTCACAACTAAGTTTTCATAGCAGCTATAAAGACATTGGTAATCTTTCCAATGATTCTACCAGGAAACTGTATGAAATAAAGATTTCAAAAGAACTTAGAATGCTACAATTATGAAAGGCTTATAACATTAAGAACCAAGTGATCAAGTGTAAGTAAGATCTATAGTTTATTTGGTAGAATGCTTGTCTATCAGGTGTAAAGCCCTGCATTTGAGCCCCAGACCATATTAACCAGTCATAGTGGCTCATGCTTCCAGTCCCAGTGCAGGGGAGAAAAAAGTTAGAGGATCAAAAAGTTCAAGATCATCTTCAACTACTGTGATGGTTTGTATATGCTTTGACCCAGGGAGTGGTGCTACTAGAGGGTGAGGCCCTGTTGGAATAGGTGTGGCCTTGTTGGAGTAGGTGGGTGACAGTGAGTGTGGGCTTAAAAACCCTCATCCTAGCTGCTTGGAAGTCAGTATTCTGCTAGCAGCCTTCAGATGAAGATGTAAAACTCTTAGCTCCTACTGTACCATGCCTGCCTAGATGCTGCCATGTTCCCACCTTGATGATAATGGACTGATTATGTATAAGCCAGCCCCAATTAAATGCTGTCCTTATAAGAGTTGCCTTGGTCATGGCATCTGTTCACAGCAGTAAAACCCTAAGGCAGAGGTTGATACCAGGGAGTAGGATATTTCCGTGGTAGGCTTGACGATGCTTTCGTTTGGAAGAATGTTGATTTGGGGACTTTGGAGTTGGAAAGCAGTGGGATGCTTTAAATGGGGCTTAATGGGCCATCCTAGTAGGAATATGGAAGAGTTTGCTACTGAGAATGATTTGAATTGTGCAGATCCCTTCCCAAGAGATTTCAGTGAAGAATTTCAATATGTGGCCTAGTCACTGTTTCCGTGGAATTTTGGTGAAGAATGTGGCTACTTTTTGCCCTTGTCTGCCTGAGGCTAAGGTGAAGTGACTCAGATTAGTTGTACTGACAAAGGAAGTCTCAGAAACACCCACCAAAGACTTTGTTTTCTGGTTAAGACTCATGGAAGAGCATTTTAAACAAGCACAGCAAGCTGAGAATGAAAAAAAAATATAATATATACAGTTTAAATTTTAAAGGGGCATGAAGAAGTGAAATGGAGCTGAATCCTGTGTTCAATGAAAAAATATAATATATACAGTTTAAATTTTAAAGGGGCACGAAGAAGTGAAATGGAGCTGAATCCTGTGTTCAAGAATATTAAATTGAATTAAAGAAGTAGTGACCTTGGGGCAAGATCCCGCCCAGCTATGTTTACGTACAGGCATGGAAGTACAAGCCTTTAATTCTAAGAGGCAAAGACAAGCAGATCTCTGAGTTCAAGGCCATCCTAGAACAGAGCAAGTTCTAGGTGAAAAAAAACTTAAATCCAGGTTGGTGGACCAGACCTTTAATCCCAGTGTTTAGGAGATAGGCATGCAGATCTCTGAGTCCAAAGTCAGTCTACAGAGCAAGTTCCAGAACAGTCAAGTTTAGACAGTGAAGGAGTTGGAAATGAGAAAGCTGGTGACAATGTAATAGAACAAGGGGCCATGTTCTAGATCCTGGAAGCAGCAGAACCCTGCAGTTTGTCATGTGGCTCTGATTTTAGATTGAAAAGCAGAAGGAACTACTGGGACAATTGATGCTGGTTAACTGGAGCTAAGAAATTAGGGGTTATTAAGAAGAGACCAGCATCATCACTCAAATGAAATCTGCCAAATGTTTTCTGAGAGCACAAAGAAACTTTGTTCCACAGATAGCCAAGGTTGTACCTTGCACTGCAGCTATACTTGGTAATGTGTAAGAGCAATCTAGGTGGTACTGGTTTTGAAGGCATGAAATACAGCTGAGACTTGGCACTGTGAGAGGCCATGGAAGGCCATTGGTGAAGGTATAGCCTCAGTGTCAGTTGAAGGCCCAGGACTGAAGGGGTCATGCAAAGGAGGCTTCGCACCATGAAGAGAGCCTATGAGAGGCTATTTGTGAAGCCTAGTTGCAGCAGAAGACCCCTTCATATTGGAGATGCCAGTACCATGGGATGACCACCAAGAACAGCAGCAGCACTGCAGAGGGTCATCCTGATCTTAGAGTGCTACAGAGGGCAGAGCTGGAGAAGTGATGCCAGTCCTTTGGAGGAGGCCAGAGGATCGTGTGGATCCCAGACACTGAAACAAGAAGCTGTAACATTGAAGTTGCCTTGGAGACCCCAAGGTGTTCGAGATGCCAGGGCCATGGTCTATCTGCAGAGGAAAGCTGCTTACAGGTTGTGGAACCAACTCAGAAGAAAGAAGTTGGTGCAGTCAAGAAAGATAAAAAAAGGATTTGGAAATCTGAAGAAAGTGTTGACATCAGACAGGATAATGCAGAGTTTGGAATTTGCCCAACTGGTTTCCCATCTTGCTTTGGGAATGACAGTTAAGTGATTGGATGAATCTCAGGAGAGACTTTGAGCTTTGGAATTTTAACATTGTTGAGACTGCTATAGGCTATGGAGACTTTTGAAGTTGGGCAAACTGTATTTTACATTATGATATGCAGGTATGGCCCCCACAGACTCATATGTTTGAACAAGCCTATGGGAGGCAAGGAGTTGGGTGTTATGGTTTGTGTATGCTCCGTCCAGATCTCATCCAGTACTAGGGAATGGTAATTTCAGGTTCATTTGAAATCTAGTATTTGGCTTTGGCTAGTTCAGGTATCTCTAGCAGATAACCTATCTTTGTCATGTGTAACATGTATGTGAAAAGAAGAAATAAAATGGTCCGCTTTAATGAAGACATTACTGCATACTTACACTTGAATATTATCATATAGACCAAGTTAACATGGTTTACACAGAGTTCATGCAGATACAGCAAGGTGCCTGTCTTAGTCAGGGTTTCTATTCCTGTACAACATCATGACCAAGAAGCAAGTTGGGGAGGAAAGGGTTTATTTGGCTTACATTTGATCACCAAAGGATGCAGGACTGGAACTCAAGCGGGTCAGGGAGCAGGAGCTGATGCAGAAGCCATGGAGGGATGTTCTTTACTGGCTTGCTTCCCCTGGCTTGCTCAGCCTGCTCTCTTATAGAACCAAGACTACCAGCCCAGGGATGGCACCACCCACAAGGNGCCCTCCCCGCTTGATCACTAATTGAGAAAATGCCTTACAGCTGGATCTCATGGAGGCACTTCCCCAACTGAAGCTCCTTTTTCTGTGATAACTACAGCTGTGTCAAGTTGACACAAAGCTATCCAGTACAGTGCCATTTATTCATTTACTAGGTACTGTGGTGGTTTGAATGACAATGACCCCTATGGGCTCATTTGATTGAATGCATGCCCCCTACCCCCCAGTTAGTGGAGCACTTTGGTGAGAAGAATTAGGATGTGTAGCTTTAGTGGAGTAGGTGTGGTCTTGTTGGAGAAAGTGTGTCACTATGGCTGGGCTAGGTTTCAAAAGTCCATTCCCAGTCTCCCCTCCCCTCCCCTCCCCTCCCCTCTCCTCTTGTCCCCTATCCTCTTTCTGTCTGATGTGTGCAGATCAGGATGAAAAGCTCTCAGTTACTGTTTCAGCACCATGCTTACCTGCTTCCCATGGTGGTCATGGACCAACCCTCTAAAACTATAAACAAACTTCCAATTAAATGCTTTTGTTTTATAAGAGTTGCCTTTGTTATGGTGTCTTTTCACAGCAGTAGAACAGTATCTATAGCAGAAGTTGGTAGCAGGGACTGGGTACTCCTGTCCTGAGTATAGCCATGCTGTTATTCGAAGGAATGTGGAAAAATATAGATTAGGGAATCAGTTGAATTCTGTAGGTTGAGCTGAATAGGGCACCATAATAGTAGCATGTAAGGCAGAAGTGCAGAAAGCAATGCTGACTGAGGAAGCACAGCTCAAGATGCTTAAGAAGCAAAGAATATTAGAGGCCATTATTGTGATATTTTGGAAAAGAATGCAACTGCTTTTTGCCCTTGCGTTTAAAATTTGCCGAAGGCTAAATTAAAGTGTTTTTGACTAATATCATTGGCAGAGGAGATTTCAAGACAGCCTAATATAGGCTTAGACTTTTTAAAAATCTCTTTTTAATAAGGAGTTTAAAATGTGTTAACCTCTTGTATAGCCCATCATCCATCAGAGATAGTGGAAAGGCAAGTTTAATAGAGCAAAGGAGGATGTGGATCTGTTTAGAAATACTTTTTTTTTTTTTTTTTTGAGCCAATCAAAACTGTATGTCAGGTTATCAGTAGTTTAGTTTATATGTATCAGTAGTGGCAGCTCTATTACTCTTAACCATATTTATGAATCAGCAGTGGCAGGACTAATAAATATCACTTATAAACCAGTAATGGTAAGTCGATCTAGAAGAAACTGTCAGAGTCCAGGTTGAGAAAGCCCAGGCATCTTACACCTCGGGCATCCTGCAGCCCAGGCATCTTACACCCAGGGCATCCCGCAGCCCAGGTGTTTTCACAGTATGCAGCTAAGAGCCACATAGTTCTTTGTCAAGAGCCCTTCCCTCTCTCTCTCTGCAAGGCCACTCCTGGGAACCAGCAAGACCTAAACAGACATCAAGGACTGAGGGAGTCTTCTCTCATTCCAGAGCTTCCCAGAGCTGTCACCTTGAACTGTCAGGAGGATCCGGACCCTGAGATAGGACTCTTAGATAAGCTGCCCTATGTCCCAGGGCAGTGGTGCCAAGGACCCTAGATGAATCACTAAATGTATTAGACTTGCAAATAACTCTTCCTAATTATTTCTCTCACTGTATACCTTTGATCACTCCCTCAACCCCTCTCCAAATTGTATTTAACCTGAGCATCTCCCCTTAGTAAAAGAGACTATGACCAACATGCATGGTCTTCCTCTTTCATTATTCCCATTTCTTTCTAGGTTTGTGATCCCCCTCAAGGACCATGGAATAAAGTGTCCCGTGGGCTGGGACAAGAAACCATAAGGCTCTGTCAATTGTCCCAAATCTCAGAAGCAGCAAGAAGCCCTCAGAGGCCAGAATTTGCAGAAGCAGCAAGAAGGTGCCAGAACATTGCTAGAAGCTTTGTTTGTTTGTTTGTTTGTTGTTTTGTTTTCTGTTTTTTTTAAGTACTTTTTTCTATGACGTCATGACAATAAATAACCAACAAAGAACGGTAAGGCTTACCAATACCATTCAGTGTCATCAGTGAAGACTCTCTTCAGTAAAGCCCAACAATGACCAAAGAATGCCAAGACTTTCTAATACCATCTAGTATCATCTATTTACTGTTGGGCTATATGTTTTTTTAAAAACATCACATATTCTCTCAAGTATCTGTTTTAGCAAATCATTGCATGTCCTTTTGTAGGCTGCCTCCAGTAAAACATCACATATATGTTCTTAGTAAAACATCTTCCCATGTATCTGCTTCAGCCTAAAATCCTCTCATAAGACAGTTTCCAGAAAAATATCACATGACATAACTGAGTCTCTAAAAAATCCCAGAAATTTCTACTTCAGCCTAGTCTTTACTGTGTCCTGCAGTTATTAGTGATCACACTTACATAGATCTACAATGAAGAGCAAGTGGGGCAAAGAGAAATACGCAATGTACAGTTTGGGGAGAAAAGAAGCACTAGAAAATGTAGCGTTGGAGAAAAGTTTGTGTTTAAAGAGATTTTAAGGAAAGTTTAAAGAATGAAGGAATCAGTAGCATTAGGACAGGACCCCACCCAGCCACTCATGTAACCTGTGAAAGGAAAAGGGGTTTCTTAGGCCTAAACAACAAAAGAAAGCTTATGTAAATATAATTCAAAAAGGGGGAGGTTCTAGATCCAGGCAGCAGAACAGTTAGTAGGTTTACAGCTAGAATTTGTAAACAGCAGAGAGGATTGAAGCCAATATGACTCCAATTCTTTGTATTGTATATAGAGGTATTCTGCGAATTATTTGGTTTGCTAATATTTTCTCATTCTCTGTTTTTACTATTTTTACAAGTCCTTTCACAGAGCGAGTAGTCTTTTCATTCTGTTACAATCCAATTTACCAGTTTTCTCTTGCAAATTGTCTTCCTGTTGTCAAACCTTTTGATCCAATACTAGGCGAAATTTGGCAGTACTCCAATGTTTAGAATCAGAAATGATACTGATCTTAGCTTTAATTAAGTTTTTCATCCTATTTTTGTCTGGATTTTACTATTAGTGTGATGCTAACCTCAAAAAGGAGTTGGAAACTTTCTCTTTCCATTCTCATATATTTACCTGTTCCCTTCCTCCCTTTAACTGTCCTTTCTTACTACATTCATGCCTTTCTTACTACATTCATGCCTTTCTTACTACATTCATGCCTTTCTTACTACATTCATGCCTTTCTTACTACATTCATGCCTTTCTTGATTCAATGCATGATGAATAACTTCTAATTGTATTCCCAGAATTTTGGATTTTAGAATAGGAAACTATGGATCGTATTTAAATATTTTATTTTAACACTTTTGATATTTAGGTTTATTGTAACATAATAGCACTGACTACAAATAAATGAAGGGACACGGAGAGACATTATGAAGAAATTCAGTATATGTGACTGTTTATGGAGATGTAAGTCAGAGAGGGTATTGTGAAGGATATTCTTGGTTGTCAACTTGACTAAATCTGGAATGAACTATAATTGAGAAAAAGAGGGCACACCAGGGATCTGGATCTCTGGCTCTCCGGGCCAAAAGATAGATGATTTTGATCCAGATCAACAAATACCTATAGTCCAGATCTTCAGTCATACCTTTCTTCTGGGCCATACCTTGCTAGAGGCCTGTATAAAGATAACAGAAGACAAAAGAGTTTGTTCCTTCTTTGCCTGCTTGAAGTCATCTTGCCAGCACATCCATTGGAGCTTACTTCTGGATTCCCACTTATATAGAAGAACAGCAGAAACTCCCAGCCTTGTGGGACTGATCAACTACTAGATTCTTTGACTTTCCAATCTCATCTGGTCATTGTTAGATAAGTTGAACTGCCTTCTGTAAGTCATTCCAATAAATTTTCTCTCTCTCTCTCTCTCTCTCTCTCTCTCTCTCTCTCTCTCTCTCTCTCTCTCTCTCTCTAACACACACACACATACACGTGTGTGTGTATATGGATATATATATATATGTGTGTGTTTGTATGTATTATATGATGTATTATATGTAACACACACACACACACACACACACACACACACACACACACACACACACTCATTCATTCCATAAGTTCTGTGAGTTTAGAGAACCCTGACTAAAAGGGGGTGGATGCTGAGTGACCTCACAGGAACAGATATTTTAGTCAAAGTAACTGCCAAATAGATGTTCTCTATGAATCAATGGGCTTTTAGTTCATGGAAGGATGTGTAAGTTATGTTCATTCCTAGTTCAAGAGAGCATTTAGATTAGATTTTATTTGTCAGTGAGTTGTAGAAGCAGCACAATTTGAAAAGCAGCATAAATTGTAAAGGAAAATCTCTGAAGAATAGAATCCTGGAATAGAGCCACAATTGAAGTCCAAGATACGAGAAAGGAAGCTGCTAAGAGTACGGGTCTAAATTCCAGATCAGAGCTTGGAAATGGATAAAAGACCCACTGGTAACCAAGACTGAATTTGTAAGAGATATCTTCTGGTAAAGGGAGAGTCAGTTCTCTCCAGTGGAGGGTCACTGAATGTGTAAACTACAGGGTAAGGGGCGGGCAGAGGTCCTGGACTAACATAAAACAGACCCAATTATTTATTTTTGGATGTGTGATTGTGTACATGTATATTGTTTTTGTTTTTTTCTTAGATTTTTTTCCCATTTTCTTTTTGAGAGAGAGAGACAGAAGCAGAGATATAGAGAGACACAGGGAGAATGAATATCACATGTGTGGGTCAAGAGGTTGGGAGAACCTGGGAATAGTTGGGAAGGTAAAAGAATTAAAAAACAATTTTATGAAAAAGTATCTTTTAAATAAAAAGAAATAAATCAAGCAAAAAGACTGAACGACAGGGGGCAGAAAAAAAAAAGGGAAGAGGCAGAGCCTGCAGGATAGGGAAACTAGTCCTGTAATATGCTAGAGGCGACAGCTCAGGAAAGAACTCACCCAAGTGTAGTGAAAAGAAAACAAGGGACACAGGGACCTTACAGAGGTGTGACTGCACTGAGCGTGAATGTCTTTTGAAAATGTCCAAAGTGAGATCTAAAACCAGGAGACAGATTTAACACTACTACTGAGTGACCCTCAGGGGATATGAATTGTTGCCAGAAGGCGGAGCTAGTATGTCAGGTTACATTCTGGGCAAGTTTCACAACTGGAGGGCACAGTTTACAGCACTTTCATGAGTGGGGTTTTGGATCTTATTAGATATTATGTATAAATCTTAGGCTTTAATGTTTGTGTACATACATGTATGTGTCCACATACATACTTCTTAGCTTTAATGACACCTTTCTGTCCTTGACTTTTTAACTCCTATATGCTTTTAGTTTTATAGGTGATATAGTTGCCTTCATGAAAATGTGTTTTCATTTTCAGTAAAACAGAGAAACATTCAGTGAAAAATAGGTATTAAGATGAGTTAAGGTAACAAAGTTTTCAAAATCCAGTGATTTTTATTGCCAGATATTAGAGTACATTTTGCAAAGGTCAGACTCTGAAAGGGATATTAAGTAACCAACTCTGTATTATAGTTTCTGTAAATCTTGGATACCATTTTAATGATACCTTTGCAAGTAAGTATTACACCTGTTAATTAAAGTTGAAAAAAAAAACCCCAGCATCCTCATTATTTGTATCTGTAAGTAGCAATTCACCTGCTGGATATCCTAAGCATATATTTTTAAAACACAATGCACTACATGAAATCAGTGATCCTACATTTAATTACCCTCTGATGGGAGTTAGCAATTTAAGTTCAATTTATAGAGTAGAGGTTAGGTACAGGGAACTCGTTCTCCTAGGCTTGGATCATTATAATAATGAACACTAAATTGACCACCGAATAAAAAATAGTAGTTGAGGAAATCTATCCACAAGTTGGGTAATTTGTAAGGCTACTACATCCTAAGGAAAATGTACTCTTATTTTAAACTTTTAAATATATTTGTCATTACATGGTAGCGCTTACAGGAAACTAAATCCTGAATTCTAGCCTAGACCTAGGCATAATGAGAAAAAAGTAATCATGTTAACAGCAGTTGGTCTTATCCATATGACTTCAAACCAGTTCTGGCACTCTAAAGCCTTCATGTTACTAGCTTCTGGGGGCAAGTTCTCTGTAGTGTTTATGGTCCCACACTCAGGAATCAAGATTATTTATGTCCACTCTCTCCCCTTAAATTATTTTCAACTACTGCACAAATTACTTTGTTGCTGTCCAAACCTCTGTGTGGTTTCTGTTTCACTTACATGCATGCTCTTAATGTTTTCTGATAGTTTTTGTTTTTGCAAACTCACCCAACTTGCTTTTAAAATAAACTTTGTCAAATTTGAATAACCTGGGCACAAAGGGCAAGTGAAACCACCAAAAACTTCAGAATAAGTGTTGTCTAAATCACTCTCTTTGGAAGGCAACATAAGTAAACACAAAACTTCTATTGATCTGAGTGGTGTGGGTTGGGTTATACCTTTGTACACCTTTAGCGTTGTGTACATATTCTATAGATTACACCACAGATTTCATGAGTTATCATACTGTGGTTTCATGAGTGTTTTGTCTTGACTCTTGCAAGAAAAATTTCCCTTGAGGACAAAGCTACCCCATTCATAGAGACTTCAAAGTACTTTCATATGAGTTCACCCAGTAGGTACTCACTAAACTTAAACCAGTTGAATACACATGCAGATGCAATTCCTTCTACCTTTAAAAGGATGAACTAATTGATTATTGCTTAGGACTGGTTTAAATGACAAGAGGGGCACGTACTGGGGTCTCTAGTTGACTTTACATGCATTTTGTTGTCAAGCCTATGGAAAACGGTGCTTTTGTTTGTTTGTTTTCATTGGTTTTTGTTTCTCAGTGATCAGACTCGTATTTGAAGTACACTTTTATTCAAAAAAAAGTATTCAAAGTCTAATTTAGCTTGTGCTCAATTACTCAATTTCTACCGAGATGGACTGCATTTTCTATAGTTCATAAAATACAGATAAAGGAAAGGTAAGTGACCTTTATGAAAATTTGCCTTGTAAACTTGGTGGGATTGTCCAACTCACAAAAGCTAATTACTTTTACTAACATGATCAGCTTCTTATTCAGCATTGCCTTTGACTCTAAGTCATTTGGGAAGAGCGATACTAGAGAACGTCATGAGTTAATTTTAATTCATATCTACAGATCAATTCCTCTTTTCTAACTTTGGGCAAGTTTAATCTTACTAGGAAAAAATACTTTAAAGTACTAAGATAGCTGATTGTGTTTATTGCCTTAGGTAATATATTATGTTTTAGAGTAAATAGGATGCATGAAAGACATAGTTGCCAAGATTTTTGTCTATTTAAGTCTCCAGTTCCTAAGCAATGACTTAATCCTATTAAAGGCAATTGAGAGAATCATCTAAACGCTTTGTCAGGTGAAGTTCACGCTCTAACAGAACAGAAGCCTATCAGTAACATCTACCATGTGTCACTTACTCTTTTCACTTGAACCTTAAAGCACGATGAAAGGAGTATTTTCTGAATTCACGGGGCAAATTATTGGAGAATCTGGCACGAGAGTTGGTCTCTGGAAGTAAAATTGGTAGGATTTTTAAAAAGAATGATATTTTCACAAGTTAAACTCCTTCTTTATGGGTGATAGTCACTTTACTATTCAAACACAGATCTGGTATGTTTGTAGTCAACTGCCACTTTCGCTTCACCTGGCAAAGCCTGTAGATAAGTTTTTTTTTTTTTTTTTTTTTTTTTTTTTCACAAAACTAGCTTGACACAAGCTAGCACTATCTGGGAAAAAGGAACCTCAGTTCAAAAGTTTCTCCTATCACATTGGCCTATGTGCATGTCTGTAGAACACCTTCTTCTCTAATGTTGGTGTGGGAGGGCCCAGCCTATCTTAGATGGTGTTTAGATGGTGTTCTCCATGGGGAGGTGATCCTAGATTTTAAGAAAAGTAGCAGAATGTGAGACTGGAAATAAACCAGTAAGTCTGTTCCTCTGTGGTTTCTGCTTAAGTTTCTGCCTCCAGGCTCCTGCCTGGTGTTCTTGCCTTAGGTTCCCTCAATGATACATTTAAGCTTTAAGATGAAATACACCCTTCTCTCCCTCAAGCTAGTTTGGGCCAGTCTTTATCAAAGCAAAAGTGAACTGGAACATGATGTTGCCTCATTTCTACATTTTAAATCTTAGAACTACTTCCTCTAAATAGATATAAGAGGGAATCTGTTGAAGGAATGGCCCTTTGAAATTTGTGAAAGCAGATACATGAACAGAAATCTCTTAATTACATGATTTCCATTCTGTTTTAATGGAGTAGTTTACTGACAGATTAGTATAGGAGAAGGGTTAAATGGTTCAACAGAACTTTCCAGTCTGTTTTTGTCAAGTAATCTTATAGTATCCAAAATCGTCTGATATTTGTATCATCCCTCTGTATTTGTTAATTGGGGGAGAACAATGCAACTGAGTCCAACAGTTTAGAAAATATCTGGATGGGTATTATAAAGAAAGACTACCAGAAACATCACAGACAAGAACTCTCAAACAATCATTTAAAGTCGAGCTTTCTCAAATTTCCTGGTCTGAGATGGAGTGCCATTATTTTACGGAAACGTCCATTGTGTGACTAACCAGAAATAGTAGGATATGAATATTTAGTGTGACAAACTGTCCATGGTTAGAGGGCGTGGGAGGAAATGGATTCAGAGGAGCTGAACATCAGTCTAGGACACCACTTTGTTTCGTGGGTTTCTATGTCTCCAGTTAGGAAAGGAAGGCAAATCTTTAGAGTAAAAATACCTTTAAAAACTATCATTTACCTTTGACTTTCATTTTGAAAAGTAGCTTAATATCTTAATAAATCATGTTTGAAAGAAGTTAATTTTAAAAGAGAATAATTGTCATTCTAAAAATGAGAACTAGGCAAGCCACAGGCTCTGAAAGATGGATTTCACTGTGGTTACATAAGAGTCAATTAATTCAGGAAACTATTTTTGCCACCCTAATGCTAAGAGCATCTTATGAGAGAGAAGTTAAAAGGATATATTTAATAACTTTGGAATCATAGCTGGTTATTTTATCATAGTGGGTTAGCTTTATCAAAAGGTCAATCTGAAAAGTTGTCATTGATAATACTGTGAGTGAACTAACCAAATACATGCACGTGCTTCCATCGAAAGGTGAAACCTATGTATCTTTGAGTGAATGATTGGTTCTGATCTCTGTGGATCTAATAATTTCATTTTCTCTCCATCTTAGTCTTATTTCATCCTTGTGACATTTAGTGAAATCTACAAACAAACTTTTAAATAATCTTATTCAACAATTTTATACTTGGGCTTTTAAGTGTATATCCACATGGCCATGACATTATTACTAGCTGGAGTCTGCTCTTCTGACACTGATGCTCAGTGGAAGATGGGATTTGGTCATCTCTTTAGTGGATATTAGCAAATGCAATCATTTGGTCAAAACACTTCCAGAAACTGGGATTTTAAGAAAAGTTTTGTAGATTGTGCAAAGAGCCCTCTCTATCATAAAAGAAGGGGGGGGGAGACTGGTACGATTTATGGGATTTCTATTTAAAAAACCGATCCCGTGCTTCATTTCTTTCTTGCTCTTAAAACTCTGATGTATTCTTCTCAGCTGTACAAAAATCAATCACACTACAGCCATTGTTCCTTAAATAAAATATAATTCCTTTTCCTAGTCTAAAACACCCTACATGATTTGGTTGCTATCTGTCTTCTTAATCTAGTCCCAAGTCACTCTTTCCTTTTCCCCTGTGTGCAGACTGGTCCCAGCTCAGCCCTGCAGGCGCAGCACACTGACTTCTAATAAGTCTTTGCATAGTTGTTCATGCTGCCCCACTCTGCGCATGGTTGCTTCCTTTTTGTCCTTGAAGAGGGTAGTCAGCTTTCTCTTTTTGTCAACTTAGGCTCTCTGTTTATTCCTTTGTTTTTAGTGATTATTTGGCGATCTTCTGATTAGCATGAACTTGACTAGCTCAGTCTTTATACATAGTACCTGCTTGGCGTGTAGAAGCTGGTCAGCAATGACTGACTGATGCAATGATCAGAGTGATTAATGCTTGCACAGCCCTCACACAACTGCCTTATAAAAATTCACTAGCAGCTTAGTGGATTAGAACACAGCAGACAGTAAAGTTTTTAACATTTTGATAAGTATAAAGAAATGTAAGCCATGGTGTGAAACATCCAGGAAACTTGTATGAATACTTTTTAACTTTCCTTTGAAATTTTTATGTACACAGAGCTATGTAGGTTTATAGTTGATTCCTTTAAATAAGCAGATACTTTTGAGGTTAGTAAGTACACTATGGAAGCCTGAGCAGTATGCCACATAAAGCAAGAATATCCTCTATTTGGAGCTTGGCTGGCAAATGTAGAAAAGGAGTTTCGTTAGACTAGAGAGTGAGTCCATGTAGGATGGAAGGACAAATAATTTAATATTATTAGAAATACCAAGTTATCAAAGTATTTTTTATTTATTATGACAACAAGCCTGTGATAAGGGCATAGAGCAGATTTCATGTTAGCGTTTGAGTTAGCAAAGACTGCATCCCAAGACAAACACAAGTCAAATCTTAAGTTGGTTTGGTTTATTCTCTAGGCAACCCAGAGTAAATATTTTAGGCGAAGCTTGAAAAGATGCTGGAAGGCCAAGCAAACATCTCAAGAATTAGGTAATTGGCACAATGCAAGGTGGCTGGGCACAGTTGGGGAAAGTGTCAGAGATGGAGAATCCCCACCAAGAAGGATGGTTTGTGCAATTAGCTCGCTGAACTTTAACCCTTCCAGAATAATTAATGAGTAACAGAGGGATCAAGACAAAGACACAAAGTGATATGGTGGATGCTGGCAAGTAATACATCAAAGAATGCTCGTAATTGGCCCTGTGGCTTTCATTCTTTGCCCCATTTCTTTCAATTCATTGACTCAAAATAATGGGTTCAGGTTCATTATCAACAGGTTTTAGCTGTAAGAGCACAACACTGCAACAGAGCTTGGATTGTGGCAGTGTTCAGGCTAAGTAGAGTTGCAGCTGATAACCAGTTTGAAGAAGGAAAATCACAGTCTTTCTAAATGAATCAACAGCTCTTGCACTCACATTTGCCATCTTGAAAACTTTATATTCTCCAATATGACAATGCTGGAGTATGGTTGGTGTGAGCAGGTATGTATATCTCTAATCTGGGGCTACTGGAATGTCTTTGTACAGTTATTTTAAATGAAGTTGTGTTGCTGACATATCCCACGCAAAAACATCAAGCATTTGGTACTTTCAAGTGTACAGTTCTATGTTCTTTTCATGTTTTGGGGTAATATAGTTGGTAGAAATTTTGATCCACTTTCATTACTCAATTTTATGGCTATAGTAAGAGAGCAGTTGGAAGTTTCTTCAGAAATTTCTAAAGCAAGTGTTCTGGATTCTAGCTAAGATACATTTATTTTCTAGATAGTTTATATTTTAGTGGCAACTTAGATTGTGCAAAAAGCAATTTATTTCATTGTTTATGCTTTTGTATTTACTTATATGTGTTAAATATGAAAGAATATTACTTTTAATTTTACTTGGCAACAGAATACTTTTAGAAATCACTTGTCTTTAGAAATTATCATTTTAGTCACTAAAATTCATTTTTGTACAGTTATCTTTATTTTTAATTTTAGAAACTTATGAAATTTCAAAGATCAGTTTAAAAATAATAAGTATAGATTTTTATCACTTAAAAGTTTAAATATTTTTGTAATATGAAATAGTACCATTTTCTAAATATATACATATATAAACATTTTATTAAATTCTTCTATCTTTTTGGTTATTATATTATCCCTGAAAATTATATACCAGTAAAATATAATTATTATTAATATTTTATTAATAATTTAGAGAAGTTGGAAGACATATTTCAGTAAAATACCAAAGAAGAGACTGAACTACAAGTTTAGTTGTGTAATTCCTGGTAAATAGAACATCTATAAGATCCATTACAAATGATGCTATAGATGAGACACTGAAATAGATTCATGATGTGGGGGATTTAGTTGAATATTTACTTAATAATGAAATCTGAATTAATTGACTAAAATATACCTGCTAAGCATTTGATATTCACTAACCAATATTTCAAGGCACCATTCTAGCACTTACACACACATTGTTAGAAAATAGCTGATTGATACTTTTTAAGGGCGCTGTGAGTTAAAAGCTTAGACTTCGCATTCCTTAGTGTACAGTTTACCATGGCCTATTTTCTCTGCGGTAGGTGAGAGTCTGCATTAGATTTAAAATGAAGAAGTTATTTCTTAGGCTAATATATGGTTTGGGGTCAGGCTGAAAAGCACCTCTTATCCTCGGCTACAGGTTTGTTTCCAAGGCTTAATTCCCAAGCTTTGGAAAGGATTTTGAAAATGTTTTAAGAAGACAGACATGTAGACTGTATGTAACTGAAGTGTAAAGATTATAACACAGTGGTAGCCGCAAGAACTACAGGAGAGTTATTATAAGTTTTTTTCAACAATGAACCAAGTTTAGCTGAGATTTGAGTCCTCTGTGTGCATTTGTATATTCCTTTACCTTCTTAACTGATGCCCCCCCCATGCACAGAAAATGTAGATACATACACACAGATCTATTTCTCTTTTAAGAGTTTTGTAGTTGTAGTTCTTATGTTTAGGTCTGTTATCTATGTGATATCATTTTGTACAGTGTGTAAGGGAATCCAGTTCACCTTTTTGCATGGGACCATCCACTTGTTTTAGACATTATTTCCTCTCCTTTTATTGTCTGAACATTCTTGTTGGAAAATAAGTTGCTTGTAAACGCAAGATTTATTTCTGGACTTTCAAGTCTATTGAATTGGTCCGCATTTTTCTTGACCATTTCCAGCTAATTTTGATTATTATGGATTTACTGGAATTATTTTCCATTTTTGCTATTTGAGAATTTTGTGCATACATATATTGTATTTTCATCAAACCCATCCCCAATCTTTCTTCTCCAACTCTCCCCTTATCTTCCCCAACATTATCCATCTCTAATTTATGTGATCTTTTATTTTAAAACTACTGTGTATGCATGGATAGCCTCAAAGAGTACACGTCCTGAAAGAACATCTGCACTCCGATAAGCCATCAATTACCAGTACCTCTTTAGTTTTGAATGGTACTACATGGCTCCTTCCCACATCTATACTGGGATGTCTATCTCTGGTTTTATCTTGTACATGTCTTATGTATGAATGCACTTCATGTTTGCAAAGGTGGAGTTAGGTCTGGTAAGTACTGTTTGCTGAGATATCCTCTGTAACTTTCCCCATCTTCCTCCATACATACTTTAGGAGAAGAAACGGAATTAACAGTCTTACCAAGCTATAAACCCTGTGAGCTACAATAACAGCTGCATATGGAAACCAACTAATAGTGGCATGAATGTAATGGGACTTACCAAACACTTTTCATTTTGATTAAATACATTAAGTATTACTTAGAGTTCATTACACATAAGGAATGCATTCTTGGTACTATTACCTGGGACAAAATTCCACAGCTGGCTGTATCATATGCCCTAGGGGAGACCCTGAAGCTGTTAATTTGGTAAATGGATATAATAATAAATTGCTTCTTAATGTCTTATCTTTATATCCACATGTTGGTGTAACTCTTAATCATCACCCGAAAAGCTTCTATTTATAGTAAATAGTAACTAATACAGAGGCCCACAATTAACCAATATGCAGAGAATAAGAGACTGTGGAATATTCTGATGTGTGTGTGTGTGTGTGTGTGTGTGTGTGTGTGTGTGTGT
>NC_034591.1:37469681-37527126 GCF_900095145.1 Mus pahari | reverse complement strand
TGTGTGTGTGTGTGTGTGTGTGTATGTGTGTGTGCATATGTATGTATGTATGTATGTATGTATGTATGTATGTATGTATGTATCACCATCCCGCCCAAGGCTCATGATCATCCTGGCATTCTCCTACACTGGGGCATTAAGCATTCTGAGGACCAAGGGCCTCTCCTCCCATTGATGTCCAACAAGGCTATCCTCTGCTACATATGCAGCTGGAGCCATGGGTTCCACCATGCGTACTCTCTGGTTGGTGGTTTAGTCCCTGGAATCTCTGGGGGTACTGGTTGGTTCATATTGTAGTTCCTCCTATGGTGCTGCAAGCTTCTTCAGCTCCTTTGGTTCTTTCTCTAGCTTCTCCATTGGAGAGCTTCTGCTCAGTCCAATGGTTGACTGAGAGCATCCACCTCTGTATTTGTCAGGCACTGGCAGAGCCACTCAGGAGGCAGCTATATCAGGTACCTGTCAGCAAGCACTTATTGGTATCCACAATAGTGTCTGGGTTTGGTGACTGTATACGTTATAGATCTCCACATGGGGAAGTCTCTCAATGGTCTTTCCTCCAATCTCTGCTCCTCATGTTGTTTCTGTAACTCTTCCCATGGAGATTTTGTTCCCCCTTCTAAGAAGGAGTGAAGTATCCATACTTTGATCTTCCTTCTTCTTGAGCTTCATTTTGTCTTTAAATTGTATCTTGGGTATTATGAGCTTCTTGGCTAATATCCACTCATCAGAGAGTGTATACCACGTGTGTCCTTTTGTGACTGGGTTACCTCACTCAGGATGATATTTTCTAATTCCATCCATTTGCCTAAGAATTTCATGAATTCACTGGTTTTAATAGCTGAGTAGTATTCCATTGTGTAAATATACCACATTTTCTGTATCTTTTCCTCTGTTGAGGGACATCTGGGTTCTTTCCAGCTTCTGGCTATTATAAATAAGGCTGCTATCAACATAGCGCAGCATGTGTCATTATTAAATGTTGGAGCATCATTTGGGTATATGCCCAGGAGTGGTATAGCTGGGTCCTCTGACAGTACTATGTCCAGTTTCCTGAGGAATCACCAAACTGACTTCCAGAGTGGTTGTTCTAGCTTGCAATTCCACCAGCAGTAAAGGAGTGTTCCTCTTTCTGCACAGCCTCACCAGCATCTGCTGTCACCTAAGTTTTTGATCTTAGCCATTCTGACTGGTGTGAGGTGGAATCTCAGGGTTGTTTTGATTTGCATTTCCCTGATTACTAAGGAAGATGAACATTTTTTTAGGTGCTTCTCAGCCATTAGGTATTCCTCAGTTGAGAATTCTTTGTTTACCTCTCTACCCCATTTCTAGGTTATTTGGTTCTCTGGAGTCTAACTTCTTGAGTTCTTTGTATATATTGAATATTAGCCCTCTATCAGATGTAGGGTTGATAAAGATCTTTTCCCAATTTGTTGGTTGCCCTTTTGTCTTATTGACAATGTCCTTTGCCTTACAGAAGTTTTGTAATTTTATGAGGTTTCAGTTGTCAATTCTTGATTTTAGAGCATAGGCTATTGGTGTTCTGTTAAGGAAATTTTCCCCTGTGCCCATGTGCTCGAGGTTCTTCCCCACTTTCTCCTCTATTAGTTTCAGTGTATCTGGTTTTATGTGGTTTTATGTCTTTGATCCACTTGAACTTGAGCTTTGTACAAGGAGATAAGAATGGAGAGGCTCTTGGACTTGTGAAGATCATATGCCCCAGTACAGGGGAATGCCAGGGCCAGGAAGCGGGAGTGGGTAGGTTTGGGATCAGGGCAGGGGAGGATATAGGGGACTTTCTGGATAGCATTTGAAATGTAAATGAAGAAAATATCTAATAATAATAATAAAAGAATGGATTGGTTTGCATTCTCCTGCATGCTAACAGCCAGTTGAACCAGCATGCACCATTTGTTGAAAATGCTGTCTCATTTCTCATCTTGTATGCCCTTATCTAGTTTTTTTGTCATTTTGTCTTTACCAATGTGTTATCATTTTGTTTCATCTTCTAATCTAGTTTTTGTATCATTCCTTTTTAAGATTTCCTGGCTCTTTTTGGACCTTTGGCTTTCTGGGAACATTTTGTCAAGTTATATAGAATAACTTGAAATAAGTTGAAACTTTAATGGAGTTTTTATCAAACCTGTAGATAAATTGAGGGAGTCTTGTAATTTCAACAGAATAATATCTTCCTATATATAACTATAAAATATATTCACTATTTAGACCTCTTAGAGTTTTAAGATACAACTTTTTGCACTCTTTCACCCTAGATATATTATTTGATGTATTATAAGTAAATTTTTTCTTACTGTAAAATTTGGATTGCTTGTCTATAGAAATACTCCCTTGTTTACTGATCTTACATATTGCGACCTGTCTGAACTTGTTTATTATTTTCTTTAAGAGTGCCTCAGTTTATTCATTAGGTGTGTGTGTGTGTGTGCGCGCGCACACATGTGCACGCACCTGCAAAATCACACTATTGGCAAAACAGAGAGTGATCATGTTCTTTTTTAAAAAAAAATTTCATGCATTTAAAAATTATTATTGTCCAATCAGCCTAGATTGATAATATCAAAAAATGAAAATTGCAAGATTTGATATTCAGGTCTTCTTCCTGAGAGCAAACATGTGGTCCTCCACCATTAAGTGTAAGATTAGATATGTTTTCATAGTTAAGTATAATCTGGTTCATTACTCTATTCCTAATTTGTTCAGTTTTTCCTTTTAATATAAAAGTATGTTAGATTTATGTGATGTCTTCTTTTCTCTGGGTGTATATTTATATAGTTTGCATAGCATGAAATTTATAAATTATCTTTTATAAATTTATGAATTTATAAACTAAATAATTTTGAATAGTCCCTAGACAAATCAATAACAGTATTAAATGGTTATTTTGACAGGAGTATAACTACATTTTGTTTTTGACAATGTATTTGTAAGAAAACTGAGCCTAAATTCAAGAATATAATCTGTATTCTAGTATACCCAGTCTTTCATGCCAACTGTATCATTTTTATGAGTTTAAAGAGATTTTTATTCTTAAACACATATGTAGCTGTGAGACACAATTGTCGTATCTCCTCAGTGAAGGCAAACTCACCTCTATTCCCAAGAAATAAATGTCTCAAACATTTCTCTTAGGAGTAACGTATATTTCCTAGTTTAATGATACATCTTTTCACAAAATTATAACATACACATCATATCTTGAAATGAGTTTCTGTTTTGTTATTTATCCTTGGGAAAAGGCAAGCACCTCCTTATAGATAGTAATGCATTATGATTAGGGCCCATGTTTAAATCTAGAGGGACATTAGCATTCATAAGAGAATTATTTAGAGTAAGATTTGTACTTTATGTGGTAATTTCTGAATTTCTTGAACTGCATGCTTTACATAAGCTTAGCTATGATTATAAATGGCTGAAGAAATGGCTTGAGATTGAGGCAACCATACATTTTGAAGAAAAAAAAAATAGGAGTAGCTTTCAAGTTTCGTGTTCTTAAAATAATATATCATCTCTTTAAAATATCTTTGTTTATACAGAATATTAAAATGTCAGTCAGGATAAATATTCTGTATTGCCATGTACCCGAGTTGCCCTTTAAATATCTAATACCTTGATCCATATTCAGTTTCTTTAACTTCAGTCTGCCTGCTGTGATGAAAGAGTCATCTCATCTTGTATTAATTTCATTTGATATATAGAATATCATTATGTGGTAGCTGTTGGGTAAGCTTGAATT
Organism: Mus pahari; assembly: GCF_900095145.1. Lineage (NCBI taxonomy): Eukaryota > Metazoa > Chordata > Mammalia > Rodentia > Muridae > Mus > Mus pahari. Next base: position 37,523,375 of record NC_034591.1, on the reverse strand, counting down.
CAGAGAATCTATAAATTTTAAGTCACTCTTAAAAGTTCTTTTGCATCAGAGATTTTTTTTTTTTATTTAGGGGTCTATTCTCTGTTGAATATGAATAGTAAATCTGTTACCTATTCAATTGCAAACTATTATTATGATAAATACTTCATTTAAAAATCATATTTCTTACATAAATATCAAATAAAGTAGATAAAATGTTAGATGAATATATTTTGCCACTGAAATTTCGCTTTTTCTATTTAATCATTCTGCAAAGAAGTACAGACTGTTCAATGTTTATAATTTAGTGCTACATTTTAATGAAATGTTGTTCATTATTAGAGTGTTCGCCTGTGTGAGCATTACTTTGGAGTTCATGGTTTTCTTTTCTACTCTAATTTGCCCTCTTATGAGATTGTTTGAAGACAAATTTAGAAGGGGTTGTTTTCCACCCTTTCCTGATAAAAGTGAAACTTCCAATAATATTGCTAAATTTCTTATATTTAGCTATTTGGTCCGTCATGGCCACTAAAGAGCCTCACTGCTTTAAAACTGCATTTTGACACTAAAACTTAAACCTAGGTCAGTATTTTTTCTTAACTTGACACAAACTCGAATTATCCTGGATGAGGGAGCCTCTATTGAGGCATTGCCTCTGTCGGATGGGTCTGTAGGCAAGATCATTGGCCATTTTCTTGACCAACGGCAGCTGTAAGAGGACTCAGCTTACTGGTCATGTAGTCTTGGGTTGTATAAAAAAGCAAACTGAGCAAGCCATAAAAAACAAGACAATTAGCAGAAATCTTCCATGAGTCTTACTTCAGTTCTGATTCCAGGTTTTCACTTGAAATCTTTTTTTTTTTTCTTTTTAATTGGTTGTTTTCTTTATTTACATTTCAAATGTTATCCCCACTTTCCGGTTTCCCCTCAGCAACCCCCCATCCCTTTCCTCCTTCCCCTACTACTATGAGGGTGCTCCACTACCCACCCACCCAGCTACTCCCACCTCACTGCCCTAGCATTCCCTTACACTGGGGCATTGAGCCTTCATAGGACCAAGGGCCTCTCCTCCCATTGATGTCTCACAAGGCCATCCTCTGCTACATATGTGGCTGGAGCTATGGGTTCCACCATCTTTGGTTGGTGATTTAGTTCCTGGGAGCTCTGAGGCGTCTGCTTGGTTGATATTGTTGTTCTTCCTATGAGGTTGCAAACCCCTTCAGCTCCTTCAGTCCTTTCTCTAACTCCTCCATTGGGGACCCCGTGCTCAGTCCAATGGTTGGCTGTGAGCATCTGCCTCTGTATTTGTCAGGCTCTGGAATAACTTCTTAGGAGATAGCTATGATTCTAGTTTTCTTAAGTAACTGCCACACTGATTTCCACAGTGCTGACACATATTTGCACTTGCATCAGCACTGGGAGGCACCCCCTTTCTTTCATCCCCAGCAGAAATTGTGCTTTGTTTTCTTAATGTTCACCATTTTGTCTAGAACAAGAGGAAATGTCTAAGCACTTTTAATCTGCATATTCTTAGTGACTAAGGACCATAAACACTTTAAAAAAGAAATTCTTTTTGTTCTTCTGAGAACTCTTTTTAGTTAAGCCCCACAGCTTGCCTATTAGGGTGGTTGGTTTCCTGGTGTCATTTACTGAGTTCTTTATGTACAGTATACATGAATCCTTTAAAAAGATGTACAGATGTACAGCTGGCAATTGTCCCCATTCTGTAGGCTGCTTTGTCAACTGATCAACGCTTTCCTTTGCAGCACAGACCAGTCTGATGTTCTGAAGTCTCAGCTGTTGACGCGTGGTTCTATTTCTTGGGTGACTGGGGTCCTGTTTAGAAAGTTCTTTCCTGTGTCTATATCCTGAGCCTACATATTACATTAACTAATACTATAGGTTATAGTTAAGTACATCTATAATTTATCCTATCAGTTTCAGGGTAGACTCTGAGATCTTTGACCTATTTGGAATTGATTTGTGTCCAAGATGGGAAAGATCAGGTTTCATTCGTGTACATGTGAAATTGCAGTTTCGTGTGCATGTAAGATGGCAGTTTCGTGTACATGTAAGATGGCAGTTTCGTGTGCATGTAAGATGGCAGTTTCGTGTNCATGTAAGATGGCAGTTTCGTGTGCATGTAAGATGGCAGTTTCGTGTGCATGTAAGATGGCAGTTTCGTGTACATGTAAGATGGCAGTTTTCTCAAAACCTTTTGCTAATGGTGCTGCCATTCTTTAATGTGTATTTTTAGCATTTGTGTCAAAAATCAGACAGCTATGGGTTTAGACTAATTTGACCTTTTGGTTTCTCTAAGTTCAAAGAAGTGAATGAACATATTTCAAACTTTTATACAAGAAAGATGTTAATTTAGATAATTTTTTGAGAATAAGTTTGGACTTATTGTGATATTAAAAATATGTACTTATTTATATATAAATATTCATGATTTATATTGCTTTAAATTATGTCTTTTGTGTATATATATATATATATATATATATATATATATATATATAATTGTGGGTATAGACTTGTGATATTTTTAGTTTTGACAAATGAATTTATCCCAGTGTATAAATCAGTGGGTCTCAACCTGTGTGGGTAACTATTGACTCTTTCACAGGGATTGCCTAAGACCATCAGAACATATAGATATAAATATCTATTTATAGTATGCTTTATAACAGTAGCCACTTATATAATTTCACTGTTATGGGTGACCCAAACATGAGGAACTATATTAAAGGGTTGCAGCATTAAGAAGGTTAAGAACCACTAATGTAAGTGTATATGCTTCAATATGTTTATGTGTTTAGACTTTTTAAAAAGAAGTAGGTATGAAAAATTATCATTAATCACTAGATGCTAAAAATGTTCAAATATCTTGACTACATAAAAGTTATACTAGACCAGTATTTTGTGGTGAATGTCTGAAATTGTTTTAAAACCTGATTAGTAGAAAGGTGGATTAATAATCTTCAGTAAAAAAGAATTTAAGTGCTGGAGAGATGGCTCAGTGGTTAAGGGCACTGACTGCTCTTCCAGAGGTCCTGAGTTCAAATCCCAGCAACCACATGGTGGCTCACAACCATCTATAATGAGATCTGATGCCCTCTTCTGGTGTGTCTGAAGACAGCTACTATATATATATATATATATATATATATATATATATATATATATAAAATTTAAATAGTTTTTGTATTGTATTACCTCTTTCACCATCCCTGTCAAATAAGAGAGGGATGGTGAAAGAGGTAAAGTAGAATTTTTTCTTAAGTTAATAGATTTTCCAGTGTAAGATTAACCTGGTAGTGAAGGTGACGTCAAATCATAGCAACCTAATATTATAGTTCACATTATGGCGGAAGAGTTTTAAATTTCCACTTAATGGTCTTCAATTAAGCCAGAGGTAAGATTCTTTGAGGATTTCACAGGATGGGATCTTTAGCATCTTTCCATGTTTTTATCATCAATCTGAAAAACAATTTGTATCAAGTGCAGTGCACTGCTTGAGATCCTCGTTTATTAGTGAGACAGGGAGGTGGTTTTTCAGAATTTGTGTTGTTTTCATAATGCAACCATGTGGATATTGCTGGTCCTGTCTCAGGTTTCTAGTATCTTCTTGATCATTAGTTATCCTCTTAATTCATCATCCTGTTCATGGATTTCTGCCTTTTAATCAAAATTTCCAAACGATTTGTCAATTTGATTAGTTTCCCTAACACAAAAGAATCAATTTGTGCAGTGTCGCATTGTGTCGATATGCGTGCATGAGCATGTACACACACGTGAGCATGCACATCCTCAGTGTTTGATGTTGGGGATTGCAACCCAGGCCTTGCACATGCTAAGCAAACACTATGACTGAGCTACAACCTCAACTGTCTTCTTCCTCTTTATAGCTTTTGTTTCTATTTCAATTACTTTGGGGGTAATGACTGTATGTGAGAGACCAGGATACTACCTGAAATAGTCAAAATATGAAAACTTTAAAACATAAGCATCACTTCGCAGACCTTAAGAATTATATTCATGTTTTTTTCCTATTAAAGTTGCACTTGCATTTCTAATAGTGCATTATATTCGTGATTTACATTCACTTGTATTTTTTTTCCTGTGGTGAGACTCAATATACTTTGCTCTTGGAAAATATAAATGTTTGTATGAGACGAAATCCACTTTTACAATAAAAGAGTGGCTACTTAGATGAGTTTGTGCACATTTAAGGTGGTGTGCTCACATACCAGAGCTAAATCTATCTGCTAGATTGCCAGCAGTTTTCTTTTCCACTTTGTTTTTTTTCTCTTTACTTTAAAGTTTGCTATTTATGGTTAAGACTTAAGAGGATAAGCATTTTGATAGTATTATTAAAATAATGATTCACATTTTATTTCACAGATAATCTACTTATACATAAATAAACTTTCATCTCTGTGAAGAAATTTTAAAAACTTCTAGTTAAGTAATTAAAATAGTACTAAAATATATTGCACATATAATTAAAGTATTAGAACTCTTTAGAATTAGGAATACACCTTGCTTTTTAGACAGACAGACAGACACACAGAGAACTGCTCCAAGTTTTAACCTTCTCGTGTATTTGCATACCCACACCGTACACATACTATATGCTTTCACCTTAGTTCAGGCTTTTCAAGACAGGTTCTCTGAATACTTATTTTATGTTGCACTTAATGTGCAAATTAATCAAGCTATATAGTAAGAGAATTATTAACGCCGACATAATTTGTCTAGATGCCGTGAGATCAGGGCCAGACTTAAGGCAAAGGGAACAATTTTCCATTTACTCAATCAAAGGGAAGCAAGCTGTTCCCACTCTCTCTATCCATCTTCAAAGAACAGACAAAAAAATGCTTCAGTCTTGTTTGAAATCCTCAGTTCATTTTGTGACAATTCATAAAATTAGGCATTCATTTGAGATATAGATACTAACCTCCTTCAAAGCAAACAAGAAAAAAAGACCCCATGGTGCACCTCTGAACTGATACATTCTTTCTTAAGTCTCTTTGGTTGGTTTCACGGGTAGAGTAGGACATTTGAGAGGAAAATGGTGAGAAAACAGGGTAAAGATCATGAGTGAAGGATCTGTCTGGTGACATGTGGCACCTTAAGCTAAAAGTGAGATGGCCGTGTGTCTTCCTTTCCATGGTTCGTGAGGGCACCAAATGGATCAGTGAGCACATTGCAAGGTGAGTGCTGTATACTCAGTGGCATTTACATTATTAGTTAATGACAAGTAAAGGAAGACTTAGTCAAGGACAAGGTTCAGTTTTACTAACTAAAGTAAATTAGGTAAGAGTGAATTTGGTAAGAAGTGCAGTTGCTACCTGGTAGATTTCAAAGGAATTGAGAACTTGACAAATGGATGATTACAGAGAGTAGAAGTTAGCATCCCTAGCAATTTTGACAGGGCAAGGCCCAGGCGATCCACCCATACGATGGAAAACCGTCCTGTGAACCCAGTCTCTGCAACGCAATGTATAAAAAGCTGAGTAAAAAACGCTTATAGTCATGGATATGCAGATATTTTGGCTGGGTAGTTACTTGTTGTTTTATATTTATCTTCTTTTATTCATTTCTGGGTCATCTTTTGTTTGATACCAGTGTTAAGACAGATGGTAGCTCATCAAGGTGGGCACCATTGCCGAACTAAGAAACTCAGACTTTGAAGATCTCAAAACATGACTTGAGACCACCCACCAGTTCCTTCCCGCTTCAGATGTGGAGACATCCAGGGAAATGACGTCGCCTCTCATCATCTGATACAAGTAGGCAAAATTTGTGGGAAACTAGAGAATCCTGAGCAACATAAACCGTAAACCATGAAAGACAAGTTCTTCTATGCTTGCCCCAACTCTGATGGCTTTGTGCTTCTGGCCTGCCAGGTTGTCACTGTGATTTTTTTTTTTCTATTTGTCTTTTATAAGATTCTACATGCAGGAATGATAAACAAGTATTTACATATTTGTTGGAATTCCTTTTCACACTTTAACACTTTTACTTACTGTTAACATCTGTGTATGTATAATGCACTGTGAGTTTGGGGTTGCAGGCTCCTCAGAGTGCCTGTGGAGGACAGAGGACAGCTTTTGGGAGTCAGTTCTCTGTTGCTAACCCAGGTTGCAGACATCCGTCTCTTGTATTTAGGCTTGCATAGCAAGTGCTTTTAGTGCTTTTACCTGCTCAACTATCTTTCTGTCAGACTGCATTTTTACCACTCATAAAATTTTATCTGGTAACAAATTCATTCATTTAATGCAGATAATTTTTAGATGAGAGACTCAGGGGACTTTAAATATTTCACTTGAAATTACTACTTGGTCAAGGTACATTATGACTGTTATATAATTGTATATACATATGTATGTGCACATATTGTCTATGCTTAAACTGTCCCTAGAGAAATAACCTAAACATCCTGCAATCGTGTTCTTCCTTCAAAACTACCAGGCACCCTTTCCATCACTAAGGTGACTGTGTTCACATAAAAATAATCCTTGTTCTACATTGAAATCTAGAGTTAAAAAAAAATTAAAGTTGTAGGTGCATCAAAAAATAGCACAAAACAATTACAATCTGGTTAAATTGCTTCATCCGAACTAGTTTATACTTCCCTAGTGAAGTTCAAAGCTCTAAAGCATTTTACACTTTTCCCCAGGCTTATTACAAACTCGGAGAAAAAAGATTTATTCCCAGATGTACTCTGACATTTAAAAATTAGAAGAAATATTGCTCTCTAGATCCATCTCCTGTGTGTGTGTGTGTGTATCTGTATATTCCCTGGCAGTTTTGAAAACACAATATCCTGTGTTTCATCTCCACTAACCCATAATTGCAAACTAAAAAAAAAAAAATCTTATTTTCTAACATATTAAATGTTGATTAATCTCTCAGGGATAGGCTTACATTAACCTAGATCAAAAGAAACATTTAAATTATATTAATTTCCAATGAGAAACTTAACAATCATAGGTACCATCCAGGGAACACACATTTGATCTTTATAGATCAGCTTTGTGATGAGAGCAAAGGGGCCCTGGCTAAGTGCTTCTAAAGGTCAATATGCTCCGGTGAATCCCGCCTTGAAGAGGGCCGAGTGCCCCAGAATCATAGGATCATATGAATAGGAGGTTATACTTTGGCCAGTCTCAGAACAGACATGAACAACACAATTCACACTTCGCATTTTTTTGTGTGTGTGTGTCCATGGAGGCACTTCCTATTTGATTTCTTTTCTATTAGGTAAGGTATTTGTCTAACTAAACTACATTTTATATTTTTTTGTTTTTATAAGAAATTATCTTATTTATTTTTGTATGGTTTTTAAAATTTAAATAGTGTTATATCACTTTTCTTTCTTTGTCTTCTCCCTCCAGTTCTGATTTACCATTCTTCTAACCCCTTTACTATCTCCTCCCACTCTAGAGTTGGTAGACCCTTTTTCTTTCACCATTATTCTAATTATACATATATATATATATACATATATATATATATGTATATATATATATTTGTGTGTGCATATATATATATATATATATATATATATATATATATATAATTACACCTTACATTATTCATTCATACACAATTATACCCAATAGATGATGAAGAACAGGGCATCTATAAATGATATATATTCTTTTTTTTTTTTAACTTTTAAAAATTTTATCTAGAGGATTGGAAAGAAGCCAAAACTAACCTTAGGCTAACTGACCAAAGCTCACAGCTGACCACAGGTACCCTCTGTGGGAACAGTCAGGACTACAAACACAAGGACATAGATCCAATTATGTCCTTCCTGGTACAGGGAGGCACTGACCCCACCCCCAACACACACACACACACACACACACACACACACACACACACACACACACACTTCATATCTGCTCACTTTGGGTAGAGCGCTCTACTTAGAACACTGGCTCCATTTGTAGGTTTGTACCAGACAGGTATTCTAAGTAGCTAACAGAGGTTTTAAGCAGTTCTAGAGAAAGGAAGAACAGTATCAGCATTATCTAGATCCTGCTAAGGACCCAGTTCCCAGGGGATAATTGGATATTTATCTAGGAGGCGAACAGCCAAGCTTCTGAGAGGCACGGAGAAAGGAGCCCGGGGGAGAGCTGTCGGCAGTGGGGACATGTCATTATAAGGCAACTTGACTTCTCCTAGTTATCTGCACTTAGCACACAGGGACGTTTCATGAAAGCTGGCTCCAGAGGGAGAGATGCTTTCAGGTTTTGCAGAAACAAGCCTCTCGCACATGGTATCTTAGGCTAGAAGACTAGACCTTTCAAGTAAGTAAGACCCAACTGCCTAAAACCATACACCCAAATATTAAGATACAAATGACTCTTTTTAAAAAGACACTGGTTGTGAGCCTAGCGTTTAATGGCTGAGCCATCTGAAGACAGCTACAGTGAACTTACATATAATAAGTACATCTTTAAAAAAAATAAAAAGATAGACTTTCAAGAGCCCACACATGACTATCTACAGTCAGGAAACAATGTCAACTAAGGTCAGTGGTGGAAGAGCTGGAGAGCTGTATGAGCCAAGATGATTTCCAGGTCATCACACTCTTCGATCACAACCTTGTTAGCAGTAGATCCAGATAGAGCGACAATGCAGGCCACACCACTCCTTTTAGCTCATTCTACACTATCCCTGAAAGGAAAGAAGGCGTTGGAGCTGACAGACACACCACTCAACTTGTCGACCCCTTCCTTCTTCTCTGCCTTCATGAAGCACCTCTTCGAACAGTGCTTCCCATTTCACCAGGTCTTCACCCTCACCCATGGTGCCTGTCACATACTCACCAATGGCATTGGAGATGTCTTCTCTCTTCACCCCGGCTTTAAACTTCGTGGAAGGCACTTGTGAGTGGTGTTGAAACCACCAAGAGTTTGCCTTATCGCCTGTAAGGCATGTGCAGTGTGTACCTGAGACTGTCGTCCTGCTCCGATGCCAACAACCTGCCCGTCCTTGGCATAGCACACTGAATTAGACTGAGTATACTTGACAGTGATGGTAGTGACAATGAGGTCTCTGAGAGCAGACTCCTGCAGACCTTTATTCTTGGTGATAATATTGCTAGATAACAACTTGTCAATGACACCATCACTTCTCTTCTGGCTTAAACGGAGATCAAACAGTGTTCGAACTTCATTTTCATACAGTTTGTAGGACTGATCTATCTGAAGAATACAGTAGTTTCCATTTTTTTTCCTTTTAGAAAGTATTTTCAAGGCTTCTCTTCTTCATATCCCAGGGCAACAATACCATCCAACACTTCTCTGGAGATAATTTTTTTTTGCAGTTGGGACATCACAACCTCAGATAACGTAACAAAAATCACCAAGTGAAGGCATCCTTTCAGCTCCTCTTGCTCTTGCATATGCAATGGCCAGGGGCGAGAGGGTCGAATAGAGGTCATAGACCTTGCAGACTCTGACCTCATCCTAACTGAGTGGGACCCTAACAGCAGCACCTGTTGAGCTGACCGGCTTGAACGAAGCCTCAGCTCGAATGTCTACTGCTCTTCTCAATTCTGTCACCAGCTGTCAGGCGTTCAAAGCATCACACAAATTTATGAATCCTGGGGCTCTGTTGAGAACTGCGATGGGATGGGGGCTTATCCTATCCATAACTTAAGGGCATCTGAGAAATTCCTTTACTGTACTGTTTCCTGAAGTAATCTGAAATCACTTCATCATATTGGGTGGTTTGAATGAATGCCTTCAATGCCAAGTGGTGCCTGGTCTCCAGGGAGGCGTCCTTACTATTAGATCCCTGCACCTCTGTAGCCACTGCTGCCTAGTCCTCTGGTTCACAGATGGCTGTCACTCGAGCGTGGTTTTTGGCTGCAGTTCTCAGTCAGGTCATGCTACCAATATCAATTTGCTCAACAGCTGCCTCTACATCCATCCGCATCTGGAGAAGCCACAGCCTTCACGAAGGGGTACAGGTTACAGGTTACAGACAACAACTCTTACAAGGTTGAAACCAAACCTGGCTACGACAGCACTATCTCTGGCCAATTGCGTGCCAAGATTCCAGCGTGGGCGGCAGGATGCAAGGTTTTCACATTGCTCCTCTATCTTCTTGGGGGAACCCCATTAGCTCAGACTCATCTGTGACTGCCAGGCCAGCATCCCTGATCACTTTTGCTGTGCCTCCAGAAGTGACCAGACTTAAGCCAAGAGACACGAGGTTTCTAGCAAATTCCACGAGACAGTTTTGTCAGACACACTGAACAGGGCAGGCTGGGAGGGATCTATAGCTGCTGCGCCGGGTCGCGGTGTCCGGAGACAGGCCACGTGCGTCAGTCAGCTCATGATATGTATTCTTTACAAGTTGCTTTTATAGTTGGTACCTTTTTGTGTGAATACGCTGTATTTACATATTGGTAATAGAGATAAATCTTTTTGGTGTTTGCCATTTTCATAAAAGCTGCATGTTTAAACAGTTTACGAAGACTTTATGAAAACCAGTAGTTTCCCTCCCTCGGTCCTCTCCCTCCCTTGTTCTTTCTGTCTCAGGGCATTTTTATTCATGTAACGTTGGCCGATTCGTTTGGTAAAAATAACGTGTCTTGATAATGTGGAGAACATTTCAGTTTGTTAGTTTTCCGTTTTATTGGTTAATTTCCAAGCCTAAAGAATTGAGAGCTAACTCCCTATTTTACTAACTCCCACCATCCAGTTTTCCCAGTATAATGTTGTTTGGTTAGATTAGAATCAAGAATTTACATTTGTATACTATGTAAGCACATTATATTATGATAGGGCAAACTGTGATCAATATTCGATCCTGTTCAAGGTCTGTCTTTCCTGGAGTTACATGTTATTTGTATTGTCTCCTTAAAACCATTTTCTTTTGATTAGTATCTGATTTAATGATCAAAGTTATTTTTAGGATTGCTTTTATATTTTCCAAAGACTTCAAATTACACTGATTTAATGTAATTTCAACTTGCAGTGGGAGATGAGGGTGGGTAACATACTACTGTACAGACTGGCTATATTTTTCAGCTGGGACAGACTTGTCATGAAGGATCTCACTCCATCATTAGCTGGTAACCTCATCTCATATGTGTAAGTCTTTGTCCTACCTCACATTTCCTTGTCATGTGTAGTGTAAATGGTTTTCACTAAGAAGTCTTTGAACTAATTCTAGTTTGAGATGACAGCTATAGAAAAAAAGATTAGAAGTCGCTGCAGTGTTAGATTGTTGTCTCCGTTTTCCCAGGTTTGTAGGATTTTTTTTATCCCGTTGCTCCCGTTTTTTGCTTCTGACTCTTCCTGGGTAATTTTAGTATTTTAACTCATTTCTTAAATTCTCAGGATATTTCATAAAGTTTGTTTCTTATTCCTTCATATCACATTCTCGTTTTGTGTGTGTGTGTGTGTGTGTGTTTGTGTGTGCTCGTGTGAGTGTCTGTGTGCATGCGCATGTACGTGCATGTGGTAGGTTAGTGCATTTGGGGAGGAGTGTGTCTATGTGGGTGCCTGAAGACACCAGAAGAGGAAGTCCTCTATCCTGAGGAGCAGGAGTTACAAGCAGGCGTGAGTCATCCAAAGCACTGGCTGGCACTTGCTCCCGCCTCCTATTTAATCGCAGTATGTACTGAGCCACCACTCCAGCCCCGATTCCCAGCAGTGCTTTAATTACCTTGTGTCATCATTTCCTTTGTTACCTGCAGTAATACCTGGGAAAATGTCAGAAACTGTTTCACTTAACACTAAGGCCTTCTTGACTTTCCTTCATCCTAGCCAAGAATCTACTTTCCTTCTCTGCCATTTTGTCAATTGCTTTTAACTTTTCATATTTTTTTTCCCTTGATCTTCTGTGCTCTGCTCATTTTAAGTTTATTGGAGTATTCTTCACACAGAACAAACTCCATACATGTAAAGGCTACATATTTTAAATGAATAATTTACACTGGAAAATAAAAATCGTATGTCTTCTTTAAGTATAATATATTTTGAAACATAACGGGATGAGTCAATCAAACAAACTATCAGAGTATTACTTCAGATATTTTTGTGATAAGAACTCAAAATGTATTCTTTTGACAGTTTTCAGAAATGTATCAGGGTGAACAACATGTCTGTTGAATTTACTCCTCTGTCTATCTGAACTTTTAGGCCCTTTGATCAGCATCAGTCTATATGCTGACATATACTCTGCAGTCTTTATTCTGTTCTCTTGTTTTATGAGGCGATTTTTGGATTGTGTATGTAAGTGAGGTCATTCAGTGCTTGGCTTCTGTACCTGTTTTATTTCACCTGGGAACATACCAAAATAAAATAAAGTAGCTATGTCAAAGGGATATCTTGAGTTCATTTTAGCAGTATTTAGCATAACCATGCCACTGAATCAACTTCAGTATCCATTAATAAAATAATGCATAAAGAAAATGTTAAGGAATATATTTGAACATTATATATGTATATATATATACATACATACATATATATATATATATATATATATATATATATGTGTGTGTGTGTATATGTACACACATATACTTATATAAATATATAGGTACATATATACCTATATACATACATATATATGTCATTTTAGTCAATACAATGAATACATTATTCACTCATAAAATTTTTCTCTTGACCTTTCTGTTTACCTACAATCTCCAGGCAGTATATGTTCTGCTTTCTGTCACTCTGTTTAATTTACACTTTCTTGAAGTTCATATAAATGGAATTGTGCAGTATGTCTTGTTTTTCTGACTGACTTATTCAGCTATGCACAATCATGTCAAGATTCATAAATGATGTAGCTTGTACCACAGAATATTCTTGGTTCATTGTGAGTGACATTCCTTCAGAAGTATAAATATGTTAGTGGATATTTTCACTGTTTACAACTTTGAGCTATTATCAGGGGAAATCTTATAGTTGCTTGTATTTTCTTAGGGGCTGGAGAGATAACTCAGTGGGTATTGAGTGTTTGCTGTGTAAGCCTTAGGCCCTGAGTTTGTATCCTCAGCATTCATGTAAGGAGCTAGGCACGACCATGCACAGCTATAACAATGCTGATGGGAGCAGACAAGAAACAAGGGCTGTGAGCTCAGTTGGAAAACAGAGAGCTCCAGAGTCAATGGCAGACCTTATCTCAATATATATATTTCACATAGTCTGCATTCAAGCCTCTATTACACACATGAATTGGCCATCTTTACAGTCACCAACCCCCTTTTTTTCATTTCCCCAGTGATATTTTTGAAAGAGCAAATATTTTACATTTTGTTGAAATTAGGCTGTCAGATTGTGATGTTTTGGACTGTGTTTGTTAGGATGTGTATGTGATTCCTAAGGTGGGAGATTGCCTTAAGTACATTTTACAACTACATTATTCAGCAAATGAGGACTTACATTTTGTTTTTTTAAAAGAGGTTGCACTTATTTTTAGTTAATTAATATAAATAATAGATATTAAAGTCTTTTTTTTTTTTGCATATCACATTCTCCAAGATAGTTTCTAGGAACATAATGGTGTGCACATTGGTCAAGCTAGTGTATCAGGGTACTCTGTGACTCTCCTATCCAGTTGGGTCATGGATTCATGTTTACACTAAACCCATATAGCTGTGATCATTTTAACTTCCTAAGTGTGAAAGCAGACATGCTTAGTCTTTCAAATTTTCTGGAGAAGTTTATATAAAAAAATTGTAGAATTTTCCAGAGGATACCTCAATGGAGAGTGTTGTTTTTGGTGAGAATTTTAAACTTCTTTTATACTCTATTACATTAATTTTACATCTTCATTATTCCATCTGAATTGATTTTAGAATGCCTAATATTATTCTATTTTTTCAAGTTCAAAATTGGAGTTTGATATGATTTTTTTTGCTTTGTTTTGTTTTGTTGTTTGTTTTTCGAGACAGGGTTTCTCTTTATAGCCCTGGCTGTCCTGGAAATCACTTTGTAGACCAGGCTGGCCTCAAACTCAGAAATCTGCCTGCCTCTGCCTCCTGAGTGCTGGGATTAAAGGCGTGCGCCACCATGCCCAGCTGATAAATTTTTTTTAACAGAAGGATTTAGTGTGAAACATCCCTTCCAAAATGTTTTTTATCTACAATCCAGCTGCTTCCCCCCTTCTAGTACCCTCTCCTATAGTTCCTCATGCCTACCCTGTCCCCAAGAGGATGTTTCCTCACCACCAGTTCTTCCCCCCTCCCTGGGGCCTCAATTCTTTCAAGGATTTGGGGCATCTTTTCCCACTAAGACCAAGCCAGTCAGTCCTCTGTTATATATGTGTCAGGGGCCTCAGACCAGACCCTGTTAGCTGCCTGGTTTGTGGCTCAGTGTTTGAGAAATCCCAGGGGTCTGGAATAGTTGAAACTGCTGGTCTTGCTATGAGATTGCCCCCCTTTTCTGCTTCTTCCATCTTTCCCCTAATTCAACCAAACGTGTCACTGACTTCAGTCCAATGGTTGGCTGTAAGTATCTGCATCTGTCTCAGCTGCTGGTAAGGCCTCTCAGAGGACAGTCATGCTAGACTCCTGTATGTAAGCACTTCACAGCATCAGTAATAGTGTCAGGCCTCAGTTTACCCCCATGAGGTGGATCCCTAGTTGGGCTGCTCACTGGAATACCTTTTTCTCAGTCTCTTCTCCACTTTTGTCACTGCTGTTCTTTTTGTAAGGCAAAAGACACGGTCAATAGGACAAATTAGAAACCTACAGAATGGGAAAAAAAGTCATCACTAACCCCACATCTGATAGAAAACTAATAACCCAAAATATAAAAAGAACTCAAGTAGCTAACCTCCAAAAAACCAAATAAATCAATTTAAAAATAGCATACAGAGTTAAACAGAGAATTCACAACAAAGGAATTTCAAATGGCTGAGAAGCACTTAAAGAAATATTCAAAGTCCTTAGCCTTCAGGGAAATGCGGATCAAAACAACCCTGAGATTCTGCCTTACATCAATCAGAAAGAGGAAGATCAAAAAACTCAGGTGAGAGCACACACTGGTGAGAATGTGGAGAAAGAGAACCCCTTTCCACTGCTGATGGGGTTGCAAACTGGTACAACCACTCTGGAAATCAATCTGGTAGTTCCTCAGAAAATTGAAAATATATCTACCTGAATACCCAACTATACCACTCTTGGGCATCTACCCAAAATATGCCCCACCATACCAGAGGAACATGTGGGCCATGATGTTCATAGAGGTCATAGTTGTAATAGCCAGAAGCTAGAAACAACCCAAATTTTCCACAATGGAAGAATAGATACAGAAAATATGGTACATTTATGCAATGTAATACTATTCAGCTATTAAAAATGAAGACATCATGAATTTTACAGGTAAATTGATGGAACTAGAAAATATCAGCCTGAGTGAGGTAACTCAGACCCAAAAGGACATATATGGTATGTTTTCACTAATAAGTGAATATTATCCAAAAAGTACAGAGTTTCTAGGATACAACCTTCAGAATTTAAGAACTTTAGTAGAAAAGCCAAGTGAGGAGGCTTCAATCCCACTTAGTAGGGAAAGAAAATAATCATGGGAGTCAGAGGGCAGGAGGGATTTGGGTGGGAGAAGGGAGGAGGAGAGAAGGGGAACATGATCAGATATGGGGGGACGGGAGAGAAGCCCAGACGGCCAGCAGAATGAGTGGAAATATGTAGCCTCAGAATATGGGAGGTAGGGAGACCCTCTAGGAAATATCAGAGTCCTGGGAGGCAAGAGACTCTCAGGACTCAATGGGAGTGATTTTATGTGAAATGTTCAACAGTAGGGGGGGGGGAAGGGAAATGGAAAGTCTATCTCCAATAGATAGGGCCTCAAGAAGAGGGGTGGTGTTATCAACCCACAGTCAAAATTTCTCACTCAAAGTTTGCTTTGTAACCTCTCAAATAGGTACTTTTGGTCCATGAACTTCCCTTTATCTACACAGTGGAATTGCTGTATTGTAGGACCTTAGTGTAGTGACAATTTTGGAGTGTTGGTACCTTTAAAAAACAGAACTATTATGAGAATGTTTCCATTTAACTCCCAGGTGTGTGATATAGGGCTACTTCAGATTGTCCACAGCAGCTGACAACGAATTGCCTCATGCTCTAGTAGGGGCATGATTTTGCCAGCTGCCGCTAGTTTTAGTGATCGTGTGATATTTGGAACTCATTCTGTGATATTTGCGTTCTGGGGACTGTGGGGCCGGGGGCTGCACACAGACAGCCTGGTCTCTAGTCGAGCATAGGTCTGTGAACCCCGGGGGGGGGGGAGGAGACCTGATGGGTGGTGATTTCCACTTACATGGGACGGAAGGTGTTCGATCATGTCTCCTGGACCCTTGGCTCCTGGCCAAGTTATCACCCCCACAGCCCCTACAGGAGAGGTGTGTGGCTATCAGTAGTGTAGGAGCAGCACCAAGTCTTCCCAAATGCAAATAAGGTTTTCCCCAAACTCTCAGTTCAAGTCAATGAGAGGCACCTGCTGTTGAACCGAATCACCCCCCCAAACTGTATATAAATCCTATCCAGGGAATTAAAGGTGTCCATCATCTGAGTCTTTTGTTCCAAGAGCTGTAACACTTGGGAACAGATCTTCTCTCCCAAAAAGCCACCTGGGGTCCCGCTGCACTCCTCACTGGATAGTCGGCTTCTCATCCCTCCAGCAGAAGGCATGGCAGAGACTTCATCTCCCTGCCTGCACTCGCTTTCCTTTACTAGAACCCTTGCACCAGGCCTGACCAGAGATCTCCGTGGAAAACCTCTGGTACCCAGGCCCACAGGGGACTTTTTTAGAATGCACATAAATGCAAGGCACTGGAAAATCAGAGTGGGTTGCTGGTTGGTTGGTTGTTAGTTGTTGGTTGTTGGATGTTGGTTAGTCGTTGTGGCTCATGATTTGCTAAACAGCCATTCCAAAAAAATCAGCAAGAACAAATTAGATATCTTGACTGTGAAAATCAAACTTGTCCAAGGAACTCAATGCCCCTAATAAGCAGGAAGAAGTCTAATGATAATATCACCCCTTCTAGACCCCTGACTTCACTCAGGGATCTCTTTCCATTCCTCTCTATCCTTTTTACCTCTCTTATATATATAGTTTTAGAGGGCTGAAAGTGTGGAAGAAAAGTGGTAGAGAAGGGTAGAAGAAAAAAAAAAAACCCACAAAGTAGTCAAAGGCCAATTACCCCACAGTTAACAGATTTTTTTCTTTTTCTTTTAAGGAAGACCAGGATAGCATTAAATCCAGTGCTATTCTCCTAACAGAGGCACGATCTTTCTTGCCTAAGACCCCAAGAATGATAAGGTTGCCAGTGGACTGTGAGAAATGATAATATTCTTGGTTCAGTGTGAGACTGGGCACTTAGCTCTAACAAATAATTGACTATTTTTCTAGCATTTCGCTTCATCTCATCTCTCTTGGGCCCATTGCCTTTGATATTCTGGTCCTCACGTGAGGCCTATGTAGTCAGACTTTCCTCCTCACCTTTTGAACCACAGCCTGCAATCTTGGGATTTTAAGCCATTGGATTTACCTTAATGCCTTTTGGTTTTCCATCTCTTAGGGACTACTCCCCCCCCCCCCTTTTTGGTGTCTATTCTATTGAAAGTTGATGTTTAAAGTATTTTGTCTGTGTTTTGTCCATTACAGTTTAGAAGGACACGGCTGGTTCCTGGTCCTTAGTAGACTTGTACAAGATTCAAACAGGCACGTCCATGAAAGACTTACTTCTTTAGTGAGATTTCAGCACTACGCTAACAATCTTTTGCGTGTGGGAGCCAGAGGTCAATATTAAGTGTCTTTCTCTATCACTCCCCACTTAACCTTTGAGACGGGTCCTCTCATGGAGCCCAGAGCTCCTTGAGTTGGCTGGGCTGATGCTGCCTGGCCAATGAGATCCAGGTTGTCTGTTGCTGACTTCTGACTTCCACGTAATTGGAAGTATCCTATAGAGCCCAGCCTTTGATGTGAGTGCTGCATTTGAATTCATATTTTCCTGCTTCTGAGTCAGGTTGTTTACATACAGTCTTCCAGTATTCTATAAAGTAGTTTTTTGAAAAAAAAAATTCTTCCTTTGAGAATTACATAGGTATTTAAAATATAATTAGACCACATCACCCCTCCTCCTGCTCCAACTGTCCTTAGAATTCCTCCACCACTTCCTCATCCCAGCTTGTGCTCTCTTCTCAGATCCCCCTGAGTGCGCTCAGGGTATGCCTAGGTGGAAGGCTATCATTGGAAACTTGGAAACCCACTAAGACCCACTTTTCTGAAGACAATAAACCCTTATTAAGCCAGCATCCAGCTCCTTCGCTCAGAGTAGGGCACTGTGAGCCCCTTTCATCTGTGCTGAAATTTTGACCGGTTTAATTTCTTGAATGTTAATCAGAGCTTCTGTGAGTTGCCGAGTGCCTCTGTACTGCCATGTCTAGAAGACGCTGTTTCACAATGGCTCACCTTATCCTGTGGTGCTTACAGTCTTTTTCAATGTTTCCTAAGCCATGAAGATGGGGAGCGTGTGTGCTATAGGTGATCCATTTAGTACTGAACACCTCACACTTACTCATTTTCTGACTGCTTTGGGTCTGTGTGTTAATGATCATCCTCTGCAAGATGGAAACATTTCTGATGAAGGCAAAACACTATTGGGTGTTTTTAATAGCTTTTAATCATAATTTCAACAAAAAGCATATATGGGACAGAATTATCTGAGCACTTAGACCATTGTGCCCGAAAGGTTGTAGATAAAATAACAAGGACATCGTGTTCTGAATTTTCCCATGGTTTAGCAGGAGACTTTTGAAGTTTTCTGTTCATACTTAATTTTCTTATTAACTAAATCATGACAATAATATCCATGCTTATATAATTGTGACAGTTACTACAATAAATTTCAATCTACTTTGAAGAAAATAAGCATTTCATATAATTATACAATTTCTTTAAAATTTTTATGGTTTAGCTTTATAAAATGTTTATTATAAGTATTTTTACAGTATGTACTTCATGGATATTTACTATATTGCTTATATTATTCACAGGTAATGTCCAGACTGAAAACACTAAGAGTTCCAACAGATTATAAATGACTTATGTAACTAATATTGGAAAATATTCATATGTTTAATTCATCTAGAATTACCTAGTTTTCTATTTATGCACCTATCTTTTTATCTTTAGTGACTTTTCTACATAATTCAGTAAGGTTTAAATTAAGTATGAAACAGCATTAGCAAAAGCAAAAGAGCCCTGTTTTAATGACAGACATTTTTACAGTATTGATACCAAATTGTGGGACCCATTGCCTTTAAAAGCATAACTTCAAACACAATACTAGATTTGTTTTAAATGTAAGTATGGAATTGCCGAGAAGAATCTTTTCCCATTTACATCAAAGATGAAAGCAGATTTGTGATAATGCTCAGGCTATTTTCCTGTCATGATAATTGGACTATTCACCAAACTGAATTAAGAACAGAGGGATGAGTAGGGAGCCTGCCCATTTATTCTTTCCCACATATCTAACCAGTGGTAAAAACGTTAGCTTCCGTTGATGCCACCAGAATCACTTTTGCTTTTATAAAATGCCATATGCATTTATATTTTCATAAGAATATATTATTGTAGGATTGTGGAATACATTTCCCCTAATTTAGCAAATAGGAGCAGAATTTTGACTTGGTAAGAGTTGTTCACCATTTTGTTTGTTTAAATTCACACTGGTGCTGAAGGTCTGTCATATCCAGTTTTGGAATTTGGTGTGTGTGTGTGTGACAAATCTTATCTGTGGTATGGGTGTCATTAGGAGGGTTTCCAGATAAAATACAAGATGCTTAGCTGCATTTAAAATTCAGATGAACAATAAATAATCTTTTGGCATATATATGTTCCAAGCAACATTTGAAAGACACTTACACTAAAATATTCATTTCAAAAAAATCTGAAATGCAAATGTATTTCTTTTCCTTAGTTTTGGCAATCCTGCTATTTGTCAGTCAGTCAATTCCCTTTACAGTAGTCATTGTAGTCCCAGATTTAAATTATTTTCCCTAAACTACATCTATCTTTGTAATGTCAATACTTCTTCAGGTAACGGTTTCTAGGTTTTTCTGTCTTCCTTATTGTCTTTTTTTAAAAAGATTTATTGGTGTGTGTGTGTGTGTGTGTGTGTGTGTGTGTGTGTGTGTGTGTGTGGTGTGAAATTCCCTGGAGGTGGAGTAATAGACAGTTGTGAGATATCTGAGTTGGGTGCTGGGAACTGAACCCACAACCTCTGATAGAACAGCACATTCCTACCCATTGAACCACCTCCCTAGCACGTGATACATGTGTTTTTGTGATCTTGGATTCTCATTATATCAGCTCCACTTTTACATGATTTCCTGTTAGACCTTAACATTCTAACTAAATTCAGTTTTCTGTGGTATATAGTCCTTAGTTCTAAATATCTCATCTCAACTAACCATTCTTGCTTTGCTAATTTATCTCTTAGGATATCTGAATTCTAACATTTGACTTTTACTTTTAAAATAGGCTTTTTTACTTTCTCTTCCACTCTGTTATCTTTATATTTAATGTTATTAGTTTTTATTTATTATTCGTTAAATGCACCTCATAGTTCTGTGTGGACAACAGAATTACTATTTCAAGGACCAGATTATCTGGACTTAGAGAGCCCTTTCCTGCTGTACTATTTACCAGCTATAATTTTTGTCAAGTTACCATGTATTTCAGTTGCATAGTTCTGTAAAATTAAACATGCCACATAAGGTAATTGTTGTGATTAAACATTGAAGGTAAAGCACACAGACAATTTGCTTCTGGTCCATGTTATGCATCAGATTTTGTTAGAATCATCATCATCATCATTACCATCAACAATGCCTAAATATCTAAATCCTTTCAATCAGCTGTCCCTCAAACCTATTCATATTGTACTGCACTCTGTACATGTACATTAAAAAAGAAAACCTTTGCTTTTGTTTGATAAATATGAACCTCAACTTGGACCTCTATACTGCCCAACACTGGAATTGAATCCCAGAGACTCATTCCACCCCATGTTATTTTTTCTCTAACCACCTTTGGCCATCTCATCTCCTCTTGCTTTTTGGATATGCTTTGCTGAAAACCGTAGATAGATAGAGGAACCCTTACACAGACTCATTAGCTGGATTCTCTACTCAGACTCATTCTGCCATCCTTTGGCTCTAAATGTACTCTTTATTTGTCCTTAATCTTACCTGGTTTTGCATATGCATCATGTATGACCCCTCTTCTATGCAAAACACCTAAGAAACATCACAAACGATCACATCCAAATGCCATGTTCTTGACATCATGAACATCCCATGTCTCAGCTTTACCCTTGCAATTGCTTGGCATAGAACCTTTGTTCCATATTTTCTTTTATTTATTTTTTATTTTCATAGTGAGTGTCCTCTGCACAAGGCCCTGAGCACAGGTGTGTGAGGTCAGCAGGTGTGCCTCCAGAATGCTGGAGAATGACAGGCACAATCTGTCTTCTTACCATAAACAGGTGACTTACTTCATTCCTTAACCTTAAACATGCTATGCAAATAAGAGTGAGGAAAGAAAGAACAAAGGAAATAGAAAAGCCTTGGCTGAAAGAGTAGCCCAAGAAAAGAACTTTCTATTCTGATAAATAACTTTATTATAAATAAGTTGTAAATTAATTATGTCTATTCTTGTGCCTATAACTGTGACAAGAAAAAATCCAAATGATTGAAATTTCATGTTCAAGACATGTAACAAACACTGTATTATATTACTATAGTAAAAATAAATGTATTTGACTATAACTCAGTATATTGTCATTATTACTGTGTGGTACAATTATATCAAGGGTGTCTTATACAGAGTCCTGGTAATATTAGAAACATAATAATTATTTGTCTGACTGGTAACCTGTATCATTAGCTCTGACCACAATGAAAAAATTCATTAAAAAGCTTTGGGATATTTAATGAATTTATCTCCAGGCTTCTTGGAAGAAAATCACTTTAGTGGTTACTATTCAGAGGTCAAAGTGCACAAGCAGACTAAAACTTTATAGCTTTCGTGATGGAAGATCCTAACTCCACCCTGAAATTTGATGCTATGCTTTTAGAGATCATAGACTGTCTCTTTGATGTGAAGGAAATTACTGTATCACCGGGCAGCTTGAGGGCGGGCCCCAGCAATTGGGTCCTATTGACTCTGAGGCTCACACACACACACAGAAAGAACTTGAAATCACCTAGTAAGGTCTCACAACGCAATCAATACTTCTATACTCATCCCTGCTTCCTTAATCCAGAACCTCAACAATACTTGGTTATTTGATTTCTTTGAGTATAACAGATATGTATCATTGTTTTCACTGAGAGTAAAATAGTTTATTTTGGCCCATTTTGATGAACAGAAATAGATAACTCATTGATATCAATCATAGCTTGCTTAGTAAATTTTGCAGAAAATTTTTTATTTATGCTTAAACCCATGTATATGATTGCCAAATTTAAAAGTTTTACGTTTTTAACACACGGTAGTCTTATTCATAAACTTATTGTCATTCATAATAAGCTTCCCTTACAGTGGGTATATTAAAAAAAAACTTTAGCTCTTTTTTTTTTTTTTGTAGTGTGAAGCATCTATTATTAATGAAATATTGGTGTTTTTTCCCCTTGAATTGTCTTGAAAGAATTGTGTTCTCTTATTTAGAAAAATGTTCTTTGGACAGGAGTATCCTTACAGAAAAATCATTATATCCACATATGTTCATAAGATACACTATTAAACTTAGTAGTCCCATCACACGTGAGCTCCAGATATTGTTGCTTTAATGCATTCCCTCACTACTTTGATAAAAGCCTTAAGATGTTACCAGTAGTTCTTTGATGATTTCCTCTGATGTTACAGTACCTTTCTTTTTTTTTTCCTCAAAAAAAAAAAAATCTGTTTTGCATAAACATGAGAAGTCAAGGCAGTTTGAATTAACAAGTAAAAATATTCAAGTTTTAGTAACAGGAACACCTCTATTTATAATCAATTCTTTCCCACATTGTAGCTATCTCTTTCTCAATGTAAGGAAATTTTATTGTATATTTCCAGAAAATACGTCATCCAACTTTATAATTTTGAGGTTTGTTCAGCAGCGTGCTACTGAATTAATGAGATTTTTTAATGGAATTTAGAACGAGCAGAATCATATTGACCTAGATATTGACTTACTCTGATTCATTTCTCTGTAACTCAACTCCTGAATGAGCTCCACACTCTGCTTGATGACTGTGACTGCTTAAAAAAAAGTTTAGTTTCTAGCTTCTATGTACTCTCTGGGGATTATGTGTAATAACAAGTCCTTGTAGATTATTTATTATATCCCAAACTAAGTTTAGCATTTCTATTGGGATAAACTGTTAGCAAATCACCCCTGAACTCAAATTAGTCTATTTTAACCCTAAAATTGGCCTTCTATTAAACATATCCTGTTCAGAATTGAAGGGTACTAGCCGAAGACTGCTAATTCATTACTAATGTGGAATGTTGCCTACTTCATACTGCTTCTCTTTGTTTCAACATTCGGTCATAGTCAGGTATGCTGTGTCTCTCTAAGCCAACATAACCTAGTTAGTTGTCTCCTCATCATGTATATATAATGCAGCTCTTCCAGTGCTTGTGCTGTGCTCTATGTGTTTGAAGCTACGAGTGTTCTTCCACAGCTCTATTCTGGGAAAGCATGCCATTCTGCCAACTCTCTGTGGTACCTGTGGGATTACACTTTTCCCATTGTACTAAAATGTCATTTTCACTTCTCTTCCTGTACTATGTGAACTGATGACTTAGACATCTAAAAGCTATGTCTGGTATGTTCAACCCCGTTTTCTACCCCGAAAAGTGAAAGTTACTAGGTTTCACTCCCACCTTTGTCCCTTCTTTGTCATTCTCATTCTCTCCAGACTGGTAGCTCTGTGTCTGCCCCAGAAGGGGAACATTTTTTTTAGGTCAGTGCATTGTGAGTGAAATGAGTATCTCTTTTCCTTCTTTGGGGAGCTGCCTTATTTTGTAGTGTCCTGGAGGGGTTAGAGTCACCAACTGATTGCCAAACTGATTGCACGTAGGCCAGTGTGCACAGGTGCTCGTATCTTTGTTTCAGAGGTTGCATTCACAGTCCGGAAACATCATAAAGAATGTAAAACCCATGACGGTCATACTTTTTAAAGCTCTCTATGCTTTGCGTTCAAACTGGACAATGAAGTGTAATTTGCCACATGCTTAGCAAGGACCAGACATGGAGGCAAAAAAATATCTCTTATGAACACACCATTGCTTGTTAGGGCTTTTCATAGGCTCGATCAAAGTCACCACAAGTCAGTTTTCTCTTGCTTAAAGTGGAAGTTCTTCAAGTGGTCTAATTTTCCAATATTCTAATTTTATAAACTCTAACATTTATTTCTTAAGTCACTGGATTTTATAGCACATGCAAAGCAAAGCTCCTGGCACTCAACACATGGGTTCTACTTGCTTGAAACCAGAATGAATATTATGACTATGTTGCGTTTTTATTCTAAAATATTTGATATGCGTTCACTCACCTTTTTAAACATCTCTTTTGTTTTTTTTTTCTTTCTTTTGCCTTCTAAGAATCATTAGCTGGGCCCTACTTTCTCATTAGTTGTTGATAGCAAAAGGAACAGAAAAACCGCAGGTTATAGTATATACGTGTTATATTGAAAGGTCAGGTAACTCATATATCAACCAATGCAATTAGTATATTAATAATGTTAATATAGAGACACCCATTCATTTGCACATTGGGAAACTAATTTTTCAAATTTAATAGATCCTATTGGTGAGGGCAAAGACAATGACTAGGGATACACGGATTACACAGAGGACAATTGAGGATTAGCTTTTTGTTGATAAAAACTTCTGCCAAATGCAAATGGAATCCCCTTAAATTTTCCTCAGCTATAGAAGCATGTATTTCTGATTTCTATTTTAACTCTGTTCAAATGACTAGAAATACAGTATTAATTCTTTTACCACACAGTGTAAGGGTTTCAACACTCTCCAAGTTCCATGCCAAGTAGAGAGTGTGACAATCCGTGGTTAAACCTTAGAGCCCCAACCTGAGAGTGGATTAGAGGGCTGGGGAAGTGAAGTGGACAGAGGAAGTCAGTTTTTAGTGGATGATCCCAGCATTGAGGGTTGTGACTACATATTTGCTTTTCCCAGCATCTGTGTCATTTACCCAGGAACCCAAAGAAGACGTCACAGCCTGTGCAATCTTGTCTATAATAGCTTTTAAATTTTGTTCTAATTTTGACATTATTGTCCATGTATGGATTTTATTGTAATCATCTTCATACCCCCATTTCTCCTTCTTATTTCATCGTTCCCAATGACTCATACTCTCCTAAACTCGTTCCTTTCCTACCTTCAGGTTTCCTTTTGGTGAAGAATTTATGCAGGTGGTCATGGTAGATATGTATTCTGAGAAGGGAATATATATTTAAAAGGAACATATAAAATCTAGTCAGGGCTCTTAAACACTGAGAAATCTCTTCCCTTACATTCTGGCTCATTTTTATACTCCTCTGAAATATACACATGTATAGAGTTCTTAACTACAGTTGGATCTTCATTTGATGCTGCTATCACTTTCAAGTGTTTGGCTCTCTGCTTCCTACTTCCTTCTGTTACTCTTCTCTGATCTCTTCTTCTTATCTCTTATTTTTAGTTACCGTATCAGATGAAAAAAAAAATCTTATAGTTTATTTTATATCCTAAGTTTGTTCATTATATGACAATGTAGAAGAGCTGTGTTTTGCTAAAAATCTAATTCTTGGGGACAAGTCAGATTGTCACAGCCACTGTTCCATGTAAATCAAGTTCTGCCTTCTTAGCTTACGTTAGAGTTGCATGTCCACTAATTCTTAGAAGCAGGTGGAAGCATTGAGGACGTTGAATAGAAACTGGTCAACAGAAATTACTATCATTTTTACAAAATCTTCAAAAGCTGCTTATTATTCTCCACATTCTATGTTCTACTCCAATGTGCTAAAATCATATTTGGAGATGAGTGTCATCCTAGGTCCTTAAGTGACTAGGTGGAGCAAGGCTTCTCCACTATTTTACATACATACATACATACATACATACATGCATACACATAAATTTAAAGCAATTTTTTGAAGTTATTATGCCAGCATATTGTATACTATTTTGTCTGACATGAATAATTGTTCAGTTGCAAAGGACTGTAGAGACTTGTCACTTTTTTAATCTCTAGGGAGCTGCAGTGTCAATCACAAGAGATGCCATCTCATTTGGAACACCCTAATATTGCAAAGAAAGAATATACAATTTTATTTGTCTTACAAATACCATGTCAATTCTTCACCTATCATACTCAGAATAGGTGGAAGACTGCATGAGATTTTTTTTTGACTTGATAACTTTTGTATATAACACTTCTTTTTAAATATTAAATTTATCTTCTCTTCGCTAAGGTCATATTAACTTCAAAATTTAAATTCCTTGGGGAGGAAGAACATTTTAATTCTTATCAGTCATTTATTCCTTGGTGAATAAGGTATGTAATGAATCTGAGTATTTTCTCAAAATAGTTTTGGGCAGCAGGAAAAATGAAGAGATAGTAAGGGACTATAGCACCTGTCAGGAAATAGGAAAAGGTACACTGAGATTGATTGTTGAGGACTAATTTTGTCTATTTCAATATTTTTAGTTGGGCTTGGTCTTTGTTTAATACTCTAGTGCATGTTACAATTAGATATATGCTCTAGAGAAATCTTAACATCCTTAGTGTTACAGAAAATTAATTTATATTTATGCCATAAGGGTTTCTAGACTCTTGTTCTTCAAAACTGAGTTGCTGGGGACAGAAAACTTTGGAAAGTCATTTGCTTATTTTGAGTGGTTTTTTTTTTTTTTTTCCTGCTATCGATAGAACAACGGTGTGTGAATACTTGTGCTGAAATTGGTGAGACACCAATTGATTCATGTTTCCAAATCTCATTGACATGAACAAAAAAGATTTAGAAGTGAAAACACCCCAGTTCTGAAGTGCTATGGTACAAGCACAGGACACGTGTGCGGCAGCCTTTCTGTAGAGAACAT
The DNA here is from genome assembly GCF_900095145.1 of Mus pahari. Lineage (NCBI taxonomy): Eukaryota > Metazoa > Chordata > Mammalia > Rodentia > Muridae > Mus > Mus pahari. Next base: position 37,496,220 of record NC_034591.1, on the reverse strand, counting down.
TTCTAGTCAAGCACATCATCAACTGGATAAAGAAAATTTTAGTGCAGTTTTAAAGATACTTTAAATTTTTGCAATAATTTACTTATTAGTATTCATAGTTTATTCATACTGGACCTAAGATCAGATTTGTAATTTACTGTTTATCTTATCCAGGCAACATTTGGTCGTAATACATATACAAAGATTTTAATTTTCTAACTTCTTTTTTAAATTAATTAATTAATTAATTAATTAATTTTTTACACTCCATATTTTATCTTCCCCCTACCCCTGATCCACCCTCCGACTGTTCCACATCCCATACTTCCTCCCAACTCCCTGTTTCCACGTCGATGTCCCCACCCGTCACCCCACCAGACCTCTAAACTTCCTGTGACCTCCAGTCTCTTGAGGGTTAGGTGCATCATCTTTAAATGAACACAGACCCAGCAATCCTCTACTGTATATGTGTTGTGGGCCTCATATCAGCTGGTGTATGCTGTCTGTTTGTTGGTCCAGTGTTCAAGAGATCTCAGGGGTCCAGATGAATTGAGACCGCTGGTCCTCCTACAGGGTCACCCTTCTCCTCAGCTTCTTTCAGCCTTCCCTAATTCAACAACAGGGGTCAGCTGCTTCTGTCCATTGGTTGGGCTGCAAATATCTGCATCTGGCTCTTTCAGCTGCTTGCTGGGTCTTTCGGAGGGCAGTCATGCTAGGTCCCTTTTTGCGAGCACTCCATAGCCTCAGTAATAGTGTCAGGCCTTGGGGCCTTCCCTTGAGCTGGATCCCACTTTGGGCCTGTCACTGGACCTTCGTAATCAAAGTTTAGAATGATATTTTTATTTTTTGCCAGGACTCTTTTGTATAACATTAATCTCTCTAGATATAGCTTCTATTTATTAGTTACACGAAGCAAACAGTGCTATTATATTTTAATTCTTGGTTTGTTTTGTGTGGCCTTATTAATTTAGATTTTGTGTTATGAGATTCATCTATTCCTTTGTTTTAACTTCTTAGGAGATTTTTAAAAAAATCTCTTTTCGGTGCCTTATATTGCAGTTTTTCAATAAAATAACTATACCATAAACTAGCATGCACGTGCACACATACATACACAAGCTAGAAATCTTATGGGCATGACCATATTCCATGAGCAAAATCAACTGTCATTAAAGGAACTTTTTCCCCAAGAACCACAGACTTTTGAGAGTTCAGTGATGTAATCTGAAGTAGCACGGAATATAATCTTTTATCTGGTTTTGAAGTTCTAATATATAATATTTTTAGTAAATATACTTTCAGAATCCATTTACAAAATTTTCTAGCTGACAAATGACAACCAGAAAATTCTTTATGTAATTTTTTAATATTCTTAAATTAAACATTACTGTTCTTTGCCTTCATGGGCCTTGAAAACTGCATACTTTCTTTTCATTTCTCATCTCAATATTCTCTGTCTTTCCAAAGGATCAGGTATAAAAAATAATCTCCTCCTAGCATCAATTTTATTTTCTATTTCATATATTTTTTCTCTTTATTTTCATGACCTGACTGAAACTGCAAGTAATTTACCCTTAAAAATCAACTGGGTCAGTGTGTTAGGAAGGTAAAAACAGTTGGTCTTTATACACATATTGTCCCAATATACAACAAGTTATTATAAATGATCATGAATAAAATACAGTCTTAGTTTTGTATTCCTTTTTGGTGATAGAATTGTGTCAAAAATATATGTATTCTTTATTTCAATAGGATGTGTACTAACAACCCAATTAAAATGTGTGCAGAACAAGAGAACAAATGTGATATCAAACTAAACTTTCAGGTGACATATGCATATGTACAATATCATTCAATAACACATTCTGATAGGTAGCTATGAAATAAGACAAATAAATGCATATGTTAATGGCAAAAATATATTTTTAAAAACTAACATGTCTCTTTGGTAGCTTTATATTAAGTTAATATATTTTAAATATATGGTTCAACAATTTACCACTTGAGTTTAGACTTATTTCCAAGCAAATAACCATAGACAAACATAGTGATAACTCTGCCATACTGGATACAACAAATTATCCTTTCATTGATGATTAAATTCTTTAAAAATGTGTTATGTCCATACAAAAGGTCATTGTACAACAATAAAATCATCATCAGGAAAGATGGAAAGCCACAGAGGACACTTAAATGCATTCTTCTATTAATTTAAATTTTCTTTTGAAAATTCCTTTTTGTTTGTTTCTTTCTTTCTGTTTTTTTTTTTTTTTACTTTTGAGGACTGAATATTGATTTTATTTTATGTTTAAATTAAAATATGCAACTAGTGACTGCTCTAGCTGATAGTATGTCCCTCTTGTTATATTTTATAAGGTAATTAAGTCATTTATTTAATTTCATCACAATTGTAGCTGCCCCTCCCTTCTCTCTCCCTGCCCCACCCTCTCCCTTCCCTTTCTTACCTTCCCTTCTGCCCCATCAATCCCTCCTCTCCATGGGAGGCTTCCCATGGATAGCAACCCACGTTGGACTATCAAGTTGCAGTAAGACTAGGAGTATCACCTACTGGATGAAGCCTCTCAGAAGACAGTTATGCTAGCCCCCTGCCTAAAAGATGTGCAGTGAGCTAACAGGAGCTCAGTGAGACTTGCAGCGGAGTGGGAGGTAAGCATAGATGGAGCCAGAGGGGATAGACACTCCACAAGAAGGTCTTCATATTAAACTCACCTCGACCCATGTAGTTTGACAGAAACTAAACCATCAACCAAAGAGCATACATGAACTGTACCTAGGTCCCCTACAGATTTGTAGCAGATAATGCAGCTTGGTCTTCATGTGGATCTCCTAACAATTGAAGTAGAGGCTGTCTCCGACTCTGTTCTCTGCCTTTGGATCCCCATCCCTTAGATGGGTTGCCTTGTCTGGACTTCATAGGAGAAGGTGTTCCAAGGCAGGTTATTACCCACGGTGAGGGCTTCCTCTTACCTGAGAAGGAGAGAGGGTAAGCGAAGAGGGGTATGTGAAGGGATGATGGGAGGCAAGGAGGAAGGGTGTGTGATAGGGATGTAAAATTAATAATAATAATAATAACAACAACAACAACAACAACAATAATAATAGACTAGGAACATCTGCATCTTCTCCTCCTGAGGTTAGAGGAGGCAGCCCCTGTTAAGGGACCCATTTTGTCTTGTTTATATATGTAGCTGTTGAGGGCTGACTGGGATTGCATAAGGTTATCAGGACGCTCATCCCTAAAGAACATTGATTCTTTCTTTCTTTGCTGCCAGATGAAGAGATGCAGGCAGTTAATGGCAGCAAAGAAAGAAAGAATCAATATGAGATTTCTCTGCATGCACATTGACTTGTCATCTGGCGTTGTCATTACGAGATCTTGTTCATGCAACCACATTTTTGAAATTTCATGCGTGCAGCTTCTCTATGATATACAGAAAACAATACAATAAATAAATGAATAAATTAAGCATTGCACTTAATGTGGCAAGACTTATTCTGAGGAGTCACAGTAACTGGGTTGATGTTTGATAGTTCCATAGAAATGTTGCCTTTTTTACTTTGAATGAAATACATGAAGAAACATCAAGTTATAAGAAAAAAAAACATATTTGGGATCACATTTCTAAAATCTTTCAGTTCACAATGAGTTGACTTACTACTTTGGGACTTGTAAGGTGACTTATGGGAAGAATGGTTGCCAGAAGGGATCTTCTCACTTCAAGGCCAGAAAGAAAATACATATGCACCCCCAAAGCATGTCCCCAGTAGCCAAAGGCCTTCCAGTAAGTCCTGCTTCTTCAGCTTTCCATCATTTCCTAATATGTCGAGCTGGAACTAAGCTTTGAGCACATGAGCCTTTGGAGAGCCTTTGAGACTTGAAATACAGCAAAATCCTGCCCTTAATGAATGTCAGCTTGTTTTCCAGCAATCAGAGGTTTTGTCAGAGTCAAGTTCAGGAGTCCAGAAGATAAGAGCATCCTGCATGTATTTTAATCTTAGTAATCAGAGAAAAGAGAAGGAAATGGAAGAGGACACCTGAACATCTAATTATATAGAAAGATGTCTTATTGTGGTACCCTGAAAACTCATGAAAATGAAGTCAGTGAGGCCGACTATCAGTGTACATTGATACAAATGGAAGAAGATATTAAAAGCTTATTAAGCGCATGCTGTTGATATGGAAAATATATTGGGACTGATAAATTACTGCCAGTAGAAATATTGATAAGTCAATTTTTAAGAGCTTGACTAGAATGGATTTAGGAGAGAACATAAGATGTGGAATCACAGGCAGGGAGCACAGACTTTTCTGGAGCTTCCAAATGGAGACAAACAAGTAGAGGTGCTGCTGCAGTCATCCTTTTGTGGACTGTGTAAGTATGCCATTATTGCAGGAGAACTGTGAATCCACAATTGGTTTATACCCCCAAAAGTTCAAAATGCTTATTATTATATGCTTTACAGGAAAAGTGCATCAGATTCTGGTACAGAAAACATTTATGTTTTGTTTTGAAAATTAGACTAGTGTACTTAGTCCTAAAATGGGTTCTTAGTAGAGTCTCTGGATAAAAGCTCATATTTTAGCCCCAGACATCAATAAAGTCTGATTGAGTAGAAAGAAAGAAAGATATTTGAGAGGTAGCTTTGAGGGTCAAGAGGAAAGCTATTTGTTTTATTTTATATATGTTATATAGTATAGTATATATATAAATATATAGTATATAGAAATGTATAGTATATATGTATTTATATATACTATATATGTATACACACAAGCACACACATATATACATCAAACGTTCAGTTTTATTTTTCTGTCTAATATACTTGAGAAGATCAATTATTCTTGGTCAAGGTTTAAGTTATCATGAATTCTTTGAGAACAAATCAGGAAGTAAGAAAACTTGTATTATATAAAATTCAGGAAATAGTCTTAAAACAAAACTCAAACAATAACTATTCTAAATCAAAGTGTAATTACTAACTGAAAAGTGGGCAAAGTCAGTGTTCTGAAGAAACTTACTTGTAAGGCAGAATGTGTTGCAATAACTGTGGGGTCTTAGTCCACTGAGCTAACAACCACATACTGACATTGTAAATTCTGGGGAAAAATGTTTATTATGGGGCAATAACGGCATCAATGAGAGGATTTTTACTGTAGTCACACCACGGGAGTAGTTTTGCTGGAATGCCGTTTCTCAAATTAGTAGCATATTTCTGATAAAGAAAGGAAGTCGCCTTAACTTGAAACTGCTGTGTCATTTCTTCTTCCTTAACTGAAATTCCAACCAGACTCCAGGAAATGCCCTAATGGGTGACTTCTCTTTTCTCCTTCCTCAACTAAGTTGATTCCAAGCCATTCAAACCATTTATTCTTCGTGAACAGACCCTTGATTTTGTGCTTAGGTTATGGGACAAGGGACTGTAATTTGGAGCTGTTTGTAGCCGTGATGACACACCTAGAATCCAATCAGTGCTGGTATGTAACCAAACCGGAAGGTTAATTTTCTGTGCTTTAAACAAATATGAAGACAAGTTCAATCAATACCTGTTTTGCCTTGATAATATGCATAGCTCTCTTGTAATTATGGTTTCATCTTGCATGATAATCAGAAATCAGGATCTTAGAGCAGCCAACCTATGATTCGCTATAATGTGGATGAGATATAACTGGAATGCTATTAATTTCTATTTTAATCAAAATGTAGAAATCACTGTTTTAGTTTATGATAACCTAGGGAATTTATTCTAGTTTAATATTTTCAGGTATTTACTAAATAGGAATATAATTTAACATTTTATTGCATCATATGCTATTTTATGAGTAAATGTTAATTTTGATTTACATTCTAACATTGTCTGTTTCATTGGCTTTTAACGTTAAGAATATATAAATTTTGTACTTCACAGATGATAACAACAGATAGGATTTTAGCATGTGTTCTTTTCCCAAGGTTAGGTTATGGTATTCTTTTTGTACATATGTAGATCTAATTATTTTGTTTAGGAGATTTCAAGTATACTAAACCAGCAACTTTTAAAGTAATAATTTTAAATTGAAACAAAGTTCTAAAAATTTGGGCCAGGATTATTTTTCTATATGAGCACAAACATAAAAAAGAAGTGTTATATATGTATATGCTCATAGATTTGTTTCTGTGGTTATTCCATATTATCAATACTATCCCACTTTATTAGGAATAGACATTTTGAGAACAATAATGAACCTGAGGTAATATTTAATTTTGCTTGAGTTGTTCATTGGTAATTTATTTGCTAGAAGCCTCATTTAGTGATAAAGAGTTTTCAGTGTACTTGACAATTTTTCCCTGTTCAAAGGCTATGTCAACAAAGCAAGCTAAAACAGAATGGGGAGTTCAGCAAGATCATGCGAGAAGGGTCCTTCACTTGGATCTTACATGAAACTGATTATGGCTAGATACTTTCAAGTAGCTTTTGAATTAAATCTTTTCTGTATTTGGTGGAAGCAACCGTAAATAGGTCAAACTTGAGGTTTACACTTAAGTATTTAAAGAAACTTTTAAAGCTATGAACTCAGTGGAATACATATCTACACATTGTTTGTTTCATGGATTTTGTGACTTTCTCCTCTTTGCTTTCTTTGTGAGGCAGTAGAATAGTCTAGTGGATGAGTAGAACTGAACTGAAACTTTGCTGAACTGAAACTTGGACTTGATTTCAAAAGCAAAACAAGTATCTTAGACATTAACTCGACTTAATGTCTTAGACATGAACGCTGAAATTCTAACTAGCCATGAAACTTTGCAAGATATTTGTATACAGTGCCAAATTCAAGCAAGTGTACTTTTTCAGGAACTGTAGTGATTTGGATAATAGAAGTAGAAAATCATTTTTAAAAACAGTGGCTTGACAGCTGACTGAGACAGAGTCAGACGCTATACACCCAACCACCGGACTGAAGTCGGGGACCCCCGTGGTAGAATTAGGGAAAGTCTGGAAGAAGCTGAGGAGGAGGGCAACCCCCGAGCAGTTTCAACTAACCCGCACTGCTGAGTTCTGTCAGACACAGAGCCACCAACCAGGCAGTATACAGGAGCTGGTCGTAGGCCCCGGACACATATACAGCAGAGGAGAGTGTTGAGGGCCCAGGAAGTAGGGAGGCCTGACAGTGGGGTGACATCCTCTTGGAGACCGGGGAGAGGAGGAATGGGATGAGGAACTGTGAGATGGAGGACCAGAAGAGGGGGGCAATGACTGTAATAATAATAATAATAATAATAATAATAATAATAATAATAATAATAATAAAGCAGTGGCATGTATAGTCAAAAAGGCAAAAAGAAAGCAGAAACTGAAAGAACAAAATGTCCTTCCACAATGGCTTGAATACCCAGATGAAAGCTGCTTCAGGGTCATATGGATAATGATAGAATACCTCCACAAATCCTATCAGTTCATCCTCTGTCTGTTGGTATACAATTAAAGCTATTTCATCAGCTCACTTCAGAAAGTCAACCCTTTCAGTTACAAATGGTCAAGACAACACCAGAAGAAGACATTTAGTTTTTGCAGATCCAGAAAAGGGCCACTTTTCCAAATTGTGTCAGTCACCCTGATGTTTGCAAATGTCACATTGATAGGAACACCTGCTTGACAACAAGTAATGTTACTAAAGATAGCAAAATCTGCTCCGGTTTCACGTGTAGTGTCTATTATGACCTAGCAGAGAAATTCAAGGCATAAAGCAGTAGGATGACAGAGGCACAAAACCCACAAAAGCAATGAAGGCAGGAATAGTGGACTTGTAGGAGAGAAGGGAAAGCATGTCAGAAGGAGAAGCAAACATTCTACAAAACATTCCTTTGCCAGTTGCAAGTTTCAAACCCAGGACTTGGAAGACGGCCTGCAGGTGTTTGGAGATGTCTCAGCTTTTGCCTTCCCTCCCATCCCCCAACTCGGGAGAGAAGATGATAGCTGCGCTTCTGGGAAATTGCATTCTTTAGGGGCATGGAAAGCCCTGACGATTGCCAACTAAGACAAGAACAGTCTAAGAGTGGAGGCAATTTGCATTATAAACTAAGAACATAGGGAAAGGCAAGTACTGGAAAGGCGAAAAGGTGTTGTGCAATTTCCTCAAGAGACCAGTGTTAAAAATAGGTTGGTTGCTTGGTGGGCTGGGGAGTGCTTGTGATCCTTGCACGTGGTCACCAGACGTGGGAAGATCATGACATCAGTTTCCAGGCTAACCTAGGAGAGAGTCCCTATTCCCAGGCTAAAAACAAATCTTGGAGATAAAGACCTTGTTATTGATTTTTTTTTTTTAAAAATTGCTCCCAGGGAAAACAGCAGATTGAGACCCATCACCCTAAAGACCCATCAGACTGTACTTTTTTCTTTCCTTTTATCTTTTTAAGTTTAAAAGAAGAGGTGAGAATTTGATGTAAAAGTTAGAAGTGAGGTAATGAAAAGCATTCAAGGTGCTAGAGGTAGACGTCTGATAGGATCCCATGCTGTCATGTCCACTTCTGGTCTACCTTGCAAGGTTTTTTAAGCTATCTCTTGTGTTTATTGAAACATCATTTAGTTTGCCTAAAAAAGACATTATGTTTATAGTCCCAGCTACTTCCATTGGACCAGACACATCTACCCTGCCTTTTACTCTCTCCTATATTTCTTTCTATCACAAACATGCTTCCAATGCCTAGAAGACAGTGTGCACATGAATACATATTTGGTTTTCATAGTACATAGACCCAAATAAGAAGGTGAGCCAGAACATTCTACATAATTCTGTACTGAGTGTTTCTTACATAAAGGTCTAGATGAGGACCTGGGATGCTGGCAATGTGTATGGTCACTGGGGTAGTACTTACTTCTTCTCTTCCCTTGGAGGCTCTGTGGATGCAAATGCATTTGAATACACTGGGCTGTTTCTTGTCAACAGCTAGCAGGGAACGTTTTAACTGCCAGACTTTAAACTTTGAATCTAGATTTCTTCTTAATAACTTTTAGTGAACAGGCATCTGACCCTTTGCTATCCTCTCTGACGCTTCTCTCCAATTTGAAAAACCACTTTCCCTCCTCTACAATTATAGTTTGCAGGCAAATGTTCTGGCAAAGGATGATTTGTTCTTTCTATCAAAACTGCACATACCATTGCAGACCTTTGCACTTTTTCCTATCAGGCTCGTACAACCCTTTCACATATTTCTCAGTATTCTCAAAATTCTCAGAGTCTTTCTCCCTGTCCTCTCCATCTCTCTTTTTAACTGAAAATTACCATTGCTTAGGAGCTTTGGAGAATTTCTTGCCAAACTTCCTTATGAAATGTTTGGGAAGCCTGGAACATCTCTGCTCTTATACTGAACAGAGAGAAGCTAGTCAGTGGGCCCACACAACGTGTCCACCAATGACACTATCTGTCGCAGAAGCTGGACACCATGCCAGGTAAATCAAGCTAAGAATGGTGGTGGCATCTGCCAATGAGCCATTTAGTTGTTCCCATAATTACATAAACAAAGAAGTGTTATATTAAAAGTGTAGATGAACTCCCTGAGAGTATGAGGGTGTGAGACCACTGAGAGGAAGGGTACCTTGAAAAGTAATTCTCTACGCTCTAGATAGCTTAACAATGGAAGAAAAGACTTAGAGCAAAAATTTAGCATATGGCCACTGTGAGAAGTAGCAAGAAGGAGGTGTGGAGAGATAAGAGGGAGACAGACCTCAAAAAGCTCTGTTTATCTTAAGACTTGGAGGATTTTGAGGGCAGAAGTAGCTTGATCTGGTACATCAGCATCAGTATGTGCTTAAGCTCTTTGGCTCTAGCCATCTAAAAAGGCTAGAAGGTGAAAGACTGGAATGGTTAGCTGTGTATTTTTTGTTTGTAGAATGCTCTTAAGTCTGCTTTAACCCATTCGAGGTCCCAGAGATGAGACAGGGAAGAAGATATGATTTCTCATATCCCCAACAAGAACGTCCACCCAATTGACATCTGTTTGCAATGGGGAAAACTAGTTTTTTCAAATCAACCCTTCACTGGGCATATTAACTACTCAGGTTTTTGGCTCTTTGCACAAGCAGTATATAGTCAACACAAAGTGAATTCAATAGTATTTTTGTAGATATTTTGTCTCATATTGCTTTATTTTATTTGGGTTATTTTTATTTTGTTTTTATTTTTTTGTTTTACTGGTGTTTTGCTTGTATACTATAGTTTCTGACTTGATATTTTTATGTGTGTATATGTGTATGTTTTCTTATGTTTTTTTTCCTTTTTAAAAAATTCTGTAATGTTTTTACATGTTAGTTCGTTCTCTAAAGAAAGAGAAAGAAAGATCACAGAGTTGATAAGCGGGTATATGGAAAGGTGGGTAAGATCGTGAAGGAGTTATGGGAGGGGAAAACATGATCAGAATATAGTGAATGAAATAGTGTTTTTTTTTTTTAAATCTATGTGAACTGATATCTCTGGGCCATACTTTGCAAATATATATTGGTAATCAGGAAGCACATTTCTGAGAACATGAGAGATCCCACCTCTTGAGAGTGGATTGATACTGAGATGCAGTGACATTTGCCAGTTTGGAAAGAGTCATTTCTGTTTTGACAGACATCAGCTCTCATGCAAGTTGTTCGAGCAAACACACGATTCAGGGATTTCTCTGTGGTTGCTCGGTGTGGAGCTGGTGGAACACACAGGGAAATAGGAAGTAAAATGAGCAGTTTTTGTGTGTTACTCATTTTTCCATGTGACTTCGAATAAGTCTCTTTCTGCTTGTGTAAACTATAAGAATGAATGCCCAGTGTGGAGAGTAAAGGTCAGGGTCCCGGTATAAGGGTAAATGATAAGGAATCTGTTGTCGCTTAAAGCCCAATCAAGTACCGAAAATAGTTATGGATTTCTTAAGAGGTCAAACATGGGTTAGACAAAAGAGCTCTGAGACCGGAAATCTTCCTCTGAGCATGAAAAGGAGGTCCTTTTCCTGCCTCCTTATGAAGTCTCCATTCCACATTTCTGACAGATTTTCATAGCACGGATTCTGACAATGAGCTACTCATACTGTCTCATAGGAAAGTAGTTCTCCTCTTAGGCAACTCTGCTTTGGGCTTGAACACACAGAGCCCAATGAAGGAATGAGGAAGCCACGCACACTTTAGGAAGGAACTGTCAGTTTGCTTTTACTCCATAAGATATCACATGTTCCCCTGTTCTCCAAAATGTCTGGCCAATTGATTTACACGCTGAGGGTTGTCCTGGCATATCTCCATCCCAGTAAACACAGCCAATGAGATGTGTGACAAGGCTTTTGGAGCTGTGTATAAAGATGAAATCAATCATCACAGCAACAAAAAACTTACAACTATCTACAAAGTTCTCAAAAAGGAGGTACTCTGTAAAAATAAGTAGGTAAGCGGATATTAACTCTGTTAGTGGGAAACCAAAGAGAGGGGCCAAGTACTAACCACTCCTGCATGAGTAGAAGTTCTCTTTGATGAGTTTTAACACATGCCTAAATCAGTTAGCTATACTTGGTGAAATCTCTTTCCCAAGTCCCCACCTTTTCTTCCCTCCCCTCCTGTCTCCTCCTGCCATCTTGCTTCCTTCTCTCCCCTCCCTCTCTCCTCCGACACCTCTTTTTTATTCCTCATCTTTCTCGTAGTTGCTTTCTTCTTACGTGATAATAGGTAACCTGGATTATGTATTAGTTGTGTGCTTTTTATTTACGAAAGGCTCCCCAAGCTCTGTCACATTTTTATCTGACAGTACTCTAGAGGCGAGTGGCGTCATTACTATTTCTCTAAAAGAGAAAATGATGATTTTGAAGACTAGCTGACTTTCTCAAGATGGCTAACGAGTGAGCAATGGACTGGGACTGGAATGGATCTGGGTCTACACAGTACTTAAACTCTTCATTTGTTAGAGAGACAAGCCATCATCTTCATTGCAGGAGAGGGGAAACAGTTCAGTGTATGGGGGAAAGACCCATCAGAATCAATGCTATCCTAACAGTGTTTCCAAGTCTCCCACAAGGATAACGAGGCCTCTAACTGTATTCAATTTGCAAAAGTAGCAGATGCAGAGGTAACGAGGGACAAGAAGAGATGTCTGCATTTCATGAAAGAAAGGGGCAAAGTGAAGAGACTCATTAATGTCGAAGCAGTAGATGGATAACCGGGGACAAATATCAAGTAGATTTGCTTCAGTTTGGGCAGAGAAAGGTCATTGATTATTTTTGGTTAAACTGGTTCACAGAGGCCAGGTCTCCACTAAAAAAAGGGAATTAATTGCTTCCATTTCCCACTAATTGCCTCAACATTTCCCTTTGCTTTGTCATTGGAGATTTGGTCGGAGAGGAGAAAAGTCAAAAGTCAGAGTTTGATGGAATCTACATAAAAAGGGAATCTGAGGAGACCAAATTATGGCATTTGGTGTAATAATGATAATGATATTTAGCATTTTCCCTGGGAGTGCTGTGGATTTTTAGAGCCCTTTTCAATCTTTAATCAGACCATAGGGCACATTTAAAAGAGTTCACTGTTTTTATTTCCATCTAGAGGATAAGGCATCACAGAGAGATGGACTGACCCAGGGCAAGTCTCCTGAGATGCTCATCCCATACATTAGATCATACCCTCCAATGTTGAGTTTTAGCTCGAAGCCCGGTCTCTTCCCAGTGGCTCAGTTCATTCTTGCTCCTCCGGTCTTTAGGATTTTTACACACTTCTGTTTGAGATTACTGTCTCTCGTGAGGATTTAAAAGTTACCTATGGAAACAGTATGGAAATATTTTGCTACTGTAAACATTAGTTTTCTGCCTGTTCATGTTGGGGTTATTATCATGTGACAAGCCCTTGTACCTTGTGTTTGCTTGCTGAAGTTAGTCTTTAAAACCCTTTACAGCAACAAGTCCCTTGAGATGTGTGGGATGTGTCTGGTAAAATTATTGTTTTGGAGGCTAATGTGGCAATTTAGAAAGCACCAGAACAGTACTCTGCACATTTTCCGTGGGTTAACTGTGATCATTCTGGCGTCTATGGGGTTACTGACAGTTCCTTCTGAGTGAGATCTGCCTCTTGAGGAAGTTCTACGTCTGCAATAGCAACTCTTTCTTTGTGGGAAAGGAAAATTATTGTTAAGTGTATTATGCATTCTCAGAAACATGCATTAGAAGGAACTTAGGCTTTAAAGCAAGATGGTTAGATTTCCAAACTGCCTCTGTCATAATCAGCTTTTTTTTATTACAGTCAGGCTGTATTATTTATGGAATTCTGCTTCTTCATTTGTAAACCTGATCTATCTACTAGTTTATGGCTATTAGATGAGAAGCCAATATAATGCTCATCAATTAAGGCCTGTGCAGAATAGCAATCTTGCAGTGCCGGCCATTATGCTTATTAGTGCTATTATTGGATATTTGCATTGTATTGAATGATTACCTATTGATGGGACTACACTTCAACAGCGTATGTTGTGTGGGTCACTACTTAATAAAATAATTTATTTGAACAGGAAACTTTCAATATTATGGTGTACTTGAGCTGATCATCTTCCTGCGGTCCACAAGCTTTCATCCAATATTAGGAATGAGTTTTTCAAAACTAAGTGATTTTGATTGGATCATGTTTGGGAATTGTTTGAGAATTATGTTGTTGTATTATAGTCATTGTGCCATTAAGTGTATATGCATACGGGGAAGAAACATATGGTCCAAATCCACATGGTTTGCCATTCAATGTGGAGTCAGGCTGGTTCATTGATTCTAAAACTTGCAATCTATCACAGCTTTGAAAGCACTGGAATGCATTTCCAGATTGTCCTTTGTCAATGAGCAGTTGGATCATATACTTTCACCTCCATTTGAAAATATAGTAAGTGTACATTTTCACAGTTAGCTCCCCTTTGAAAAGATCTTACTCATATTAGAATAAAAACTGTGGCATCGCTTTCTCCACATCCTCCATGGGATTCTCCTTGCTGGCTTGTTTCCCCTAATAAAGCACAGTTAGTGTGTGCCTCTGTTTAGACCCATGTATTAATGTCCCAATTAACAAACATGGTTGTCTGAGCAAGCATGAGTCCCAAGTTCTCTTCTCCAGCTCCTGCCCCTTCCCTTCTTTCCACTTTTTCAAACTGTCCATAGGTCTTTTCTTCACTTTGTAGATATTGTGGACTCTCTTCGATGTGATGTGAGTCTCTACTGTCAAACTAGCAGCTCACAATTTCTTGAACTTGCTATTCCTAAACAATGCAATGAAATAAAACTCTCTTCAAATAGATAAACAGAACACACCTCAGAAACAGCAGAGCCTGAGATTGTATACATGGGAAACCTGGTTTGACGATTTTGATTAACTTGACTGCACAAGTCAGTCAAAATGTAATCACCAGTTCAGGCAATGGTTTTGACAGATTTTTTGGCCTACTGATTGCTGATTTGGTTGGCTTGCCTGTCAGGTTGAAGTGGTCAGATTGACTGGAGACATTCTAACAGATAAAATTGACTCAGGAAGACGTGGGTGGCTGTATACCAGAATCTACTTTAAATAACTTCATTTGAAATCTTCACCTATTTCTCTGGGACTAGGGAGAAAAGTTTGAAAGTGACATGCTACAGCGTTTGACTTTCTAGACTGAGATGTCTCAGCGATAGTTAGAGTTGGCAATGTATTTATAGGCTACAACACAATCACATTTTCCTGATGCACACAGTTCAATAATACTAAAACTTTATTCCAACTTTGGAGCATCCTAAGAAAGTCTCATTTTCCTTGACTTTTCTGAAGGGTCGGTGATAGACATATGACAGTAAAAGACTTCTCAGATATCATGTAACCTATTTAATTAGCAGTGTTTTATAGTAAACAGAGCTGACCTTGCCAGTAGTGACAGTCCTTTTAGAGAGAATTTATGAACGAAAATGAAAACAAAACACTGAATAGAAGTTTTTATAAGAGGCAAGAGAATTTTGGCTGAACTTTACTATTTGAACTAGTTTTAAAGGAAGCCATTTTAGGTATCAATTATAATGTCCCTTCGGAAACTTGATTTTGCAATGAACTTCCAAACTTAGGCAAGACAAAAATAACACCGTAAAAATGGAAAGAGTGATTTATGCTTATATTATAGTCTTAAATTTTTAGGGGGAAGACATAATGAGGTTATTGTCTGGTCTAAGCATATTTTTATAAAGTCTGGTTTATGTTGGTCAAGTAGCCTAATGTGTTTACACTGAGAGTCTGAAATATCCTGTTATTGTTAGAAAGAATTATTTTATGTGCTGTTCCTTAACTCCCCCCAAATTCTTACTTTTCACATGAAAATGTTTTGTAAATGTTCTGGATTTAGATGTTATCTCATATCCTTAAAAAAATAAATTCAGTGGTAAGTTTAAATAGAAGTTAGGGACAGAGTGTTTGCAAAGACTTTAAAATAATGACACTTTTCTTCAGATAGCCTAACATTCATAATTTCTCTCTGCTATAGTCACTTAATCTATCATGTATTTTTTTAAATTTGTGATTGATCAAGGGAAAGGAAGCTTACATTGGCTTTGCTTTCAAGTTTATGTTTTTTAGCCATAAAATGAGTAATTGTTGTTAGCAATAAAGCCATTTACTGGAGTGAAAGAGGCAGCTATGTAAAATTTCTTACTATAAAAATTGCTATCGGGGCATTGTGCTATATATTTATATATCACATATCCTTAATGAACTGTAGCATAATTTTTCATACTGTTTCAGTGATCATCTTGATAATGTAGATCAATTATTCATTTCAGACTATTCCAAATTTATGTTACAGAAAATAACTCAGGAGGATGAATTTTGAAATGTTCCCTCCTTGGCATTAGAGATTTTCACGAAGTTATTTGTTAACCTGAATAGTAAAATGTTCAATGATGGCTCCTGATTGGGAACAGGGAGTTGGTCTGGGATATTTTTGGGTACCTGCTTTGATCTTTCCTAAACTCCTACCTTTTAACTTATTGTGTAGGCCACCGTGTAATGATTCTCAACTCATTACCTGGATGGGATGGTCAGGTGAGAAAAGGTAGACAGACTAACAATACATGTATTTGATTAAGAGCAAACAGTATTACTGACTTATACTATTATCATTAAACCATGAATGCACTTTTTAACTTAAGTGAGCACCAGGATAGAGGTAAGTAGACTTCATCTACTCATCCATCTGTAATCTTTATTTTCCTGCAACACAGCTAACTAATTGAAATATCAATAAACCATAGTTGTTGCAGGTGATGAAGTCAGAGTTCATAAAAGAGATCAATGTCTGTAATAATTCTCCGTGAATAAACAATATTGTATAAGAATCCCATTCAAAGCAACTCGATTGCTTTGTAGCTGTATAATAAAAAGTTTAGTTTGTATCCTAGAGAGTACTCACATAAACTGAGCCTCTGAAGGAGACTGGAGTTACCAATGGTGGAAACATTGAGGCATCGAACTGTCTGTGCATTAGATCATTACTTTTGCTGTGCTCATGGGAAGAGATAGTATTTAATGCTAATAAACTGTCTACCACTTTTGGCATTCTAAAGTAGTCTACACGTCACGAGAAGTTGGAACCGTGTTTGCAAGTATTGTGAAGAGTCTGTAAGGGTAGATCAGGGAGGTCTTGATTTTGAGGCTCATGAGTGTTCAGAAAGGCTCTAATACCCCAGGCTAGACCTCACAGCACAGGTTTTGCTCTCTTCTTTTCTGTGTACCCCCTTTGGTCTAATGGAGTCCTTTCCTTCATTGGATCCCTGAATTTCTTCCAACTAAGCCTGGCCCTTCCTTTTTCACAGAAAAGCTCTTTCCATGCCTTTTTCTTCTTAGGTCATCCATGGCCCATGCAGCCCTGCTGCCGCCACCATAGAGGTCAGTCCTATAACAACATGTAATTACCACTCCACAGTCTTTAGTGGCAGCTGGGCCTTCTATTCTACCCGGAGGCACTCCAGTCTGCCTTCCCTCTCATTGAGCAGATTTCTTTTTCTTTTTAAAACTTTTTATTAGATATTTTCTTCATTTACATTTCAAATGTTATCCCAAAAGTCCCCTATACCCTCCCCCCTCCCTGCTCCCCAAACCACCCACTCCTGCTTCCTGGCCCTGGCAATCCCCTATACTGGGGCATATAATCTCCACAAGACCAAGAGCCTTTCCTGCCATTGATGGCTTACTAGGCCATCCTCTGGTACCTATGCAACTAGAGACATAAGCTCTGGAGGGTACAGTTAGTTCATATTGTTCTTCCTATAGGGTTGTAGATTTCTTATATTTAGCTTCTCTCCTCCTGCTTCAGACCTTCTTAGCTTTCTCTATCTCTCTACAATGAATGGATGAATTTGCAAAGAATTGTATAACAACAAGAGATTCCCAGAAATCTGAAATTCCATTTCCCAGAAAGAAAATGTTTCTGACAAAGCTTGGGTCTTTGCTTTGGTCTGCCACCTATTCTCAGCCAGCCACGGAAGTGACTGGAATAAGGACAATTTAGCATCTTGTTTATGATTAGGGGCTACCTATCCCCCCAGCACACACATATGAGCTATAAAAAAAAAAAAGCAAAAGAACTTTAGAGCATGAGTGGAACCTTTGAAGTGTCCCTTGGAAACCACTGGATAGCATCACTTATGCAAAGAATAAGGAGGGCTTGGTGCCAAGCACAGTCTACTTCACACGTCGCTACATTCTTGATGCTATACCACACAGCAATCTGGTGCAGAGAAAGAAACTTGGAAGGCGTTGGAGTGGATCAGGACTTTCAAACTACATTACCAAATGAGCTCCTCCATGGAGCTTGTGGAGAAAGAGGGGTCAGTACCCTAAGTCTAAGTCATGGGATCTTGTTCACAGTTCACTCTCCTTGCAGCCTGCTTTCCATTCTCTGTCCGTAGCTGGAAGGTGTGCTCCCGAGAGTCTGCAGCGACCCACTTATTTCCAGGTCTGCTAACAGCATCTCCTACTCATTTTCTTCTCTCCGTGGCATTTGACTTTGTGAAACCCTCTTCCTTAAACGCTGTCCTGTATTGACCTTGTGATCTTACACTGCCCTCATTTCTTGGTACATTGGTGAGATTTTTGTTTTGTTTTGATCACCCCTTGGTGCTCCTCAGGATTTAGAGTGCTTTGTCTTTCTGATGTTTGTTCTTCTGGATGAACTTATAAAGACATGATGCAGTGATGTCTTCCAAGTCTATTTTTCTACCTAGTCCTGTACCTCAGCCATTTAAAACCTCCCTCTGAGATGTTCCTCAGACTCTGATTTCATTAAGTCAATGCTGAATTTGTTTTATCTCTTAGAATATACTTCGTTTCATAATACCTCTCTACAACTCTTCTAATCTCATATCACAGAATCATATGTGACTAACTATTCATCCTCTTTATCCCCTATGTAAACTCACCAGAGTTACATGCTGTTAATCATTACTTTGTCTATATTATGAGAAACACTTGGCTTATATTTTACCACTACAAAATATATTTCAATTCTTGGGCTTTCTATTCTATTCTCCCAAGTTACTAAGTAAATTGCTGTTTGTTTTTAGTTGTAGCATGGTCATTTAATAACTTAGTCTCCATGCCATTGCTGGAGGCATATTTCTGAAGTGGTGAACTGATTATTATAACTCTGTCTTCTCCCAATGCCCCAGTAGTTAAAAGGGCTTCAAGATTAAAGATTTTCAGCTCTGCTTTCTATGTATATTTTTCTTCATGTATATTTTGTTGAGGTCAGTGTGAGAAGGTGAAAGGACAGGACAGGAGAAAAAGAGAGGGAGAGAGAGAGAGAGAGAGAGACAGAGAGAGAGAGAGAGAGAGAGAGAGAGAGAGACAGAGAGAGAGACAGAGAGAGACAGAGAGACAGAGAGACAGAGAGGAAGCAAGCATTGTATCAGTGTAACTTCTGCTACAGGAGCATTTTGTTAGTATCAAGAGGTTAATTGAAGACACTGTATTTGGGGAACTGGTTTTTTTCTTTTTCCCCAGCATTTTCTTAAGTAAAGCTATGATTGGGAAACCCCATATTCTCAGCATTTCTAGGCTGGTTATTTCTTAAAAGTCTTCAGCACAATCCATAATGTCACTAGAATGAGAAAACTAAAAGACAGAACTAATTAAAAAAAAAACAAAACAAAACATATCTTTGTTTCTTTGTCATTGCTGCTGTAACAATTTTGTTAAAAACCTAGTGATTTGAAGTCAGGATGGAATTGTTTTGTGTTGAAATCTGGTGGGCAGGGTGTTTGCAAAGCTGCTCTGGGCCACACTCAGGGCATATGTAAGGCTTTTCCTTTTCTAGGGGGATCTGGGGAGTTTCTATTGCCTGACCGTTCCAGTTTTACGTGTTTTAGTTTCCTGTGTCTCGTTGATTTCACTCTTATTGCCACATCTCCTTCTGTCTGTCTGACAGTCCTGTGTCCTTTTTACATGACTCTAATGGTTATGCTGGACCTGAACATTAATCCAAGGTTAGATCTCCATGGTAGAACCTTCCTTACATCTACAGAATTCCTGTTTAATTGAAAATTAGATGTCCAGGTTCCTTCTGGGATCTTCTGTGGTTCTGAGGCTTAAGATGTCAGTAACTTTGTTAGGGGAGGTATTATTTTATACTACAAAGTTATAAAAAATTATTAGGAAGTTTTAAAAATGTTAAAATATTTTTCAAATACAGTTTGTTCTCTCCTTATGTTGTCGATGAGAAGATGTTTTTCATTATTTTATAGTCGGTTTCTTTTTTCAAAAAACAATATGGAAAAGAAATCCTTAGTCTAAAATTCTACTAGAATATTCTCTGTGCATTACAAATTACAGTATCGCTTAGCATTTGGGTTTTATTTGTCTACATTAAGTGATATAGAAGAAAGATTTATTATCCATCCATTCTGTCATGGTAAATCTATCCAACTTCCTTATAGATTTAAAAATATTTTATTAATTAGTGGGGTGTGTGTGTGTGTGTGTGTGTGTGTGTGTTTATGTGTGTGTGTGTGTGTATGTATGTGTGTGTGTATACATCAGGGGGCAGTCTTGTGGAGTTGTGCAAGCTGCAAGCTTTTTGTGTGAAACTATAGGAAAGTCCTATTGTCTGTCTGAACTTGAGAGCCTTCCTGGTGGAAGTGTGGAAACACTTACTTGAGTGACTGGTATGTATGATTTAGCTTGTGATTCACTGTTTTTGTTTTAACATTCAAGACTTTTGACTAGTTCACCAGCCTCTTTTTTCCAGTGAATTAACATTCTTTCAGTATATAATTTTTGTGTCCATAAAAATTCAAAACAAATACACATTTCCTTGATTCTGAAGAAACACTGTTCTTTAGATACAAGGGGAGTTCAATTTATGACAATTGTGTGACTGAGGGTCATTCCTAAAGTGGCACAATACTTGAGGAATTTGGTATTGTACACATTTTAATAATAGGTGCATGTGAAACACAGAAAGCCAAATATCTATCACATAGATTAGTTAAGTAAAATAAAGACAAGATCAGTTTTAACCTTTTCTCATAAATGGTACCAATCCCTATAAAAATTGAGTGATGGAAATGTACTTATGAACAGAGCCAGTGTCGGCAGTTTGTCAATCAAAATGAATAATCTCAAAGTCTCATTTTCAATTAGATTATTTTAATATTTAACTACCTAAAATGCCCCAATCATATTCTTTAGAAAATTGTTAGACTAGAATACTGCATTTCTAATGATGACATTTTATTATGATAGAAATGACTTCATTAATTGATGATCATACATCAACCCATAAAGTAGATAAAAGATATAAAATATTAGCAGTCAAACAGAGTTTGAAGCCATTTTTTTTAGTTGTTTAGTTTTTTCCCCCTCAAGCATAAAGCTTTATATGACACTTTAGGTTGTACAAAAATGTAAAAACTTCACACACACACACACACACACACACACACAAATACATATATTCATATATATCAATTACAACCAAATTAAATAACCTGTGAATTTTTTCATAAAGTTCAAATAAATTGACATTGTATTGGGATCACCCCAAATGCAAATACTAGGATATGATAAAAATCATAAATGTAGGACATGTGGAACGGAATGATGCAAGACATTTCTAAAATGGTGAGTTTTGTGTTCTTTTAAGAAACATTCTCTTTTGTGACTTCAGATCTATTCTAGAATATGGGGAAATTTTTTAAAAAGTGCATTGGTAACTTTCCAAAAATATTTGAAACATGACCTTTTAAAGAAGCCAGTGCTGTTTCCCATTTATTCTCTGCACCATTGAAAGAACATTTGCTACTTCGCAATGAAAATAATATCAAAAGGTCACTGGGGATGAAAAATAGCACAATCAAGTATTAGGGGAGAGTTTTGCTTTAACTGACGAGTGAATAAGAAATACAGAGAATTATTTAAGCATGTTTGTTGACTTATCTTTATAAATATTTAGGCTTTTGTGAAATCAGATAACCCCTCCCCTCTTGTTTTCTAGTTTGCACAGATCCTCAATGTTAAACAAATCTAACAACAATAACTGAAGCATCTAAATGAGGAGCCACATGTAAAACAGCACACATGGCTTTTGTCCTTATGGCTTCAATTACTTTACTCTATAAAGTATTTTTTTCCCCAGTTCCATCCATTCCTCTGAAAAAAAAAATCGTAATTTACTTCTTATTTACAGTAGAATTTCATCCCAGTGTGTATAGGTTCCACATTTTCATTATCCATTTATTATTTAGTGGATATGCAGGCTGCTTCCAACTTTTAGTTATTATGAATAGAACAAAATGGATGTAAATATGCAGCTGTCCATATCCTAGGATGTAGTGTCCTTTCTGTGGGTCTGTATATCTGGGTTATGTGGTAGTTATTATTATTATTTTTTAGAAGATCCAGGATGTACTGATTTATACTTCCACTAATAGTGTCACTAATAGTGTGTAATGGTTTCCTGCCCCCATTTACACCAGCCTTAGTTTTTATTAATAATTCTTCATGATGGCCATTCTGATGGGGTAACATCAATCTTATAATGGTTTCCTAATGGATAGGAATATCAAACATACTTTTAAGTCTTCCATTGCCATTTGTATTTATTCTTTGGAGAACATGCCATTTATTTGTATAGCTAATTTTCCTTTTCTTTTATTGCTTGAAATTTTTGATGCATGTAATTTATTTTGTTCAAATTCACCCTTTCCTGTCCCTTCTAATTAGTCCCCTACCTATCCTCTTACTGATTTTCCTCCCAATTTCAGAATACAATTTCCTTTTATAACCTACCAAATCCACTTAGTGTTCCCGTATGCTCATGGGTGTATGACAACCTACTGGAGCATAGGATAACTCTCAGGGACCCTATCCATAAAGCAGAATGTCTTCTTCTGGCAGCCATCAATTTCCAAAAAAGCTGCTTATCTAGGAGTGAAACTTCTTGTGGCGCACCCTAATCTATGCTGGGAGTATGGCTGGCTTATTATTCCACAGATCTTGGTTATGCAGGCTCAGGTGATAAGAGTTCTTGTGTGTAAATGGCACTGTTGTGTTTGCAAAATACTGTATTGCCACAGATGCCCACTATCTCTGGCTCTTATACTCTCTTCTTTATCTCTAGTGTCCTCTGTAGGGACAGGTTGTGATATTACTATTCTATTTAGAAGGAAGAACTCCATAATCTTATTCACCGCATGTTAACCAGTTGTGAATCTCTGTATTAATCACCATCTACTTTATAAAGAAGCTTCTCTAATGAACATTTAGAGATGCACTAATCTATGTGTATACATAAATTTCTGTATTAATTTATTACTATGTCCATTTAACAGAAAAGTGATATTAGATTTTTCTCCTAGTGCCTATATTCCAGGCACAGATTTTTGAGCCTGTTAACTGTACTGGAAATGAATCAGTCTTAAATCCAGACAGAATTTGGTTGATTACTTTCATAACATTTGTGGCACTATTGATCCAGAGGACAAATCATGAAAGACCAGTCATTATTGTAGCTGGTATGGCTCACAGATGGGTTAAACTGTTGACTATTTTACTCTCCTGCCACCTATTTAAAAATTCAGGATGTTTGATTATACATAGCTCTTTGACTTAGTTTCTCCTTCTCTGTGACCTTTCTTACCTATTACCTCCCATTCCATGGTCCTTAAACATGGTGCTCCATCTTTCCCCAATGCTTTTTTTTCTACACACTTCCTCAAGTTCCTACACACTTAGCTACCAGGGCTATCCCTCAATCTCTTCAATGCTATCTTCCTAGACTTTGCTAAGGTAAAGTGTCTTTCCAAGTATACATATGCATAATTATCTTTTCTTCCTGTTTCCTAGAGTACTTGACACATAGTCATCTGCATAATTGCTTGATTAAAATCTTCACAAGAAGGGCAGCTATTTTTTTTTCCTTTTTGAAAATCTATTTATTTATGTTTCAATCATTTTATTTATTTACATTTCAAATGATATCCCCTTCCTGGTTACCCCTCCACAACCCCTCCCATCCCATCCTCCCACTCTCCCTCCTCTCCGCCTCTATGAGGGTGTTACTCCAACCACTCACCCACTCCTGCCTCACAGCTCTAGCATCTCCCTATGCTGAGACATCCAGCCTCCACAGGACCAAGGGCCTCCCATCTCACTGATGGCAGATAAGGCCCTTCTCTGCTTCATATGTGTCTGGAGCCATGGGTCCCTCCATGTATACTCTTTGGTTGGTGGTTTAGTCTCTGGGAGCTCTGGATGGTGCAGTTAGTTGATATTGTTCTTCCTATGGGGTACAATCCCTTTTAGCTCCTTCAGTCCTTCCTCTAGCTCTTCCATTGGGGTTCTCAGGCTTATTCAGATGGTTCCTGTGAGTATCTGCATCTATATTGGTCAGGTGTTCCTAGAACCTCTCAGAGAATAGCCATACCAGGCTCCTGTCAGCAAGCCCTTCTTGGCATCAGCAATAGTGTCAGGGTTTGATGTCTGAAGATGGGATAGATCCTGATGTGGGGTGGTCTCTGAATGACTTTTCTTCAGTCCCTGTTCCATTTTTTTTTTTTTTTTTTTTTTTTTTGTCAAAGAGGGATCTTATAAACTTTCTGACTATTGTGACCAGCCCAAATATCTACTGGACACAAGTCTTCGTGTGTTTGTTGAAGTAGCAGAAACTACTTTATATTTGATTGGCTTCCTTACATTTTATCAGGGAGTTCATGTTTGATTTTAACCTTTGGTTTTATCCATTTTGTCATGATTAACAATAACTATATGTTTAAATATTGCTTTCTTAGAATTTCACCTCTTCAAGGTATCTCTTGTGTTTGCTATGTACTAGACACACAAAAATATTTGTATAATTGAGCTGAGGGTTGTATCTCAGTGATAGGTTAATTACTTAGTTTTCAGAGCATATGAAAAGAAAATAATTAATGAATATTAAACTTATGAAAATAATGTTAAATCTATTTAGTATCATGTCTTTAAAGTATTCTGAATACTTTATAGTTATGCATATAGTTTGTATGTGGTAGTTGTACTGCTTTAAAACTCAGATGAGGTTAATTTCTGATATAGATTTCAAATTATTTATTACTCATAAATGTACATCTTAACATAATTTTAAGATTCAGTAAAATTAAACAACAATTTGCTGGTATTGTCTCTTTTCTTTTATATATATAATGAAAGGATAATTTGATTGAAGATTTTATATAAATATAACTAATAATATAAATAAGCACATATGTAACTGGCACAGATGAAGTTATACATGAAGTTAGATTTCTTTGAATCCCATTGAATGCCAACATTTTTACTGCTAGAATGATAGTTAACTAGGAAAATTCAGCTTGATAATACTCACATCTTGCTAAAGTGTTTTAAGTGTAGATTTTTCCTTTAAGACACATCACCGGAATTATCCAAATTCAAATGATTGAGACCGAGGAATATGTTACAATCACATTTCACATCATTATCCATTAAATGACTCTGAATTATATAATACTCAATTGAAATATGCTGACAGTTATGCAGAAACCCAAGTAAAACTTTTGATGAACTGAGTCCTACTTTTGTTCAGTAGTTACATCTCAATCAGACAGGCTCGGCTGTATAATTTTAGGTTTAGTCAAGATGAGATTTATGGGTGTATCATATCCACAGACTGCTGTGAGAAAAGTAAGATTTGAAGAAATGAGTTATTAATCTTTACTGCAGAACATTAAGAAATGTCTTTTGGCTATTCTGAGTTGGTACCTAGGAGGTAGAAGATTCATAAGTCCCCCAAAATAGATGTTCTTGCACATACCTCTGCGAATTGAGACATAACTAATAGTTACCTATTATTCATTTGTGAAGTCCAAATGTTGTCTTTCATTTATTATATTCAAATGGATTATAAAATTAACAAAATTTCTTAAGGACTATCATGTTGTAGTGAACATGGCTGTCTATCATTCTTCTTAATATTTTTTGTTTGTGTGTTCATGTATAAGAGGTTATTGTGTAGGAGTTTTCCTATCATCAAGTTCATATATATATGAAAATATATATGAAAAGATATAAAAAGATAACTTTTTAAAGGAATCTAAAATAACTATAATTCTACTTAAATTTAAATTATATTTAAAATGGTTTATATTACTCATAGCAAAATTTAAAAAGAGCTATGGTACAAGCGAACAGAATTATAGAACAAAAAAATTTATGGGTCTGCATGTAGGGTACTCCAAAGTTAGTTGGTGTTGCGGTAAATCTCCTCCCAAATATGCCCGGCAATGAAAACACGACACAGTTAGTATGAATACATGCTGTGCACCTAGATTGGGCAGATCTACTGCTACACTACCATCTTCCACCTCTGAGACACCTTAGAACTTGTCATTTCTCAAGGCCATGTGCTTCTGCTCTGCTTTTCTTTTTCTTCTTCCTCTCCTGTATCCTCTCCCTCTTCCAATTTTCTCTTCTCTCCCTCCCCTTTCAGCTCCACCTTCCCTTTTATCTGCCCAATCATCAACTCTCCTTTATTTTACAAATTAAGGTGGGAAGCAGGTTTATAGGAAATCACCAACTCTTTCCTTGCTCACAACCACTCACAGGAGAATGGAATTAACATCAAATATAATTAGACCCAGGGCTATCCACAACAAGTTGGTTTGACACCTGCTTGTTTCTTACATTTTTCTGTAGATTCAAACAAGCAAGCAAGCAAGAAAACAAACAAACAAAAACTGTTATCCACTTGCTGAATTATAAAATCCCTGGAAAAGTTATGTCAAAACCTGTTACTACACACTGAAAAATAGGTTGAATGAATAATTTGAAAACTGCCATTTTCATGTGAAAACATGTGAAAATGCATGTGTCTGCAGGTCAGGTGTAAACACCCCTGCTTCAAGCCATGCCAAGCCATGCCAAGCCATGCCATGCCTCTCTTGCCTCCATTTTTCAGTAGCTCTCCTAATTTCTACAGGACTTCACTCACTCAGTTTTACTTTATTTTTATTTTATTTATTTATTTATTTATTTATTTATTTATTTATTTATTTGGTTTTTCGAGACA
>NC_034591.1:37456495-37468506 GCF_900095145.1 Mus pahari | reverse complement strand
AAATGCTATCCTGAAAATCCCTTATACCCTCCTCCCCCGTCCTGCTCCCCAACCCACCGACTCCCACTTCCACGGCCTCTGTATCAGCTCCTGCTTCCTGACCTGCTTGAGTTCCAGTTCTGACTTCCTTTGGTGATGAACACCAATTTAGAAGTGTAAGCTGAATAAACCCTTTCCTCCCCCCCACCAAAGAATATGAAATGAATATTTTATAAGTACTGTACTTATGTATGTTATTTGCTCATGCACCACAATAAAAATAGTTATAATTATATTGGCAAAAAAAGAAGAGAGAGAGAGAGAGAGAGAGAGAGAGAGAGAGAGAGAGAGAGAGAGAGAGAGAGAGAACTGACAAATGGGATCTGATGAATCTGCAATGCTTCTGTAAGGCTAAGAACATAGTCAATAGAACAAATAAGCAACCTACAGATTGGGGAAAAAATCTTCACTAACCCCACATCTGATAGAGGGCTAATATCTAAAATACATAAAGAACTCAAGATGGAAATCTCCAAAACACCAAAGAAGCCAGTAAAAATATGGGTATAGAACTAAACAGAATTCACAACAGAGGGTTCTCACCCCATCCTTCCCCACCTTTCCTCTGACATTTATCCTTTTTGGTATTTTCTGAGATTTCTGTGGCTATGGCTCACTGCCTCACAATACTTTTGAATAATTCTTAGTCCTCATTGTTTCAAAACAGCTCTTTTTATAATAATCTAGCATTTTCATTTCAAAATGAAACTTGCATTACCGTTTCATAGCTAGTGGATATTCTGTGTTTTCAAAGAGCTGCCTATTTTTCTTTGCACCTTAGTATTTGAAGCACTTACTAAAGCATCCTTTCTTCTAGATCCTCTCCAGATGTGTTGTATCTAATATGTCCACAAAAGGCATTCTTCATCTTGTGGTAGTGTTTTGGTCTCTAGAACGTTTTTCTTGTTTAAATTGGAAAGTCTACTAGTTGTTTTACATCGTCCCATGTCCTTTCATGTGACCCAACTACCTCAGCCTCCTCAGCATTTCAGCATCTCAGCACCTTCAACACCCTTAGCATCCCCAGCCTCCTCAGCTGCCTCAGCACCTTCAGCTCTCCAGCATCTCCAGCCTCCTCAGCCTCCTCAGCTGCCTCAGAATGTTCAGCTCCTCAGTATCTCCAGCCTACTCAGTCTCCTCAGCACCCTCAGCATCTTCAGCCCCTCAGCATCTCTAGCCTCCTCAGCCTCCTCAGCATCCTCAGCCTCCTCAGCATCCTCAGCATATTAATCATCAGTCCTTTAAATCCCTAGTAGGCATCTCAAACTTCTCTGCTCTGAGTTTTGTTCTGATGCTTCTTTGAGACGTTATCTTCAAACTGCATTTATTTTTGTTTGTTAGTGCTTTTAGGCTTCTATTAAAAGCAAGACATGATGTGTCAGACAAAACCCAAGTGGTAACCCCCAAATTGTGATAAATAGGCCTTGGGTAGTATGATTGTGAGACATATGGGAATGGATGTTTGCTAAATTTATTTGTAATATTAGAACATTGGGAAAATATGGTTAAAACATAGTTTAGAATCTTGGGAAATCTGATCCTTTGATTATATTCAGCCACAAAATTTCCTTCCTTTGCAATGGCCTAGTGATGATCCAGCAAGACACATCTCAAACCATGTCAGCTGTGGCATTCCATGTAAATGATGGTAGTCTATGCCTTAGCAACAGGTCTGTGGATTCCAAAAGCTGGGCTCCTTACAGCATTTGTGCACACTGTGATCTCATGACCCATTTCTTCAACCACTCATGGCACACACAATCTTTCAGAAACCTTCTATGTCTCTTCTCTGGTTGTGACAGGAGTCATGGTAGCAGGGTGACCAGCAAGAAGCACTTGGTCTTTTCCTTTAGAGAAGCTTCCTACCTTCATGGCCATATTGAGACTAGACTAAGCCATTTGAACTGAGACACAAAGGCACTCTCCCTCCATCTTCTATATGTGACTTAGTACCCACATGCTTGACTCTTAAAAGCAATACTGAACAGCAACCTATAATTCAACTTACTGAATATCACAAAATATTGGAGCATTGAGTGGAAGGAATCAAGTAGATCCTTTGTGGTTTTGGAACCCAGGAATTTTAAGTATTTTGAGTGTGTCTTAGCTGGTGTTTCACCCTGAGCTGTTCCATTGTTTTGGTATCAGTCTGTGACAAAAGTCAGCCATTTGGTGGGAGTCCTGTTATCACAGTTAATTGGCTCTTCCTGTGAGCTGGAAACAAAGACTTTCCTGCTTGGTTTAGTGATGATTTGGGGGGATTCTTGTTATCACAGTTAATCAACTCTTCCTGTGCCCAAGAAACAAAGACTTTCCTGCATGGCTGACTGATGAGCAGATAGCATCCAGGACAATCCCCACCATTGTCTGTCAATCCCTTGTAGTTCTTTGTGGCCAAGTACTCAGATAAGAGTCGGACTTGCTGTGAATCTTCGTCTGTCATTATAGAGTGGCTTCTCTAATGACACAGATTTGTAATATTGTCTCCAGTTTTACTTCCATCTCACACTCCTTTTCATTTTCCTTTTATGTAAGACTGTCTCTCCATCCAGTTCCTGGCTTATAAACACAACCTCTTCTAAGATGCTCGAAAACAACAACAACAACAACAACAACAACAACAACAACAACAACAAAACACTGCTTTTTCATGCCATTATGATTCATTGCATCTACTACTCAGCCTACTCAGAAGCCAGTGTCATTATGCTTAGGGGGCAGGCCACATGTCCTAATTATTTCTCCTACTTTCTAAGGGCTACAGGCATGCTATTTACTGTGTCTGAAACCCAGTGACTGTTAACATCATACCATGGGGTTACTAAGGGTACATATGTCCTGGGTTCTACATAAAGATAGAAAAAAACATCAAAAACACTACATGCAAATTGCCTATCCCAGCACTTAGTACCTAGTGCTTGGCTTGCTATTGTGGTTGCAGTGTTGCTGTGGTTAAATTAGCTCTAACTTATAGATGATGAAGTCTAAAATCTCTGGGGACGCATGGAATATTTTTTGTATTCTTGATAACTCTTGGAAGTATGAGGTTCAATAAATATGTTTAGTGTCAATGAATGTTTACGTTTAGTGGAAAATGAATTAGTCAATGAAAGGAATTCTGATTCTAGATGTTTTATTTAAAACATAAGATATGGCCCACTTGTCAATACAAGCTCTACCAGTACACACCATTCATTTGACTATGTAGTATGAAAGATAGCTCAGAACTGTGAAACTGAAAGTATTCTTTATAATGTCCATATTATAACTATATGCAGAGATGTTAGGATCACCTAAACATCTACCCTTAAATGGCATTTTAATGAAATGTTATTTTACAGCTTTAAAGCTCATAGTAATATAATTAGTAATATGTGTAATCTTTATTACCAGTCTTAATCTTTTTTATATGACTGAAAAATTATTTTATGGTAGTACAATTAAAATAATACTAAAAATGTCAGCATAACAGAATTATACTAAAGTAACTACTACAATATTGTACCCCAAACCAGCTAATTTAAATGCAAAATACTTTCTACAGGCTATTTATCTGAGCTAATACATGGTAAGGGATTTAAGGAGTAGTTTGTGTAATGAAATAAAAAGAAAAATAAGCACTGTACAGCAATCTTTGCTATTGTTTAACATGAGGGAAAATTAAATAGGTTTATATATAGGCCACTTGAGGAAAATGTATTAAAAGCCACACCACAGCATAGTAAATATAAAGGCAACTGGCAGGCAATACTCCATTTAATAGGCTTTTATAAATACTCTATTTGTAGGTTTTTAAAGGGAGACTTGAGGTGCTTAAAGCTGTCCTTTTTACAAATTATGGGATAATATGAACTATGACAACCAAACCGCAAATGCATATAATTCTTTTGTTAAATTCATTCCTCGCCACATTCACATATGTATATAATGTGTTCTGGTTACTCTCCCCACCCCTTCCTTCCATCCTCCAACCCCTCTCTTCCCTACACATCCTGTAACATTTTTATGTGCTTTTGCTTTGTTTGGGGACCCAGTGAGTGTAACCAGGGCCATCTGTGTGAGTGGGAATGCCCAGAATTTTAATGGTATATTTTGTAAAAGGGATTTCAAAACACAGTTGTTTAGTTGGCACACAAGAATACCATTTTTCACAGTGTTTTTTTTTAACCTGTTGATTCATGATGATGCATACTAATGTGTTCTCATTATTTGGTAGAACATAGAAAAAAATTTAAAAGATTTATAAAGCAAAACTCTGCTCAAACTAGAAGCACTGAAAAATACAGAAAAGTGGAAAAAAATTCACCCAGGATTTTATCACTATTAAAGTATCATGCTTTAACATTATATCTACTTCGAATTTCTGCTTCCTTGTGAAAACTTTTTAGATTTTCTTAATAAAACCTTTATTGTTCATAAGAATCCAATATATAATATAACAAATATTCTACCACATATTATATAATACACATATATAAATACCACTTATACTGTTGAATATGCTTTCTTTACATGTGACATTTTAAGACTTCTTTGTTAGAGACTCAAATAGTATCAGTGCTTTTATATTTACCCCTCACTGTAATAGATAATTCACTCTGAAAGCCTGGCTAACATTTCATTCCTTCCATGAAACTTTAACTCATTACTTAAAATCATCAGATCATTAAAATCCTGTCACCATAGGACAGAAGCATCAATATAATCTTAAAGAATTGGGATTATAGTATGGATTATAGTGTTCTGATTCCTTTGCTGGAAAAAAAAACAGGTTTATTACACAGTGTTCTACATTTCATTTTTTTTTCCTGTATTTGTAGGTCCAGGCACACTTAGAAACCTCTACGAAGCCTCATCTACAGAAGGCTCAGACACAGCAAGTAACTCCTTTCATGACCCTTGACTGTCGGGTATTCGACCAGACACTCAAGAGTGCACAGCCTCCTGCAGCCAGCTGCATGCCTCTGGCAGAGCATGGACCCATGAGCCCAGACAGTGATGCTGGCTGTTCAGGAAACCCATACACAAATCTGCTGGCTCTTGGGAGAGAAGATGGTGCTGCGGAATGGCACGTATGTTCAATGGTTGGATATAAAGTCTGTCATTAGTACTAGGAGGTGAAGTTAAGAATTTTGCAGTAAATACTTCAGACAAAAGTGTGATGAAAGAAATGTGTTTATAACTAATTGATCTGTAATTATTAATCATAATATATTAATTATGTATAATAAATTGTAGCTGCTCATTTTAATATTAAATTAGCTAATTCATTTTAGTACTCAACTAGTTATCAATGATCCACTAAAAATCCTATGAATTTAGAAGATTTAATTCTAATAGTAAAGGTTTGGACTTTCTGATTAACTTGAGTTGAATTTATCAGCATCTTACATAGACCAAAGATTGAAACTGATAGAAGTTACTTAAAGAACACAAATTTTGTTGTCTAAAAAAAAAATGTTCATTACAATAAAATTAATTTCTGTTCCATTACTATATTAAATATTCAAAGACCTATAACTCATTTTAAACTTGATTTTATATATATATATATATATTTTTTTTTTTAAATAAATTCTACCCTACCACCTACTAAATAATTGATATGAAGTTAAGCTGAGGCACCAAATTAAACAAGAATGGCTAGCTTAGTGAAATGTGATTTGCTTTAAATGAATCTTCAAAAATACTGAAAAATAATTACACGAAGTAGAGAAGGACTAGAACTTGGGAAAACTTTAGTATTGTTTTAAAGAAAATCTATGCTAACAAGAGAGCTTTCTTCTCTTTTCCCTGCTTTTCCTTGACTGATTTGATGGAACTCTGTTCTCTAACTCCCAAATTATTCTCCTGCAGTCTAAACTGCTTGTGAGCATCTTTGGTCCTCAGGTTGACTTTTTTTTCTAATATTGAATTTGCAGCTTCAGAGAACAAAAGCAGGGGACTCGGGCTCCCATTATTTGAATCCAACGTGGAGAAAAATATTTTAAGAGATAAATTTTATGTTAACTTGGAAAGTAGAAAAGAGTGAAGATCCAATAGATTATTCACTGAAAAATAAAATTATCACACTCTAGGATTCTCTGAAATCCAAAACAGAATTCTGGTCACTGTGTGTGTGTGTGTGTGTATTTACTTCAACATTTTAGTAGTGGATATATATGCATATACATATAAACTTTCAAAAGTGTATAAACATATTCATATATTTGTATATATGTACATATATACATATATATTCACATACATGAACATATATGTGTACATAGATAATATTCATGTCTATGTATATGTGTATGTTTATGTCTATATCCATATCTCTATATATCTATACCTATGGAACTTTCAGAAGTGGAATACAGAGCCAGCTTCTTTGTTCACTTCATGAAGAGCACTAACTATATCTAATGATGAGAGCTGTCTGCACAGTACATATTAGAACTACACCCAGTACAATTTATCTTTCAACTACTTCTCCCAAAGTTTATTTTCTTGTAAAGATTATTGATTTTCCACAAAACAAATCCCAACGGTAATACCAACTTATTATAAGTAAAATCTCAAAAGCAGTCTTTTGCCTTATGTAGGCAATATATATCAATCCTCTGGGCTTGCCATAGAGCAAGCCTTTTTTTATTCCTCAGGTCACACCTTGTCTTTGCCATTATAGTAAGTTCATACATATATGGGCAATATGTGTCCTGCCTGTCCTTTCGGGCAGTACCGGTGAAGGGGAGTTGCATAGCTCAGAAGATGTGATGGTCTCAAGGAGTTCAGCTATCTGCAGGCAAGATGAAAAAGAGCTGTGGACATTTCCCATTTTTAACCACTACATTAGAAGCTATCTATATGAAAGTGTCTCACAGCCACTGTGAATGTCAGTTTAATCAGAGTTTTGTTTAGTATGTAAGAGTTGTAAATATGGTCTCTGACCTGCATTTCTCATATCCACATTTGACAAATGCTGCCATCATCCACACACACACACATTATCCGCAAGAGCTAGAACATTTCTTTTGTGGTTACAAATATTTACTAATATCCTTTGTTTCTTGGAGTCTGTGTCTCAAAGAGGCTGTAAAGGGTGTGTGGTCTCTTAAATGAAGAGTGGTTGTTCACTTACATTCATTTAGACTGAAGATTTTAGTTGTGCTTTCATGGTTTATGCTTAATTTTTGTTGTTTGACAGAGTCTCACTATATGGCTTACACTGGCTTTGAACTTTCTTCCTTCCTCAATCTCTTCAGGGCTAGAACTACAGTAGTTGCCAACAAACCTGGAAGAAGAGCCGGTTTGATTTTTGTCTTTTAAAACTTCCGAACTCAGTGGCATGATCGGAGGTCAGAGATGGTGGCTATTGACATTTATTCAGTTTTATTCTTTCTTTCCTTCTAAGCCTATCACTCCACTAACCCAAGGGAACAGTTCAGTGGTCTAAACAGTAATGATAGTATCACTTGATAGGTCTGTGAGTGTGTCTTTACATTAGATGTGACAATTGGAATTAGAGGTAATTAAGAAATTAAAGGTCTCTGGGACAGAGATAGGTAACAAATAAGAGAAGGACTTCGTAGCATATGCCTGTCTAAGATGAATTTGACATTCATACTTACAAGAGTAACAGGAACCTTTCTATTATTATTTATCATTCCTGTCATTTACTTCTCAAATGACAACCCCCTTTCCAGTTACCCCTACACAACCCCTAATCTCATCTGCCCATTCAACCCTCCCCTACCTACTCATCCACTCCTATCCCACCACTCCAGCATCCCACTATTCTGGGGCATCAAACTTCCACAGGACCAAGAGCCTCCCCTTCCATTGATGTCAGACAAAGCCATCTGCTACATATGTATCTGGAGCCATGGAGCCATGTAGCCCTCCCTTTAATCTCCTTGGTTCATGGTATAGTCTCTGGGAGCTCTGGGTGGTCCAGCCAACTGACATTGTTCTTCCTATGGGGTTGCAATCCTCCTCTGCTCCTCCAGTCCTTCTGCCAGCTCCTTCACCAGGATCCCCAAGCTCAGTCTGATGGTTGGCTGAGAGCATCCACATCTGCATTGGTCAGTTGCTGGCAGAACCTTCCAGGGAACAGCCACACCAGGTTCCTGTCAGCAAGCGCCTCTTGGCAACAGTGTCAGGGGTTGGTGGCTGCAGACAGGATGGATCCCTAGGTAGGGCATTCTTGGATGGCCTTCCCTTCAGTCTCTGCTCTATTGTTTGTCCCTGTCTTTCTTTGGAATAGGAATATTTCTGGGTTAAAAACTGAGATGGGTGGGTGGCCCCATCCCTTGACTGGGGGCCATGTCTATCTACTGGAGGCGGTCTCTATAGGATCTACCTCCCCTTTCCTGTGCATTTTGGCTAAAGTCATCCCTGTTGGGTCCTGGTAGTCTCTCACTTCCCTGGCATCTGGGAACCTCCAATGGCTACTCCTCCCAGATTCTCATCATCCCTGCTACATATTTTTATTCCATTTCCTGTCTTGTCTGTACCTCTCTCCCATCCCCTTCAGTACCTGATCCTGCCTCCATCCCCACTTCCTTCCAGGTCCCCCCTTTCCTCCACCTCCCTGGATCATCTTGTTCCCCGCTCTATGCAGGACTGAAACATCCACATCCTGGTCTTCCTCCTAAGCTTCATGTGGTCTGTGGGTTGTATTGTGGGCATTGTGAGCTTTTGGGCTAGTATCCACTTACCAGTGAGTGCAAACAATGACTTCATGAAATTCTCAGGCAAATGGATGGAACTAGAAAATATCATCCCGAGTGAGGTAACCACACACAAAAGAACACACAAAGTATGTAACAAGAGCCTTTTACACTAACTGTTGTTCCTAGCCTAGACTTCATTTAACATCTCTGTACTGCTTGGTGCCTTACCATATGGGACCATACACAGCTCTCTAGAGGTCAGGCCTTCTGTGGGAATATCCTAATAGAGTCTCTTAATTCAAGTTGACCAACCACCTTGCTTAGAAGAGTAATGGGATCGGATGTTTACTAGTTATTTATTTTTATTCCAATTATCATTTATCTCAACTCAGCATTCACACCTTCAGTTTGTATATACTAAGGTTTCCCTAAAGGCAGTACAATGGAAAGAAGAGAACTGGAGCATTCTTGTTTCCTAGTTTCATTTCTGTCGTTGTGATGAAATACCCCGATAAAAGGAGAGCAATAGTTGTCTTAGCCCACAATATAAGGTTATAATTCACTATAGTGGGGATGGTCAGATGATTATAAATTGAAATAGCTAATAAAGACATATCCAAAGTCAGGAAGAGACAGAAAATACATACATGCTAGTGATCAGTTCACATTCTCCCTTCTTGTATAGTCCAAGATCCAGGTTATAAAATGCTATCCACATTTAGGGTGGATCTTTCCACTGCAATTAATGCCATTAAAGCGGAACCCTTTACAGGCATGTCCATAGCCCTGTCTGATCTAGGTAGTCCTTCATATAGAGGTGATTGCTATGTCAACTTGACTACCAAAACTATACAAGTATACAGGAAAAAGAGGAATAGAAAGAGCAGAAGAGAAGCACAAATCTTTCTAAAAAGTTTAAGCTTCTAAAAAAATCCTACCTCATCTACTGATTATTTCTTAAGCAATCTTTGCATGGAAAAGGAAGCTTTCGATGGGAAAGAAATGAAAATGCAAATCAGGATTAGATTGAGGTTAGACCTGTGCATCCAGAGTTCAGAAACTCAGATCTATCTCTGCCAGTCAGTAGTTATGTAATCTGGGAAAAGATGGGTGATTTACTTTTCATTTGATTTTTCTCCTCTGTATGATGAGGGCAAGTACAGAATTCACTTTATGGACTGCTGTGCAGCTCAAATGATCAGGATATATGCCAAGCACTAGATGCAATACCTGGTGCATCTCCCAAGCTACGCAAGTGTGCGGTGCCATTGCTGGTTAAGGGGTTTGTGTGTGTTGCTCATTTTGTCACTAGTTATAAAGATGAAGAGAATGAATGGTATGTATTCATATAATCTAAAAATCATATAATCTAAATTTAGCACTAGTCAGCTAAAATTTCATCACTGACCTTCGAACATCTACAAGATAATTTTAAAAATAACAGAATGATATAGAAGTCCTCATGCTAAGGCTGTGGACTTTGGTTTGAAGCACTTCATGAGGAGCACTCTGTTGATATTCAAGCTGATGTCAGAGAGTGTGCCCAGGGGCCCCTGCAGAGTCCCCAGGGGCCCATGGAAGGTAATGCAGGAAGGCAGCCAATCAGAGCCTCACATTCAGCTCTCAGACACTCTGGACTCTGATATACTCATCTAAGTGTTTGAAAACTTAAATATGCAAAGTAAGCTTGTAGTCTCCACTAAAGTTCTTTGTGATTCCAAATTAAAGTACCACTTTAATTGTTACTTACAGCATTCTGATCGCACCGTATTCTACTAGATGGAGATTGTTGAGGATATAGTCAGTATGCAATGAAAGTTTTTAGGAGGAAAAAGCAGAACACCAAAAGAACAGGATGTCCAGACCCCAAAAGGTCAAAAAAACACAATTAATCAGTTCAGCAAATAAAACAAAGCAAGCTTGTTTCACTAGAAAATGGTGCTTTCTTCTGCACTTTTGAAATAGACAGAAGACAGCAAATTAATATTACAAAATACTTTATACAAACAAAAGATTAATAATATTGAGAAATATTATAGGGTTCCACTGTTCTCTCTCTGTGTATCTCTGTACATGTGCATGATTATGTGTATACCTCTCTGTATGTATATATGCTTGTATGTATGTATTCATGTATGTACTTTTGTATCATCTATCTACCTATCTATCTATCTATCTATCTATCTATCTATCTATCTATCTAGCTAGCTACCTACCTACCTATCTATCAATCTATCATTTTATACTTGTATTCAAGTAACTGATTATATATCTAATCTCTTGTAGTATTATCCAAGAACAATTTAAGTTTGACATTTCCTAATTGAAATCTTGCTTATAATCGAATAACTTCATGAGGTCCTGATTCAGTTTTGACTCTTTCAGTGAGATTAGTAGATTGAGATTCATAGACTTTTCTCTCTTGTTGAAGACAGAAAAATTACTATGATAAAATATGAATTATTTCTGAGCTCATATTCAGAGGTGAACAAAAGGGAGAGAGGCCCCATCATCTTAACATAGAAGGAATTATGTGTTGAAGTTAGTATTAATTAATTAATTCCTGGAATCATTCCAAGAAGGGGTGTTATCTTATCTTTTATTTGATTACTTCACTCATCATCCAATTATTAGTTTCAGAAACGTTTTCTCTAAAGTTTGTACATACTCTGTCCACATATCTTGAAGTATCGTCTGCTTTGTTTGAGAGTTGAGATCCTTTAGAAATCACGAGAGGGAATATAGAAGGCTTTCATTAAGCTGTTGCTTTAAAGATTTGGTTTGGAGTATGTGAGTGACCACATTTTGTAGACTGAGGTCAACAATTTATCAGTGAATCATTTAGTCAAACAATGGTAAGATAAATGCATGAAATTCAAAACCTGAGAAATAGTCTGTGAAATAGAAGCATCCATTTCTTCCTTACTAATTCTAAATAGACTTTCTATCTAAAGAACTTCCTCCTTTTCTCTAGCATGCAAGACTTCAGACATTACAATTGACTGAGTATCACACAGACAAGGTCAAATGAGACTAAACATCGGGCAGGTGGCTCTCTCTCTTCATAATAACATTTCTAATTAACTTAATTTACTTTTGTTGGCTTTTCATGGAAGGAGTTCAAGGGTTGTTATTTTAGCCCAACAAGGATTACTGAGTGTCTACACTGAGAAATGACAATGACCTGCCAATTTCTATGTGCTCTGGATAGATGGTCTCCTTTACTAGGAATTGGTTCCTATGTAACATCTGTACAAACTGGAAAGTGAAGAGGAAGAGGAGGAGGAGGAGGAGGAGGAGGAGAAGGAGAAGGAG
>NC_034591.1:37402219-37456435 GCF_900095145.1 Mus pahari | reverse complement strand
AGGAGAAGGAGAAGAAGAAGAAGAAGAAGAAGAAGAAGAAG
This sequence comes from Mus pahari, assembly GCF_900095145.1. NCBI lineage: Eukaryota > Metazoa > Chordata > Mammalia > Rodentia > Muridae > Mus > Mus pahari. The sequence goes on along the minus strand of NC_034591.1, from coordinate 37,456,394 downwards.
AAGAAGAAGAAGAAGAAGAAGAAGAAGAAGAAGAAGAAGAAGAAGAAGAAGGACAATGTTCAGCCTAGTCTGTATTGCTTGAACTCTCAACCTTGAACTCTCAGGTTTTTCACTCCTTAAGTATCTTTGTTGTTTGTATCCTTCCTATTTTAAACATCTCTCACAAGCTCATCTATGACTCCTTACTCTTGTTCATTTATCCATAATTCTAGTATTTTATGTTGAACATTTATTATCACGTCCCATTTTCCTCTACCTTTCTTAGTTTACTTTTGTTTAAGCTCATTGAGATGACATATCAATTGGACTAGTGCTACTGTTTTCAATGCCTATTATTAACCATTCACAGTATTTTAACAATCTTCTTTAACCTGTATATAGTGTTCAAAATATAACCCATTTCTTTGACAAGCATCATTAACTTCTTCATGTTTTCCTATCCTGGGTAAATATCAGTACTAGATAAACTCATTAATTTGACACATTTTTATGGGGCAGATAAATGAGGAGCACCCTCTATACTGTGCACACTCATTATGTTAAATACATCATCAAATTCACAGGAGAGTTTACAACAGAGGTACAAACTTACAGCCATTTAAGAAATGTTACCACTAATGGAGACTATGTAATATCTTCTCCCCTTAAACTTTCAACTTCCCCACCCATTATCTGCTTTTCAGAAATGCTCTATATTGCTTTGGAGAGAAAAATACATGCAGTTAAGTTAGAATTTGCTCAAAAACCTTAGCAGTTCTCTTATACCTCCACATGTGTATCATTTTCCACACCCTATTAGAATAGAAAAGTTTCTGCTTCATTCTTAAATTCCCAAGAGTTTTTCCTTCTGTGAACCTCCTTCTGTGTCATCAGTATATGCTGACCTATAGGACTATTTATATAATTAGTCTCACACTAATCCAAATAGCTCTCTTTAAATACATTTGCTTTCTTGCCTCCATGTTATTTCAGCCCATGCATAAGTGCACACACACACACACACACACACACACACACACACACACACACTCAGACACAGCAACACTCACTACCTCCATTTCCTCTCTTCCAATATCATCTGATGACCTCATTCTCTCCTCTCCAATCAAGCTTTTCTCTTCATGATTTTAAAAGGGTTCTTCACACCAATCAATTTAAAAAGTTTTTCAGAGATTATAATACAATTTCCCATGTCCTTTCCTCCCTCTAACTCTCAAAATGAAAAAAAAAAAAATCTCAACCTAATATCTGGTATCAAAGTCTCCAATCTCATTCCACTTGGCTTTCAAGTCGTGATTGACATGATTAGCCACACCCTGAGGTACTTTCTGACAAGCATCTTGATTGTCTGATTTTTCATCCATTTTGCTGACTCGTTTCTTACATATAGTGAAATGCTGTTTCTCGGCCCACTCTACCCATCTCTTCTCTTGTACACATATATACCTTATCAATGATGTCATGTCACATAGCTTGGATCTTTCTTCTCCATGTTCAACTTATGTATCCTGCTGCTTGTTTATCTGTTGTGTTACCACAGATGTCTCAAACTTGCAATGGCTGAACATACTTGTATTCCCAAATCTATTTTTATTCATATGAATAAATAACAATAACATCAAAACTCCAAGAATCATGTTGTTCTTGTGTCTGCTTTACTCTCTCCTACTTCTAGAGTCTGTCCCAATTAAATTCAAGATTTCTATAATCTTAGTGCTTCTCAACATTTCCTCTCCTCAAATGACACTCAGTTCAGTAGCTCATCATTAGCAGCTAGCACAGTACTTTGGACAACACTGATGTCAGCAAATAAATATGCAATAAGTATATAATAGTAAATATTAAATAAGAAGTATACTTTAGATATGGTTGTAATTGTGTTCCCGATATAATTTTTATTTACGAGTCCTTTTAATGGATAAAGGGCAGCAATATCGAGGATGGGGCAACAATAAAATGTAGCCAATTTGCATTGACTACACATTGTGATAATGATTTTATAATACATTTTTCATGATTTTCAGAAAAACAGTCTATATGATAGAGGCTGGTTATATTTTTATACAGCAGAAAGATAACGACAGAAGTTGAGGAATGTGGTCAAACTCATTCTTTAATGAATAGAAGATTTGGAGCTTGATTCCACCCCTGTAAGAAACCCATGCAATAATTGTCTCATCACCATGTATTAGCCAATCTGAAAAGGTAACTAAATCATAGAAATATGAGAGAACCTGAGACATGGCTGCCTCTCCGCTACACTGAGGCCAGATGACTAGTTAACCACGAAGTTTTGATCTCATGCTGTAGTTTCTACCGATTGGCCTTCTTTCTTTTCCTTTAGAGATATTTTTGTGGGTAGTAACTCATTTATGTTAATGTGCATAGTTATTTTTCAGTCAGGTATCTGTAAATTCTGGTGGCATTTGGCAATCTAAGTAAACTGTAAGAGTTCAAGACCATTCCAGAGACAAGGGCTGAGTAAATATTAACAAGCCTCTGAGCTTGCTTGGGACTTGAAAGGATTGCATGACATCAACGAGCAAGCTTTTGTCAGTCACATCTAAGCCAGATTAGTCTTAAAGTCCAAGGAAGAAGCAAAGTTCACCGTAGTGCAAAAGTTTCTGTATGCCTCTCCTAGTTGTTGTTTGCAAGTGTAAAGGAAAGAAATGATGAAGGAGAAAGAAAAAACCATCGCTATTGTGAAGGTTATAGACCCTTCCAAGTTGAAACTGGTAAGAACCCTGTCAAAGTCTTTCACTATTTGGAGATAAAACTAGACTACTTGCCAATTTAAAAAATTTTAGAGCTGTAGCCATTAAAATAAAGTATATAGAGTTTAACATTAAAATGTGTACACTATAATTAACTGTGTGTTTTGAAGAGCCTCTTTACTTTTGAGCACTCTCGCTATGCTAAGAAATTTCATAGTTTATTTAGTTTAAAAATGTCAGTTAAAATTAATGCCTTATTGTGACTTTTATATAAAAAGCAAGGGCTCAGTGAATTGTTTATTTTCTATTTCTACTAACAACTGTTTTGTTAACTTAGTGCTAACAGAATAATGAAGATATAGTATATGTGATGTGAAACTGTGCAAATATCCAGTTTTGTGCTTTTCTTTTTGTGTTAAAGCTAGCTTGCTGAGGGAGCTCCAGCTCCAGCCTCTCTCATTATTTTTTTTCATGTATAATGGAACAAAAATAATAGTAACAAAATAACACAGCAGGATTTTGTGGCTCGGTGTTTGTCATTTAAGCCTTAGAGTGATGTTTTAACAAATAAAATACGGTTTTGAGGCAATTGGCGGTGTATGTCCTAAAACTGAAAAATCTCGCTCGCTGAATCTAAATGAATCAGCACCCACAAGGAAGTAAAATAATCTTTCGAAAGTCAGTGTTTCATGTGTGCATACGTTCTCCAGCCTGTGCTCACCTGTGGTGTGCCTCTTTATAACAGGAGTTTATCTTCTTTTATGTCCAGTTTCTCTGTCAGACAGTCTCCTGCTCAGTTTTACCATTTTAGATTCACAGTGAATATCCTCATAGAAAAGCAAAAGGCAAGGACCTAAACAAACACATCTATCAGTTTCCTTTGAAAACTCGCACTAAATATGTGAACACGCACACACACACACACACACACACACACACACACACACACACACACAGACCAATTAGGGCTCCTTGTGCCTTTTGTTATTTCACCAAAAGTTTACTTGCAAACTTAACTTGTAACCTTCTGTAAGTTTTGGTCACTTTGTCTGTTTAAAATGAGATTATCTAGCAGATACACATGATGTTTCATAAAAATGTCAAGGTTTTTGGAACTTATATTATTTTTAGGAACATACCGAGTGCACAGTGTGGGGTCCTGTTTGTTGCTAAGTGAATGCAAATGAGAAGGGTCGAAGCAAATAAGTATAAACAACATTTAAAGTTTTTTTAAAGTTTATTAGCTCCATAGTTCTCTGCTGAAGAGAAAAGCCAGCCTGATTACCTCCAGGAAGCCTGTAGTATAGAGTTTTACTCCTAAGTTAAGCCCTGGAGAGGAACTGTTTGCCTTTGATACCTATAGATGGGGTGGAGTTAAGAAAAGAACAGTGGAGAAGAAGAAAGACAAAAACACTTAGGAAAGACAAGAATGCTTCTGTAGAGGGTAGAGAATGCAGCCATGTGTCATACAAACATGAATCCAGGCTATTATTTCACCTGCTTTTATTAAGGTGTTATGTCCCACTAGCTCCCAGTGGAGGAGGCTGGGTGGCCTCTTAGTCCCGAGAGTGTGTGCCCACCTCCCTGGTGCTGCTATTCCTAGCAAATACCACCACTCTCGACTCTTTTTCACATGGATTTTTGGAAATCAAGCTCATGTCTTTGCACTTACAGGGCACTGAGCCTTCTCCCTTGCAATCTGTATTACATCTATAGGTATGTTATTTTTATACCATTACTTCATTTCAGAGCTATAATTGCTTTATATTTAGAATGATAATTATAGGCCATAAGGTTGTTACAATGGTGACTTAGGGTGCTATTTGAATTATTATATTGTACTTGGCATTTAACAAGTTATTGACTATGGCATAATGTATGTTACTGTGTTGTGTTGTATTGTCCTCTGAAAAATTCCCTACCTACATAGTCACAATTCATTGTAATCACCACCATTACCCACACTGGAGTGTGAAAGACGATATTGGAAATCCAGCATGAGTATGCCTAATAATAATGAAGCTGTACAAATTTAGAGGTAATAAATAAGGGGAAATAAGGTTGAATCAGTAAAACAGAGGCTACAAAGGCATTCTGAGTTTGGGATTTATATATATAGTTTAAATGGCATGGACCTTAGGCTTCAGATTCTTGAGATCAGATAGATCTTAAGGGTATTTTAAATATCTTTGGTTTGAGAAGCAAGGTGGGAGTTTTTAGGAGGGGTGTAGATATACTAGATTACTAGACAGGGATGCATTGCTCAGGTGTAGGGACCTGAAGAGTTTGGAGACTGAAAATAGAGATGAAATTCCAAAGTAGACATCATAATATTTTAAATGTCATGTCAGGGGTCAGATTGCTTCTAGTGCATGAGGGGTAAGAATAATTTTAAAATCACAGTGCTATGGTTTCCTGGTAAGAGGAGTTGGATCTTTGTACACATTTTGTAGCTGTGTAGATGCTTCCACAACAATTTTGGTTGCAGACTTTGTTTTTCATATCTGGACAGCACCATTTGTAAACAAAGGCAAAGCTATTTTTCTTTGGTGTCACTAAAAGTTACATTTTAACATTTTAGCAAAATGGTGTTCCACTGATTCTAACATTATCAAGAGCTCTGCATTTTCTCTCCAGAGCCTTATTGTTGTCTATCGTGTGTTTAGTTCTTTAACCTACCGTGAGTTAATTTTTAAATATATGGAAGATAAAGGCCAGAATCACTCTTTTTTCCTGTAGATATCCATTGAAACCAATGTCATTCATTTAAAAGACTGCCCTTTGCCACTAGGTGGGAGGGGGTTTCTTGGTAACCTTGTTAACATTACTAGACTCAATTAAAATGTTTCCTTCTGGATTTGTTACTATGATCCCCAGACCTACCTAATCGTCCTCATGTTGCAATGGCACCCTTTGTGATACCATAGCACTGTAATCACACGGAAATCTAGAAGGATTTTTTTTTTTTTTGTCACATAGGTATTTTCCAAGACTGTTTTTGGTTCATTGGTGTTCCTTGGTACTACATGTGAATTTTAGCATGTGATTTTCAATTTCATCAAAAATTCATTTGTCATTTGCTGGCAGTCACATAGGATATGCGATTGTTTTGATAGCATCTTGATAAAATGATCTCTTTCTAGAAATATGGAATATTTTCGATTTTTGTGTCTTCTTTAATTTTATCTCTATGCTTAGGTTTCAGCCTACACATCTTTTCTTTATGGAAGTTAACTTTATTCCCAAATCTTTTTTGAAGTTATTTTAAATTGAAGTGTTTTAATTTCTTTTTCATGTCGTTCATCACTTGTCTATATAAATACAGCAGATTTTCATGTGTTGGTTTTATGTTTTGCAACTGGGATAGCCAGCTTCATTTGTTAGCTTGAATGCCGGTGATGTTTTTGATTGTTTGTTTGTTTACGTTTCGTTCTCACGGAATCCCACGGAATCTCTGGATTTTCTAAATACAGGATCATAATCATGCCATCTGTGAACAGAGACCGTTTTGGGTATTTCTTGACATTTTGTAAGGTTTTTGCTCTTCTTGACTAATTGTTCTGGCTTAGAGAGGTGAAAGTAGACCTCCTTATCTTGGTATAGAATAAGTTTATTATATTTTATTTACTATTCTTATTTTGTTAAAAGTTCTTTCATACAACACTGAGCATGTTGGCTCATGTCTTTAATCCCAGAATTTGAGGCAGGTGAATCTCTGTGAGTTCAAAACCAGTCTGCTTTACATAGAGACAGTCAGAGCCACCTAGAGAGACTCTCTCTCATATGTTTCCCTTTTGCCACCTCTCCCTAGTACCTCCTTATCTCCTTCCCCACCCGTCTTTCCTGTTTCCTCTCAGGAAAGGAAAAGTCAAAACCAATGAGAATCAAAAGACATCAACTGAAACAAAAAAAAAATACAAAATCAATAAGGCAAAAACAAAGTATCTCCAACAACCAACCAAGCAACTATACCACCACAGATAAAAAGAAAAAAAAAAAAACATAACCAAAACCAGCTAAACAAAAAACCATGGGATTTGTTTTGTGTTGGTCAGTTATTACTACTGGTTCTAAGGCCTGTCTTGGAGTATAGTTGATATATCCAGTGATATTTTACTCGAGAAATTTGACTTTTCCTTCCCTAGCTCGCAATTCCAAATAGATTCTTGGTTAGGGATGGCTCCCGTGACCTTCTCTGTGTAGGGATTTTGTGTGGTTTGAATCTCTGCAGTTCTTGGACATGGATCACATGGAGTTCATGCACATCAGTTCCTTTGTGTCTATATGTGCTGTTTCTTTGGAGTCATCTACCACCTCTGACTCTTAAGTATTCCTGCTTCTCCTTCATAGATACCTGAAAATTGAAGGTAGGAGTTTATTAATCGCATTCCATTTAGGACTTAGCGCTCCAATGTCTCTTACTCTCTTATTCTCTGCACATTCATTGACCAGTTGTAGATCTCTGTTAAAACCATATACTACAAGGTAAAACTTCTCTGATGAATGTTGAGTGATGATCTGCTTTATGGAATAGCAGTATGTCATTAAGAGCCGTTTTACTGTTCTCTTCCTTTATCAGAATAATAGTAGGAAGTTTTCCTCTAGATCCATGCTCTAGTTATTGAATACTTTAGCAGTCTCTTGTATGGGTTCCAGCTCATGGAGTGGGCCTTAAATTCAAGCAAAAAGTGGCTGGTTGCTCCCATATTATTTGTGCCTCTGTAGAAACTTCCTCTCTTATTATGTACTCTGCTTATTTGAGTGTTTATTTTCTCCTCTTTCTCTCCTAAGTAAGTCATATAGAAATATGTTAGTATTGTTAATTTTTCCCCCAAGTGACTCGAACTTTGAGAACTGACTTGTTAGTTCTTTGCTATGTTATTTGATTATTTTCCTCCTACTCTCTTGAAAGTAACAATTTATCTAGTTGCAACCTTAATGCGTATTTCCTCAGATTATTCTTCAAGACTGAGAGTTTTCTTCAGGAGTTTCCCCATATGCCAGAAATTATTTTATATGTGTTGTAATTATCTTTTACTTGTTAAATTTCGGCATGATTTCATCTTCACTCTTGAGTTGTCCAACAACTTTAACAGTTTTTCAAATCAAGTGCTAGATGAATTTCGTGTTGAGGTTTTCTTTTGGCTGAGTACATATAAAGTCGATGTTTGAATATTTCAAAGATATTTGAGAAAATCACGTGTTCTATGTTTTTGCAAGTATTGTAAACATATCTATGAGGTAATTTTTGTTTCAATCTTTCATCACATTCTTCATTATTTTGTCTGCCTGACATTTCAAAAATGAAAAGGAATGGATTAGATCTTCTACTCTGATGGTAGGCTACTCACTTCTGTGGATTTCAGCATGCTTCCCATACTTGGTGTGCTTTTCATTAGATACATGCATGCTTATCATTAGTCTCTTTTTATAATTTTCACATTTTATATGCAGTTATTTTATTCTTTTATGACTCATGTTCTGGTAAAATAATTGACAAAATAGTTGCCAGCAGCACTCGAAGGACGGTGTGGGTTTATTTTAGTTCACTTTTTGAGGCCAGAGTTCATCCAAGAGGGGAAGTCACAGCACTGTCAGCTTAAGGCAATTGGTTATGGTACATCCTTAGTGGCTGCTCTGTTGCATCTAGTCTAGGACCCTGGCCGGACTAATGTGTCACCCACATTCACAAAGGGTCTTCTAACCTCAACAGAATTTCCAAAGATGCTTCACCCAGCGATGTCCAGAGATTCATCTCCTGATGATTCTCTGCTTTGTCAAAATGGCCATCAATAGTAACCATCATAATCATTCATGACACTTCTACATTTAAAGTCCATTTTCTCTCATACTGTAAAGCTATGTCAGGACCCTATGGTTATAATCTGCGGGCATATGTGACGTCAATGTTTTTCTATTCAACATTTGTGTGTCTTTCACTAGGTATAATTTGTGAGCTACTTATTGTATCTAGTGTTAGTTTTTAAAATCAGTTTTAATACATTTTCGATGTGATGAGTGACAGATATTATTATTAGTAGTATATATTGTGGTTATCTTTTGTTGCCAACTTGAAAATGTTGGGAATTTACTAAAACCAGTAGCTAGGTATACATGTGAGGGATTTTTTTCCTTACTTAAATCATTTGAAGTGGGAAGACCCACTTTTAATCTGGATATTTTGGGAAAGGAAGATACAGCTTTAATTCTGGTGGGAACCCATTTTAAAAATATGGAAGAAAGAAGATCTTGCTCTTTGCCTGTTTGTCCTCACTCTCACTACCTCGTCCATTCCTTCACTGAATTAGAACCTACTTCTTTAGAATTCTGGCATATAATGAAGGCCAGACAAGACATCCAGCCTTATGGACTAAACAAGTATAGCAAATACTAGATTCATGAACCTTCTGCTTGTAGACAGCCATTACGGACTAGTTAGATCACAGCCTGATATATATCAGTTTCTATAAGTTTTGTCCCTCTAGAGAACTCTAATACAATATCTTTTCATTTTTCTCTCATTTTAGTTTCTTAATGTTCTACTTTTAAAGCATATTTCTTGGTGCTGGAGAGGTGGCGCAGAAGTTAAGAGTACTGGTTTCCCATCTCAAGGGCTCAGATTCAATTTCCCTCACCCATGTGTTATTTACAACTTTCTGAAATCCAAGTCCCGGGAAATATGATAGCCTTTTCTGGCATCTGCATCTGCATCCACCAGGTACACACACTGTGCCAGATATACACACAGGCAAAACACCTAACCACATACATAAATAATTTTTAAAAGTTTATTTCTCTAGTAATTTCATATCACTTCCTTGCTTTCCTAATTCTCCCAGGCTAGTATTATGAAAATTGAACTTTTCTTTCTTGTCTTTGATCTCAATCTCTAACATCACCCTTGTCTTATGTACAACAATCATTTACTAAGGCATTTGATCAGTTTTATTTCATATTTGTGAAACAGATCTTTAAATATCTCCCCCTTTTAGCTGAGTCACTCATTGTTTTCCATTGTTATTCTTTGCGGGAGTAAACCTTTTAAATAATTAGTTCATTAAACAATTCATAAAGTATAGTATGATCATATTATTTTCCCCCTAACAAATCCTAGCATATCTTCTTCATTTTCCTAACAACTCAATTTTGTTTTTTTGTATTTGTTTTTGTTTTTTGACAGTGTAAAAAACTTTACACTGTATGCTTAGGAATATTTTTGGCATGGTCTCATGTGTAAATGGTATCAAGATGTGGATTAAAAAACATATATAATAAATTTCTTTCATGTTTAAAAAGTATTCATTTGTTTTCACATTACACTTAATTCTTAATTGTGTTATTGTAAAAAATCTTACAGATTTTCTCAAATTTTATAATAATTTTATATGGTTAATGTTTTATTGATTTAAATTTTTCTTCATTTTTTAGAATCTCATACACTTATATAATAAAATATGATCACATATGTAACCCCGTGCCCCATTTCCCCTTCTTGCTTCCTTCTGTATATCTCAAAGATATCTTTTTTTCAACTTAACATTTTTTGGATAGCCCACTAAGTCTGGTTAGCACTTCCCATCTGTACTTAGATATAGGGCCATCTGTTGTGGTATGAGGAACCTACCAGTGGCCACATCCTTAAAAATGAATGATTCTTCCTCCCTCGGCAGCTACCCACTGCCAAATGGTCCTCAGTAATGGGTGAGACCTGGTGATCATCTACTGTATTGATGCTGGAACTTGGGCTGGCTTTATTTTATGTAGGTAACACAGCTGCTGTGAGTTCATGAAAGTGATAGCTATGGCACTGCACAAAAGATTGCACTGCACAGCTCTCTTCCCCACCATCTGGCTCCTACATTCTTTCCATCTCCTCTTTTTAAATACATAATGTTTTCTGATCCTTGGTGTTGGGATTAATATGGTTGTCCTGTTTAGGACTGAACACTCTGTCCCTCATTCTCAGCATGTTGAGCAGTTATTCATCTCTCTACTGGCTGTTGTCTACTGCAAAAGGAAGGTTCTTTGACCTGATTGACTTCAGACCAGATTTATCTTTATGTACATACGTATTTGGAAGGTAATTTGACAGCATGACAATTCTTCAAAATGACAACAGCAGGTGCTATCTGAAGGCCTATGCTTCCCCTGGCCACAGGAGTTTTGATCAGGATTACTATACCAGGCCATCAAATTCCCTTCTGCAGGTCTGTTGTTATGTTTATTATTTTGCATAGAAGTTTATTATAAAAACTTTCCCTTACTTATCTTATGCTAATTTAGTAAGCTTGGTATCATTTAATTTTCTGTTTCTTTTCTTTTTATGTCATTGCTAATGCTGTTTCTTTTGTGTGTGTCAAAATAGTCACATCCCTTTGATATTTTCTTCCCACCTGACCCCCTCCAGGAAATGCTCGGTACTTTAAGTGGATCTATCACTGAAGGAAGCCAGATTCAGTTTAATTATGTTCTTGAGATCCCAGGAGTGGAGCTGTAAATAGAATCTAGATACCATGAGGCCACTGTGAATCACTGCAGATCATGGAGCAGCTTTTTGGAAAAGTTATTCTTTTTCTATTAGAAAGAAACATCTTCTTATATAGGTGCATACTTGACCATTTTAAATGAGTTTTAAGATGAATTATTTATTTTTATTTGGATTGGTAAGAATATGTTCAGTCACAGTCATGTCAAATGTATTACCTTACTGAGAAATCAATCTGCCTTTCCTTAAGAAGAATAAATACACCTTCACAAAATATTTATAAATTTCCTTACTGATCTACAAAGATGTGGGCTTTCTTACTTAACTCTTAACTTAGACAAAGGAAGACAGAAATTTGCTTTGTAAGCTCCTTAAGAGGGGTGTGTATGCATTTACTATTCACTAACATTGCATGCTTCAAACTTTTAGATGACATGAAGTACACTACATGCCTTGAGTCTCAACAGTCTAGTAATAGTCAAAAAGAAATTAGCCATTTACACGAAATTGAACACTACCTATAGCATAAAGTTAAATAAGGTGTTGATCATTGTGATTCAGGGCATAAACTAGGCTGTAATTGAGGTTAAAAGATGGCATAATTTAGCTACTAGAGTAAAGCAGGATTAGATTTGTTGTCAGAACTCTGCTCTGTTTCTAAGGAATAATACACTACTTACTATCTGAACATGTACCGTGGATTCCGTGCTTAGGAAACACTTCCTCCATTGTTACAGTACATGGACTAGAGCTCCTTTTCTTCTTTTACATTTCTGCAGTTTGCTAGTCAGTCTACATTGAAACCCATCTGAATTCCATCTCTTTAGAGGAAAAGTGCCTTTACCTAGTTCCTTCCCCTTCACTCCCCGTCTTTTTGTTCTGCATGTCCATTATATTTCTCAAAGGCACAGTGGAAATGTACAACTCAGGTCGGGTTGCCTCAGCTCAGAACCAAGAGCTATTCAAAAATGACCATGGAAAATGTGTGTGTTTAAAGCTCTGTTTGAATGACTCACATCTTAGGGAAATGGTCTGTGTTGTGGAATGCCTCTTAATTGTATCTGTCAGAGACTCACATACGTCATCTTCTCAATTTAATCAATTTTTATTTGTTTATAAAATGAGTAAATTGAAATGGAAGTACTTAAATATATCTTATCTAAAATCTGTAAAGTAAAAACACATTTTAAAATAATGATTTTTGTAGGGACAAAATCATAATATAGCATGTATATAGCATGTTCCAGGCCTTGGTTTGATCCTTAGCACTGCAAAAATATATATAAAATATAGACTCTATAAAGATAAGGCTTTCTAATAAAGTTAATGATGAAGATACTAGAATACATGTCAGAGTGTCAAAAGCAGGCAGGAATATAGTTCTTGATATGAACTATGAACATAAATTCATGTATTAGATGATTTAAACTTTTTTTCATAGTTGACTTCCTTAGACTACACATTTATTTCATTATACTATAGTAATTTATTATCCTAAAAGTTACTTTAGTCTTAATAAGTACTTTCTTCATATTGGTTGACAAACTGATTTTCGAAATCTTAAAATAGTCTCTTGGGATGAATTGGAATTTTGCAACAAATGATAATGCAAAGTCAAATTTTCTGTAATAATTTTGCCATAGTTGTGTTTAATTTTATAAGCGTAGATTTCTTCTAGAACTTAAAGAAAATAAAAAAGTTATCTTTTATTTAGCTTTGGGTTAATTGCCCAGAAATAGAATAAAGACATACAAATAGAAATGCTTTAATTTTCAATCTGATGCTGTACATGTAACTGTTTTTCTGCATTACTGGGCATTTACTTAAAATGTGAATATTATTTATATTAAATATTCCTACATGATCAATAAGTGTAGTTTGAGTAATGAATCATTGCAATTTGAATTACATATAAAGTACCTTAGGTTTCTAAAAAAATTATTCTCAAGAAGCATTTTAAACTGTAACCCAAGGAGTATGACTACATTCTATAAAATACAGGAAATAAGTAATTCCATACCAGCTAAAACAAAATAAGTAATGCATGCATACACACACACACACACACACACACACACACACATACATACATACACATGCACAAACTGAAATACACACACACACACACACACCAAAAAAAAAAAATGAATTGCAGTGTCTATTATCATAGAGTCTACATTCACATGTGTCTTAGTGCCAAAGTTGTCTTAGTGTGCTCATAGTTACCAGCTGGGGTATTCATAATACTCTAAAATATTAGTGTACAAAGGGAAAAAAAGTATGCAATCAAAGAATCACAGTTTCTCACTTCATTAACAACATAAAACCCTTTTTGATGACCAGATTCTGTTAACACTGACAACATTCTGAGGCTACTAAGTGCTTCATCATTGTACTTAACTTGTGTTCTGCAAGGAACTTTCAGATTTCTTAAGATGTTTATTTTTTTTTTATTCCTAAAACAGTGTTTTAATAGTACTAATTTATAACCATGTCATGATCTGGCTCAAATCTCTATAGATTTGTGAGTATTCATCAGACTTTTCCTTTGTGCATGAACTGATCTTTTTTTTTTTTTTTTATTGAGATACAAAGACCAATTTCAGCACATCTTATCCACAAGCATTTTGCAATGTATTTTAAAGTAGCCAGGGCATATTTTTGTTTAAAATTAGCACAGTCTCTATTGTCACGATCGTGCCAAAGTGACAAATTTAAAGATGGGGATTTAAGGAACCCTACTAAATCTGTATGTGTTTACAACAGTGGTGATGATTGTTTGACCTTTTCACTCTTTTCTTCTTTCAGTTATCTGGGACTATTTTGGATGTGTACAGTGATGAGCAGGGCCTTTCTTCAGCTGATGTTGGTCTCAGGGATGCTTCTTGTCCAAGTATTCTACCCATGAGAAAGGAAATCGCAGGTAATGTTGAGTTTTAAAAAGTTTGACCTTTCAAAAATGCTGTCACTTGCAGAAGATATGAATGATAGATGTACTATCACATTGAGTAGATTTTTAAACCGTGATTACAATGGCTAAAAGGGAGAAGTGCTGAGAGTAAATGCACCATTTCCTAATATCACCAGGCACTAGGTTAAAATCATTTACATTTTATCTGCACAGATCCAGTATTTCGATAGTGCCTCATATACTGCTTTCAAACACTTAAAATATGATCCTAACTCTTTGAGCTAGGGACCCAGAAGATGATTGGCCAATTGTTGGGACTCAGTCTCTTATGAGGCTGTGTTCTAGAAGTTATCTGGGTACAGACTGTGACAGGCACCGGGCCTAGACAATACCCCTCAAAGCTGGTACATACACCGGATGTGAAATGCTATAGGCTAACAAGTAGTCTTACTTAGTAGCTGCATGGACCTCTCCAAACGTTCTATAGATGATACAGTGTAAGTAGTGTTGGGAGCACCCTGGACATTGCCTTGGCCTTCTGTGGGTAACAGAAACCCAATAAATAAATGCTGAAGGAATTACCCAGGTTATGGAGACCAGAGATTAAGATCATTGTGGACTCTCTTGAAGGCTCGTAACTACCCCGTTTGTCAAGATCTTTGACATTTCCTGAGTGGCAGAATTGTTTTAACATGAACCTTTGAGATATATAACTAGTTCCCACTCCTTTGACATAGCAGTCATAATTATTTTTGAAGAGATTAGATTAATTTCTGAATCTCAAAATTATGGGAAGAAGTTGATGAAGAGCTTACCATTTTTTATGCACCATGTCTCTTCATTTGTTGTCAGATAGTTATTATATATTATATTCATTTTACCCGTGAAGATCCTAAGGCACCAAGTTTGGTAACTGATCACATGATTGCTTAATGGAAAGCTAGAAAACAGATCAGGATTATGCTACTCCAGGTCTTAAAGACATTGTCATTGTCTTTTCTTAAAAAAAAAAAAATCTCTTCATATTACACCATTCTAGAGTAAGCACTATTCCATTTCTAGATAGTGCTTCTGAAAATTGTACAGAATAGCTTCAAGGAAGAACTAAGCCCCATTTCAATTATTGTTCTTTGGTTCAGAAACTGACAATAGAGCTTTGGCGAAGGAAAGACAGAAAAAGGACAACCACAACCTCAGTGAGTATGTTTCCCCTTTCTTCAAACAAAGTTAATACAAGAGAAAATGCACAGGGACCAAGGATATAAGGTCTTTTGCTGTCATTTCTTTAGTACTTGAAATTGGATTATTGAAATGAATGTTTATGCTTAGCAACTTCACCAGTTTTGAAAATGCAAACCTTAAGTCTCTTGAAAAGGTCTTGCATTTTAATAAAATGAAACAACTAGGATTCTGTTTTGACTCTGCTTTCCTGCTCAGGGTGTCCTTGATTATAGTGAGTACATTTGGTTACCCTTGAGTAGTGTTGTGATCCACCAGTACACATACTTAAAGAAAGAGACTGGCCATGAATGTTCACTGTGTCAGCAACAAGTGGGCATCCTCATTCATCAATATCTCTGCTCCTTCCTTTCTAATGACTTGTTATCTGGGAGGCATAGCTTATGTTGTAAAGTGGAATTCTGCATGCCTTCCTTAGGCTAGTTTGACTCTGATTACCAGTCACACGGGAAGAAGAAATGCAGGTGAGAGGGTGTAGATTGGGAGCAAGAGTGCTCAGTCTTGTCCTGAGAGCTTCGCCATCTCAAGTGACTTCCACTCACCGAGAAACAGCTTTGTTCTGAGAGGCAAGGCACAGCAGGGAAAGAGTAACAATGAAGATGGGAAAGAGTGAAACCTCTTTACCAGTCAGACCAGCAATTTTCTCACGTGCAGGGGACTGAAATTCATTCTGCATGTACCTGTGAAACCCAGACCAGTACTTATTGCGCCTGCTATGTCAGCCTGGGAAGAGTTAACTGACTGAGAAGAGCTGTCCCTTGCTTCTTACTCTTTTGGACCATGGCCTTTTGGCTTCCCTTAGTCATCAGGTATTGCAGACAACTCTGATACAGAATATGAAACAAGGGAGTATCCAGAGCTAATGGTTGGTACAAAGAGTTAATATGCCGAGGAACCGTGGGTCCCATGAAATGTCTGCCTTTGCTCTCTCTTTTTGTCTTCTACATAGGCAAAGTGTTCTTTAATGTATAGTATGGTTGCTGCCTGCTATGTGTCTTAGCAAAGTATTTTGTAACTGGATTCTCATACTAAATCATTTCATCCCGAGATAAATCAACTTTAAAAATTTAGTACCATGGATTTTATAGACAATAAGTGTAAACTATTCAAAACTACACACAGAACCTACAGATCATTGCAAAACCACAAAGGAGGTTCCCTTTATCCGATGCCTAAATATGTAAAAGTTAGAAATCAAGTTTGAAAATTCTGAATTCTTAGTAAAACCAGGAAGGCCAGGAGTAGATTGAAAGTGCTCAGGTCCTTTGAGTTTGGCCTGGGAAAATTGATACCAGCTTTTACCCTGCAACCTACTTCTCATCTTCTTCAGGTTTATGCTCTCAGTAGCTTTGACATGAGTGGACACCCCACTCCATACATATACTATCCTGTGGCTATCTATACACATGTGGAGGTATGAGCTCCTTCTCTAGGGAGAGGAAAGCTCAGGCTAAGGTCTGTACTAGGCCTGGAATGAGCCCTGGAGTGAAGGAGGAAATTCTTCAAGCAAATAAGGCAAACTGCCTTTCAGCAGGATTCCCATGGCCTTTGTGTGACCAGAGAAAGCAAAAGTGCTCTACTGAATGTCAGGCAGTGTTGGGCTCTTGTTTGCCTGATTGATTGAATGAATGAAACAAATAGTAAACGTTTGTAATTTGTTAACATGGGAAATTTAAAAGTAACTTGTGTATTCAAGAAAAACCTTGAGGAACTGAAGTAGTAATTATTTAAAACCTTATAGGTAGCATCTAAAGAGAATAAAGAAACTTTGATAGTATGCACATAGTGGAGTTGTATAAAATATTTTGAACATAAGACTAACCTATTTTGAGATGAAATCATGAACTTTCTTCGTTGTTGTATGTTTTATCTACGATGCAGAATATAATATATGTGAACACGGAGTTATTAACAAATTCTCACTTGGGAACATATATACTTTTCTAACAGTTGTTTGGTTTATTTATGTAGTATAATTTAGCTACTTTATATGACATCTACGCGGAAGCAGGAGGATTGGTGAAGAGGGCAAACAAGCTCAATGATCGATTGGATTCTGATTAGAATGTACTGTTTCATGAGCTCAAGCTTATTAGTGGCACATTGCTTTGCAGAGAAGGTTTATGTGAGTCCATAATATTTGTTAGTGGCTATCCTAATTTCATGTAGCATATCTCAGTTCTCAAGTAGACACAGTTTGGGTATTTCACAGTGTTTGTGAAGTATGATTTTTTTCCATGTCCTTTTTGTTCAAATGTCCCTGACTACTTTCTACATGTAATTTACTGCAAAAGTATTAAGTAGGGCCAATAGAGGAAGCTCATCATATCACTGACAGCAATTAGTTTATATATATATATATATATATATATATATATATATATATATATATATATATACAAAATTGCTGTTAATAATGAATGTGTAGAAAATTAAAGAGGGACAAATCCTAAATAGCTTTTATTAATAGCTCTCACATGGCTGGCATTACACATGTAATATCAGCCTCAACCAATTGACCTAATTTCAGAAGTGCATATATTGACGCTACAAAAATCAGAACTTCTAGGTTAGGTATGCATTCAATAATCCTTCCAGATTTGTATGGTTAAAGCAAGAGTTTAAAAACTATTTATCTATACATTATTGAAAGAAGCTGAGGAGGAGGGAGACCCTGTAGGAGGATTAGCAGTCTCAATCTTGACCCCCAAGATCTCTCAAACACTACACCACCAAACAGGCAGCATACACCAGCTGATATGAGGCCACCAACACACATACAGCAGAGGCCTGCCAGTTCTATGTTCATTCAGAGATGATGCACCTAACCTTCAAGAGACTGGAGGCCCAGGGAGATTAGAGGTTATATGGGGTGGAGGGTGGGGGCATTCATGTGGAGACAGGGGGTGGGGAGGAGGTATGGGATATGTAGCAGTAGGAGGGTGGACAGGGGTGGGGAATAAAATACAGAGTGTAAATTAAACAAATAAATAAATACATTCAAAAAGAAAGGAAAAGAAAAGAAAAGAAAAGAAAAGAAAAGAAAAGAAAAGAAAAGAAAAGAGAAAAGGAAAGGAAAATAGTGCCACCAAGAGATGGTGCCGTGGATAAAGGTGTTGTTGCCACGCCTGACAATCTGAGTTTGATCCTGAGGAACCACAATATGGAAGGAGAGAAGCTGTTAATACAAGTTGTCCTCTGATCTGCTCCCCCCCCCATCAAAACAGAACCAAACAAACTAGTCGTCTAGTCACATTCATTTAGTTAATACCTTTCATAGGCTGAGCTCTCTGGAGTCATAGTTAGCTGATCATGTATACTTGCAATGTCCTATGCATTGAGGACAGTATATGAGAAGGGTAAAAGCATGGTGATGGCCTAGAAAAATTATACTGACAGACTGCTAGAATGTGTATCTGTGAAGTACCAACCAAACAGGATAATCATATGAATAGACATGTAAGTATATAACATTATGAGTAAATTCAAAGAATAAAGGTGTTTGGGGAAAATATTTTGTTGTGTTATAAAGTATTAAATTTTTTACTTTTTGTCCAAGATATAAGTAAAATTTTATTTTATTATTAAAAGCTTCCTTTTGACTAACAGGATTTTTTTCTTTTTACTATTTTTAAAAGATTTTTAAATTTGCAGCTGACCAACAGTGAACTGTGTTTTAATGAGAATAATCAATAATATTTCTTTCTTAATAGTTGAAAGAAGAAGAAGGTATAATATTAATTACCGAATCAAGGAGCTTGGCACTCTTATTCCAAAGTCTAATGATCCGTGAGTTCAAAATCATTTATGCAATAACGTCGTAGTTTCAGTACCCCACAAATGGGTGGGTGGGAAAAGGGAGGACAGATCCAGTGGTCAGGAAACGGAGCATCTGATAGCAAAGATAAGTCTACTTCTGGACTTCCCTTTACAATATCTATTTCAGTGTGATAGTTACCAGGCATCAAGGCGTTTCCAAGACTCATCCTTCGGATCATAAGAATAAGTATGTAAGTTCACCTCAGAACGTAGTGGCGCTTAACGTACTAAGAACATTGGCAATGTAGTAATAGTGCCAAAAGCTGTTTGAGACTGGCTGGGATACTCGATTTATGGTAATAACATTTCTTCATAGTTTAATATTTATGTGAACATTAATGTTAAATTGTCACAATTCCAAATATGTTCAATTTCTGGAGATACATATATCAAAAATTGGAGTTGTAAAATACTGTTGATTGATGTCAAGCCAATTCTTATGGCAAACACAGCCAGATGGGATGTTTGAGATTGCAGATATCAAAAATAGTCAAATTTTCAATTTAGAATGTAGAGGTTTCATATAAAGAGCAAAGTCATGATCTGCATCATCTGATCTTGAATGATGATTTAAAAATGATCTCTTCAAATATTAGCAAATACAATCCAGAAATGACAGTGTTTGATAAAAGAGATGCTTGTGAGAACTGAAAACATTCTTTCCTTAAATCTAAATGTTATAACTAAATTGGGTAATTAAATCATGTTTGAAAAGAGCATGGTATTTATTCCCATGAACACACTAGATGGTGCAGGGATCACGGTGAACATGGCAGAAGATCCCAACCCAGAATAGACAATTGAGGAGCTCAGGCCTAATTTGGGCTATTGAGATAGTCATTCAGCCTTGCTAAATTCACTAAGATTCTAGAGAGATGGGTCAGTGGTTAAAAATGCTTGCTGTTCATCTGGAGGAACTGAGTTTGGCTTCCAGCACCTATGTTGGCCAGCTAATCCCTGCCTCCTCCAGCATCAGGGCATCCAATGTCTTCTGGCTTTTGCAGGTACCTGTATGAACACTTGGCATACATTCACAAAGTACAGTTACGAATAAACTTGTATATATATATATATATATATATATATATATATATATATATAGTTTATTGTTTAAGATATATGAATGTTTTACTACCATGTATCTGTGCAGACACTGTGCATCACAAATACTGGAGAGGAAGGTGTTGAACCCCTGATACTAGAGCAACAGGTATTTGGTAGCTACTTTGTGGGTGTTGAGAATTGACCTTGGGTCCTCTAAAACAGCAAGCACTCTTAAACATGGAACCAATCCTCCAAACCATATACAAAAAAAATTAAAAATCGATATAAATCTGTAAGATAGAGTGACTTATTGCTTTTCCTTTATAATTGTTTTTTTTATAAACTGCTCAATAAGGTATATGACAAAACATCTTAGAGATTGTTAGAATTGTATTCTTAAGCATTTTATGCCTCTTTTGGTAGTATAAATATTCTTTCTCGCTTAACTCATGGTATAGCGTATAGGATGACAAGCTTTCCCTATAAATATCTAAAGCCTTGAGTTTTATAAAGGTTACACTGCAGTTACTTAACTCTGAATGAAGAGCAGCATCACTAAGTTATGGTCAAACTGAAAACTAAAACGCATTCTGAAAACACAGGTACT
The DNA here is from genome assembly GCF_900095145.1 of Mus pahari. Lineage (NCBI taxonomy): Eukaryota > Metazoa > Chordata > Mammalia > Rodentia > Muridae > Mus > Mus pahari. Next base: position 37,435,575 of record NC_034591.1, on the reverse strand, counting down.
AAGCAAGATTATGAATTTGAATAAATAACTCTCAGCTGAGTCTGTTGCAGAGATGACAACCATTAAGAGGATTAGGAATATATAATATGAGTTTAAGAAAGTAGCTGTGTGGTAGCTCACGTCAGCAATTCCAGTACTTTAAAGTAGGAATAATCACTATGAGTCTGAGGCCAGTGTCTTGGGTATGTCGTGACTTCTAGGTTATCCTGGGTTACATAATAAATGGTGTCTCAAAAGACAAAACAAAACAACAACAACAAACAACAACAACAACAACAACAACAACAACAACAACAACAACAAAGGAGAAAGCCACACTTTTTAAAGAAGGCCAGTAAAGCAAGCAAGGAGACCTCAAGCTCAAAGGCAGGGTGGACTATCTCCCTTTGAGGACAATTCCATCTCTTGAGACTGAACTTTGGGGAATTAGAGTGGATATACCTCAAAGATGTGGAATTCAATGACGTAGCGATTTTTATATACCAAAACATTCTGAAATTTATTTTACTTTGCAGATCAAAATCATTGAGTTAAAGATAAAAGTCATAACAAAAATGTAGTTGAGAAATACAATTTGAGACAAATACAAAGCATATATGTCCTGGTATTTTCTTAATAATTTTTGGTTAAAAAACTTTAATGGTTTGAAGTGGCTTTCATACCCAAGGTGACAGCTGATGTGTATTGCTGCAGCTTTACCTGAAGAAAATTCTACCTTAATTTATACCTTAGGCCTTATTTATTTAGCATTACCTTCAAATTTTTAGTTCTTCTCTTAAAAGTTTTAAAAGCTCCTCAAGAATAATTAGTTTATGGAAAATGAAAAAACAATGATGTGCTGTTCTTTGTTTAGCAACCCCTTTACATCCCACATTTCCATGATAACATATATTTTTTTCACAATGTTGTTAATGCTATAATATTTGAAATTATCTTATGGGAGGGGATGTTCATTTGTATATGAAACATTTTAACCATTTGAATGCAAAGCATTAGCTCTTTTTTTGTTGTTGTTGCTAACATTTTTCATTTTTTATTAGATATTTTCTTAATTTACATTTCAAATGTTATCCCCTTTCATAGTTTTCCCTCTGAAAGTGCCCTATCCTCTCCCCACCTCCCCTGCTTCCCACTCACCCACTCCCATTCCTGGTCCTGGCATTCCCCTATTTAAACGCTGTCAAACGCAGCAACTTTTAAAAGCAGCTGAGAGGGTGTGTGCTCCCCCTCCCCATTTTGAAGATTTATTTTAGATTCAGTCAAGTAGTGCTTTGGGGTTCAGATTTGGCTGTAATTGTCCTATGCTTAAATTTTTTTCTTTAATTTTGGGAATTTTATGCATATGTGCGAACAAATTTGATCATACCTGTCCCTTGTTTCTTCCTTCAACATTCCCCATATCCTCCAAATGGTCTCCTCCTAACCTTGTCAAACACACACACACATACTCACACACCACACCACATACTCTCACACCCACACATACACTCACACACACACACGCACATACACAAACTTACACACATTCACACTCACAAACACACACACACTGACAAACACTGACTCACACACTGACAACACTTACATACACACATACACACATACTCAAACACACTCACACATTCACACACACATGTGCTCACATCCACGTACAATCATACACACTCATACACACACATTCATATACACACACTGACACATACATACACATATACACACACTCACACACACTTTCATATACACACACTGACATACACTTTCATAAACACACAAACACACAGACACTCATACATACATACACTCACACACATATACATACTCACATACACACATTCACACACACACACACACACACACACACACACACACACAACTAGGTCCATTTAGTGTCTGCTGTATATGCATGGGTGTGGGCCATGACCTTTGCTTTCTATTCTTTGTCTGTCATGCCCACTCCCCACTCCATGCAAGGATATGAAACACAAATAATGTTACATAAGGTTCCTATTACTATTAAAGAGTTCTAATTCTGGAGACCAGAGTATTTCTCAGTTATGGATACTTCCTAGTTAAATGACAAGAGTGACTTGTCTTTCCACAATAACTCCAGTATGAAAGAAATTGCTAGGAATAGGCTACACACTAATAGTCATGTTGGCCCTAGAAAACTGATAATCAAAATGAGCAAACATTGAGGAGGCTTGGTGCATTTCAGTAGATGAGTGGCCACTCAAAAGTCTGAATCCTTCTTCTGAATGTGTGAAAAATCATCTTCTTTAATTATTCCATATTTAATTATCCATAATTAATTATCCATAATTGCTGCTAATGCCATGGACAAACACCAAGCTGAGCTTCCATGAGTAATATTCAAATAGATATTCCTATATCTGAACGATACTATGTAAATGATTTTTATTACAATTTATAAAGATTATTTGGACTAGAAATATTTTCAATATGGTTTTAGACAATGTAAAATAAAAATAGCCATGGGAAAAATGTTATGTTTTCCTATATGCTTATTTTATATTGTATGTAAATATTTTTTTTGGAGCAGGGGAGATAGTGTAGTGGATATACTTGAGATTCTAAGTCCAGGTCCCAGCACCCACATGAAAATCTGGCTTGCCTATATTCTCACAGTTGAGAATTGGGGATAGGAGAATCTTGGAGCTTATCTGGCCAGCCAAAACGGAGAAGGGAGCTTCAGGTTCAGTGACCAGCATTTTCTAACCACTGTAATTAATGTTTGGTAATTAACTTGTTCTTCTTCCTAATGCATCTTGATAGGTCTCATGCAACATTAGATCCATAATGTTTTCAGATATTAAAATTGTTATCAGTCTTTTCTACACTTTTAAATTCATATATCCCCTATATTAAAAGCATTTTAATATTTTCTATGCTAATACTTAAAAGTTTTTTTCAAAATGTTTAATTCTATGAATTTATCTTAAATATTTACAAATATTAAAATATCTAAAAATAGTATTCTGAGTCCAGCTTTTAAAACTACAATGCTATTATTTGTGTAGAAAAATTGATTAACTGGTTTCAGGAAGCTTGCTCTGTTGCATAAGGAAATGTTTCCCAACTCGGCTGTTGGGAAACCACTCAGGACCATCATTCAGGGAAGAATGTATTTTTTCTTTCTTAGAAACAAAAGCAACCATATTAGGAAATAGGTTAAAAGATTGGTACATTTGAAATGATCTTAAAAAATTTAGGTTTAAGTCATCAGTAATGTACATTTCCTAGTTCATTAATGCAGAAACACTGCACATAGATTTTAATCTTAGAGTTAATAATAAAAGCAATTTTCACTAAAAATATAAAAACTGTAATGGTAGAATCATGATATTGCGTTTAGCTCTCCCACAAAAAGTCACTTTATTACTTTCTTTTGACACTTATTTTCATTCTGGGATTAATTTTACTATATAAGGGCTTCTTAACTATTCTATTAAAATTTCTATTCAGAAGCAATAATATCTAAGAGTGAATAATAGTCATGTAAATCATTATTTCATATTAATGTAAAAGATTTTGTAAGTTCTTATGAATTCTGCTGACATGCACAATTGTGAAAAGGTTATCTCTCCCTTCTACAGTGATATGCGCTGGAACAAAGGGACCATTCTAAAAGCATCAGTGGACTACATCAAGTGGCTACAAAAAGAACAACAGAGAGCCCGGGAGTTAGAACACAGACAGAAGAAATTAGAGCATGCTAACTGTCAGCTCAGGCTCCGGATTCAGGTTGTTATGCGATGGTTGCCATGAGCTGCACAGAGAAGCTACTCACTGTCCTTATTTATTGGTTTCATTCATACATTGTTTTACTAACAACTGTTTTGATTTGGAAAAAAGAACTTTACTGTCTCTTAGAAGGTTCTAAGTTGAGTTGTTTCAATTAGATTTTTTGATTAGACATCTAAGGCCAAGATGCTTTAAATCAGTATATAACGAATGAGAACCAACTACCCAATGCAGTAAATAACGTTCATTTAATTCACACATGACATGATCTCAACACACACCAGTGCAGCATATGTTTCTGTAAGATGAATTTGAACACTAAATCTTTCCCACATCTTTAGTGTCTTTAGCAACATTGTTATGGATTTTACTGTGGCAAAGCATATACCAGTTTAGCAGTTTACATTGTAACTTCTCACCTGTTCCTGTGTCATAAAATATTAAAGTATAGACATTATAACCCTGTCTCGTTCTAATGCAAACATGCATATGGTCATGAAAGCCACTTTATTACAACGAAGGGCTCTTGAGTTATGGCAAGTGGTTAACCAGGAGGTATAATTGGAAGACTTTCCACAATTTGCATATTACACTATTTAGTCCAAGCCACTATGCAGTCATCACATCCCATGTAGTTTATACACAATGAGATGACTTTTTATTTTTTTTATTTTTTTATTTATTTTTTTTCTTCTTTTTTCTTTTTTTTTTATTATTATTTTCTTTATTTACATTTCAAATGCTATCCCGAAAGTTTCCCATACCCCTCCCCCCACCTCTGTTCCCCTACCCACCCACTCCCACTACTTGGCCCAGGCCTTGCCTTGTGCTAGGTCATATGGAGTTTGGAAGACCAAGGAGCCTCTGTTCCCACTGATGGCCGATTAGGTCATCTTCTGCTACATATGCAGCTAGAAACACAAACCCCGGGGGTGCTGGTTAGTTCCTGTTGTTGTTCCACCTACAGGGTTGCAGCCCCTTCAGGTACTTGGGTACTTTCTCTAGTTCCTCCATTGGGGACCCTGTGTTCCATCCAGTAGCTGGCTGTGAGCATCCATTTCGGTGTTGACCAGGCACTGGCATAGCCTCACAAGAGGCCGCAATATCAGGGTCCCTTCAGCAGTATCTTGCTGGCATGAGCATTAGTATCTAGGTTTGGTGGCTGATGATGGGATGGACTCCCGAATGGGGTACTCTCTGGATAGTCCATCCTTTCATCTTAGCTCTAAATTTTGTCTCTGTACCTATAACCTTTCATGAGAGTTATGTTCCTTATTCTAAGGAGGAATGAAGTATCCACAAATGGTCATCCTTCTTGATTTTCTTCTGTTTTCCATAATGTGTCTTGGATATTCCAAGTTTCTGGGCTAATATCCGCTTATCAGTGAGTACATATCTAGTGACTTCTTTTGTGATTGGGTTACCTCACTAAGGATGATATCCTCCAAATACATCCATTTGCCCAAGAATTTCATAAATTCATTGTTTTTAATGGCTGAGTAGTACTCCATTGTGTAAATGTACCACAGTTTCTGTATCCATTCCTCTATTGAGGGACATCTGGGTTCTTTCCAGCTTCTGGCTATTATAAATAAGGCTGCTATGAACATAGTGGAGCAAGTGTCCTTATTACCAGTTGGAAGATCTTCTGGGTATATGCCCAGAAGAGGTATAGCAGGATCCTCCGGTAGTACTATGTCTAATTTTCTGAGGAACCGCCAGACTGATTTCCAGAGTGGTTGAACAAGCTTGCAATCCCACCAGCAATGGAGGAGTGTTCCTATTTCTCCACAACCTCGCCAGCATCTGCTGTCACCTGAATCTTTAATCTTGGCCATTCTGACTGGTGTGAGATGGAATCTCAGGGTTGTTTTGATTTGCATTTCCCTGATGGCTAAGGATGTTGAACATTTTTTCAGGTGTTTCTCAACCATTCGATATTCCTCAGTTGAGAGTTCTTTATTTAGCTCTGTACCCCATTTTTTAATGGGTTTATTTGAGTTTTTGGAGTCCAGTTTCTTGAGCTCTTTGTATATATTGGATATNAGTCCTCTATCNGATTTAGGATTGGTAAAAATCCTTTCCCAATCTGTTGGTGGCCTTTTTGTCTTGTTGACAGTGTCTTTTGCCTTACANAAGCTTTGCANTTTTATGAGGTCCCATTTGTCAATTCTTGATTTTACAGCACNAGCCATTGGTGTTCTGTTGAGGAATTTTTTCCGTGTGCCCATATCTTCGAGGTTTTTCCCCACTTTCTCCTCTATCAATTTCAGTGTCTCTGGTTTTATGTGGAGGTCTTTGATCCACTTAGATGACTAAAAAAAAAATTAAGTAAATTTTAGGCATTGTAAGTATGTCAGTTTTCTTTATTGTAAAACTATAGTTTTCACAACCTCTTCCTTTTGAACACTAGTTAATATTTTGTTTTATTTTCAGTTTGCTTTCAATAATTATGTCGTGGGTAATTTTGTCAACTTTTCTAATGCATTATTTAATAATTCTCATTTGGAAATTGCAGGAACTAGAAATACAAGCACGTGCTCATGGTCTACCAATCCTGGCTTCACTCAGCACAGCTGATTTTGGTACCCACATCACCAAGCAGCAGACCCATCCTGAGAAGAACTCAGGTGGCTGTTGCCAACAACTGACTCCATCTCAGGGGACAAGCCCAGAGCTCTATGAGCAAGCTGTAGATTTCTCTGATCCACTGTCTCACTTCACAGATTTATCCTTTAGTGCCGCTTTGAAAGAGGAACAAAGATTGGATGGCATGCTACTAAGTGATACAATATGCCCCTTTGGGACGGACCCACTACTCTCTGCCGTTTCCCCTGCAGTCTCCAAAGCGAGCAGTCGAAGCAGCCTTAGCTCAGAGGATGGCAACGAACTGTAAGCTGCAAACAGACTCAAGTCATCAACCAGGAAGCAACTCCATGCTGGTGCTACTTAATCGTGATCTGCCTTTCATACCTTGCTTTCACTTAACTCTCTGAAAGGAATTATATTGGCCAAGGGTGGGGGGGGGCGGGTTAGAAGTGCTGGAAGAATTCATGGGAAGAAGAAACATGATGTGAAGGAATCATTGAAGATCACAGTATTGTCTACCAAGTTCAGATGTCCTTACATTTATTTTTTCTGGAAAGTGGTCCAGCTTGATAACGTCTCTAGTGTTGGTACTTTCAGAGCAGTGACGTGATAGGATATTGCTGGAGCTAAGGTCCTTCAAAAGACTGCCACATCCCACTCCCCTTTCACTCACTTCCGCATCCTGTGTTACTTTCTACAGCATCATTTTCTGAAGATTCACAACTAACAAATTTGGTGATAATATCTTTTCCTTTGTCGGGTGGACATACTATGTATGGTTGAATCCTTGTCAGGGGAAAAAGAAGTATAAAATATATTTTGATTTAAACTTGAAACTAAGTCTGTAATAAACACGATTTTTTTTTTCAAAATAGAGCAAAGTATATTTCTTTAAACAATGTTTTCTAAAATCATATTCTGACTCTTTTAATCAGTTCAATGAAATCAATTCTAAACATCTTGCAGATTTATGTACCTATGCTTTCTTCAGATAAAGCAACACTTCAAGGAATCCCCTCTAAGACATGTCCCTGAATTTTAATCATTTTATACAAATAAACATACATACAATGTAGATAGAATGGATTGTTTCTTTCTGCTTCATTCCTCTGATTATCTCATCAATGCCATAAACTATATTCAAATTTTTTGTTCTTCAAAATATGTTGTATAATCAATCTTAGCAGCTAAAATATAAAATATTCCCATACTAGGAAAACTTCTCTGGTATATAATATGTAATTTAGTTATGGATTTCTTATTCATATAGATTATCACAAAATGACAAGATATTGAATATTAGACTACCAACTGATCATCTGTAAGCTGGAACTACATTTTATTTTATTCAGATATGACTGGAAAGATGTTCTTTTTCTCTTGAAATTGAGAAGGCCCTGTGGATTGGCCTTTGTTACCTTTTAGTACAATGTAAGTATTTGTATGTATAGTACTTCATTTGTGTTTTTCTTTAATTTTCTAAACTTTGGGAATTTTATTAGTATACGTATTGCTTTGTGTGACATTATGGCTGGGCCACAGTGAATGATCCCGAATCAGTCAATGTTGGTGAGGGAATGCTTAAAACTACACTAGGCCCTGTGAGACTGTTGAACAGATGAGAAATATAGTATCTGATTCTTGAGAAGGCATGAAACAAAACCACAGGAAAGCAAAACCAAAAGGTAGAGGATGTGCAGAATTGAAATCTAACTATAAGCTGTGAAGTGGAAAGGTACAGAGGTAAAGAAGAAGATTACAAAGTTGAGTGGGAAAATGCATTACATAAAATGCACATGTTAGAAAGAAGGGAGTTAATATAGGCACAAATATTAACCAATGATCGAAGAAAATACATGATGAAAATATCCTTCTGGGACATTTGCCTGACAGATCTGTACACCCTCCTTCAGGTATTGTAGCAAAAATTAAGTCTAGAATGCAATAATGTAATAGAGATAAAATCCGTTACTAGAATGGAAAGTTAGGTAACAAAGTTTGTAATTCTTGGTTGAGTTGTGATTTCTGGAACATTCAAACAGGTTTAGGATTTTTGTCCACAATATATCATCAAAATTTGGTTCTAATACTATTGACAATTGCTGAAATCCAAGATCCTTCCAGATAACAGCAGTCTCTTGCTTAATGTATATCAGCTATGACTCTGGGATATTAGAATACTTAATTGTTTGAGATGGAAAAGCCATTTGTAATGTCTAGGAATGGCAGTTAAAGTCAGATGGGTTGGTTCTATTATTATTTTAATAATAATGACAAAAGTTTTCCTCAGAGTTGATCATTTGATTTGACTTTACAAATCAAAGGGGAATAAATGCTTTATGTCCCATGGAAAACATACTGTTCTAGTTAGAAGATTCTTTTGTGTTTCTGCTGTTCAACTTTTCATTACATCTAAGGCTTGCATAGGTGATAGTGTTGTTCTGACATAATTTTCCATCCTTTAGAGGTAATACTCCTTGTCTAAGGAACTAAGGTCTCATAGTATTGGGTAAAATAAGGACTTGGCAGATTGATCAAGGCTAGATATAAAGTTCTGGAGAAAAGACTAATAAATTTAATGCTCCATTTATATAATGTGTGGTTTCAGGGAATTACAAAGTGGGTACAGACACTTTTAAGATAATGTAGAATGGTGCTATGCTCATCGATCAAAATAATTTTTAAAAATTTAGACAGCAATTTTTAAGATTTCACAGCAGAGGTGCATTGAAAAGCTTAGTGACAGCTATTTATTCTTTTCCTAGAAAAATGGAGAACTATTGTATGGACAGTGATTTGCACACATCCTAAGTTTGTAAAGCTCCCAATAATGTCTCCATGGATACCAAGTACAAGTTTCTGAATCACATCTGTAATTCACATACCCATACTTAACTATTTCTCCATTGGAACATGTGTGTGCAACAGCTAATTCCTTATGTAGTAGAGAGACCACTTAACACCATATTCTACTTCTAATAGCATTGTTGTTGCTAAGGCCAGTATGCATACCAAATATAAAATTACTTGTCAGGGTGCTGCCCGTTCACAAAATAGTCCACATACCAGAAACACCTCTTGCCCCATAAATTATGTCCTGTGTGTTATATATTTAAAATTACTTTTTTGTGAACATTAGATTTTTGTATACATTTTACAATAAGGTTTGGCATGACACATATCAATTTCAAGTTAAAAATAACAAGCTAAAATATAAGTTATTTGAGCACCTAGGGGGGGTCTTAGAAAGAATCTTAAGAAAACTGATTAATTAAAGAATGTTGTTGCAGACTTTACCTAAGAGAGAAAAGAAAATCATTGTCAAAGAATCCTAGTACAGAAAGAATTATTATCAAACCACTACTAATAAACAAGTTGCTAATCATGTGAAGAAGTAGTGCATAATTTCAATGATAACTTTACTTTGGTAAATATTTGATGATACCGTCCAAGCCAATCTCTATTCCCTGTTTTCAGCAACCTCTCATCCATTTATGTTGGATTCCTTCTTGTGAATTTGCAATAATCAGCCTTTTGTATGTCCCAGTTATCTAACAATAATGACCCCTAATGATTAGATGCAGCTTTCATTACTTTAATGCTTGTTCTGTGAAATCTTTCTTGTATCAGTTAGAGAACCTGTACCTAGGACAGACAGTTTATCTGTGGTTTTATCTGTGACCCTGGCTTTCTCTGTAAAATAAAATAATTTTAAAAAATACTCAGGTGATGGAGCCCCTAGAAATAGCCTTTCTCTTTTGTGTAGTCTCATTTGTTCATGCTCGTATGCGACTTCATAAATAGCGTCATAGTGTTTTTCTTAAAAAACATACATCATATTTTCCTTGATTTAGCATGCCCACTTATCACAAGTTTGGGAGAAATTACATTTCATAAAAGAAGAATCATTTATTTTTCCTTTTGTTTAATACTGTACATAATTCTGGGGTTTTCTTATCTTTCATGGTATTATGAAAATACCCTCTTTTCTTGTACTGTTACCAAGGGTTTTTAACATTTAAATACATGAGTGTCATAACTGAATGCTGCAATTTTAGATGGACATTTATTATTGATAGGAAAGACAATATAAGATGCATTATAAGCCTCAAAAAGAAATTGAGTTCATAAAACTTTTCTACAATATCTTTATGCTGCTATTTTCTTCCCTTGTGACATCTAGGACGTGCATGAAAGCAGAAATCTACTAATCACATTGCTGTTTTATAATCATTAGATTAACCTGATTCTGTGGAGACAAGCGAGGCTTGAATTTGCTTCAGTATAGATGAGGGAAAGTGTAGAGAAGCCACAGAGACATATCGTTTGTCCTCCTCCAGTCTGTGCCAGTTCATAAGTTTGAGATATCATCTGAGTTCAAGGAAACTCCCTGCCCAGAGATTTCATCCATCTGCCATTCATTGAGTATGAGCACTGAGGTTATGTAAACTTTTCATCATGATTTATTGATACACAGTTTTATCTGTATTTTTTTTTAAATGGAAAAAATATATTTAAATTGAGGGGGAAGAAGCACCACAAAGTCTATCCTTCAGCAGGACCTACTGGCATATCCTTGTGAGGACAGCTTAGGAAACTGAAACAGTTGAAACACCGAGTACTAAATCCAAGAAGGCTCCCCGATATCTACAAGACTAGCCAACATCGTAAGCTTTTTATTTGTTGTTGTTGGTAGTTGTTTTAAAAAATCTACTTCACAGTTTCTGTGCCACGTGCTCTTTTTGTTTTTCTGGGAGTTTCATGGGAATTATGAGTGGGTGAGAAATTATCAGAAAAAAAAGTTGTTTTGATGTAAACAAAATCTCTCCTAGGATGCATCTAATTTGAGAATAAAATGCTTTGTGTGCATTTTATACATAAAAGGGAACTTTGTGTCCTCATTGAAGGATTTGCTATGTGTATTTGTTAACCGTCAAATGATTTCTATTGTTTCTGTTGATAAAATCCTCAATAAAATTCTAGTTTTTACAGCACAGGAGGAAGGCTTAAAGAATAATTATAATGACTTCAATGATTGCAAAATTATCTTGTATACTCCTTTGCTACCTTTAAAGTTAAACATATATAGTTTTCTACATAAACAAATTTTATATTTTATTTAAATTCTATTTTGTGTAACAAATAAAATAGTAAAAGAAGGTGGCAACCATTATTTTCCCAAAAGAATTATATAACCAGTAAACTATCTCTTACTTTTAAAAACCACGAGTATGAATGTTTAAACAAACATTACAGAGTCTTATCTAGAGGCATAGCCATTGCTTATGGCATGCCAAGCTAAAAATTAATTCAACTATTTAATCTTAATAATAACAATGTAGTTTAAAAAAATCTGTGACTTTAATAGCTTTACATATATATATATGAATAGCCAAAGTAACATTCCTATAATTTTAGTTTAACATTGGTTATATCAAGAAAACATTGTTAATATAATAAGACTGTAGAATTTGTAATTATTGCTATTTTTCATTTTAATAACAAAGTAATGTGTCTTATTTTCTATGAAAATGAGGAACATTGGTGCACTTTAATGCATACATGAATTTTTGTACAAGTACTTTTTAAATGTACCAATATTTTCTTTGCATATGTTAAATCAAAGACCATAATCATTAAATGTTTTATACAGTTCTCTTTATTCTGCCCTAGTATATAGACTGTACTGGGAAATGACACACAAGTTAGTCATCTGACAGGAGGCTTAACAGCAGTAAGACTTCACAACTGACAACTGCTTGCTACATAGGCCAGGCTGACAACAACGATCCAATATTTTTCCATTATGGAAAGTAATTGTTACATTCTCTAATATGGTCTCCTGCCATCTGCTTCTGCATGCTGTTATGGCTTTGATTTATGGAAAATATTTATCAGGATGTTGCAAAATTGCTAACAGGCATAGTGGTAGCTGTGAAACCACCACATAACTACAAAGGTTTTTAATATACTAGATACTCCCCAGATAATCTAGAATAAATAGAATACTCTAGTCTAATATGGAAAACATTTTAAAGCCGCTAATTGTTATCAACTACGCCCATCCCTTGACAATGAAATTAATAAGGAGTTTCAGAAGAGTTAAGACTTTCTAATATTTAATACCATGTTTATGAATTTTGTTCTTATATGTTTGATATATCAAATATGATAAAACAGACCCAGTTTAAGTTAATTATAAAGTGATACTCTGATTAAATATGAGCTCATTACTTCTTAAGGTTAAGTACTAGAAAATACGTGCTGTAAAACATACTACCAATTCTCAAAATACAGATCAAATTTTTCAATAATTTATTTATTCACTTTACATTCCGATTGCAGCCCCAACTCTCTCATCTCCACCCACCCACCCTCACAAATCCCCCCTCCCCTTTTCTGAGGACAAAGGGCAGTCCCCCTTGGGTCCCACCCTGCCCTGGAACATCAAGTTCTATGTAGAAAAATAGCCAATTCAATCCTCATGAAAATAAATCAATTTAAAAAAAAAAAACTATGCATAGACAAAAAAGTAGATGGTGGGATCTGTTTTATTTTTGGCTTTTGAATGTATATGTACATAGATGGTATGTGACAGCTCATCTTTGTTTTAGGAAGATTTTTGTACAAATGAATATGCTATTCTTTAATCTTTATAATATCATGTATAGAAGGAATATTTGAAGCCATCTTTAATTATCTTTCATTGAAAACATGCACACATGCACAAACACAAACACATATACATGCACACACATAGAGGTACACGTGTGCACACCCACTCACCTATACACAGACACATACCCATGCACACATACACACACCTTGAGTTAATGCAAGAAGGTGAGGAAAACTTTAAGACTTTAATATTTCTTACTAAAATAGTGATGTTTACAATTTCAAAACAAAAATATAGACAATGATTTTATTATCCACCAGAAACAAAGGTTAATATCTACCTTAAAAGTTGTTGGAGATTAATCACCTTAAGGGTTTTGAGTATGTGATGGCTAAAGGATACAATATGATATTGCTTATTTGTTACATGGCATACTATCATGTTAAGTAGCTATCAGTTTCCTTAATTGGCAACCATAAGACAAGATTACAGGAGTCTGGATGGTGAGGATTTTGATAGACTCCACCACATTGTAGTTAAGTATATGAATCACATAATAAGAAAAAGTTGCCTCCAGGCTATTGTTCCTCACATGGATTATAATTTACATATTGCTTCCCCTTATGTCAAAACATCTGGTGCCTGCAAATGCTAATGTTTCCTTTAAAAGTTTTACAAGCCAGGAAAAGTGGATTGGAAACATTGCACACGAATCACTTAAGCATTATAATAGAATAAGAGCTATGCTCAGAAGAAAATTAGATTGTTGCAAACAATACATAGTCAAGAGTATAATTTATTTGCTTATACATGAAGAGTAATGTGTCTATACATAGAGAAAACAGTGCTCGAGTCTTATGCTAGTCTCTTTAAAATGCTTATTTTGTATAATTGTATGGAACAGCTAGATTTTTAAGGTCTTCTAGATTTGCAGTCACTTTAATAGTGCTGGAAGCAGTCTGAAGTCACATAAAGCCCATTCTTATTCATTTAGGACAGGATCCGGAGACACCCAAGACACTCACCAGAGAATCATATTTCGACTCGTTCCTGACTAAACAGAAGAAATGCATTGGAAATGTAGAGAGATCTTTTCCATGAAGAACCTCAACTCAGTATTATGAGTCTTTGCAATGACTGCCCTAGTTTGATTATGTTCTTTGTCTACCATGGCCATTTAAGATGCTCCCATTTTAAGGCTTTTTCTTATCACAGACATCAGTGGTTATCTTTGTCATAATGCTTTCTGGATATATCAGCCAGCTGACTCTCAAAGTCTACTCTTGGATTGCTATATAGTGCATAGAATGTCTATATGAATGGTCATAGATGAAAACTTTTTTTCTCAGCTATCTCTCTTTTCTTCACTATTTATCAGTGTTTTGTCTAACATGCTGTACCTGTAGTTAATAATTAAGTGATTTCATCTTTTTAATTGCTGATAAGGGAAGCACCTGTGTCAGATTTATCAGATAACGAAATAACACTTCCTCAGGACTATTACATATATAGTCAGGATTGTGCATATTACAATCTTTACCTTCCCATCATTTCTAGAATTTTTTGAATGCATCAATTCTTGAGGTTTATATACAGTTCTAGAAATGAAAATAATCTCATCCCCTAAGAATAAGGATGAGATAAAATTTGTTTCTAGAGTTTTTCATTTATTTCTTCCTTTAATAAATATATCTGAAAAGAAGTGCTTGCTGTTGAAAAGAGAATGAAGGGCCTGTAACCAAATTGTTTTAGGTAAGTGTAGATGAGATATATTGGGAGAATCAAAGGTATTCCGTAAGCAGACATCGGGGCAGCTGAACCTCCTTCAGATAAACTGAGAACTAAAGACAAATTATGGCTAGCTTGGTTCAGAGAGCAGGTGAGAAAGGATAGAGTGATGAATTCTTTAAGCGTAGACAACCTGTCAGGTCACAGGTCCACCTTCAAGCCACAGTGATACTTTTGGTACAACAGGATGGAATTCCTTCCTATTCCTTATGTGTGTCTGGGCGCAGCTCTTGCGATTTCCTGGTACAGCAGAAAGTAGTTTTTATTAACTATATTCATGTAAAAACAGAAAGGTAACAGACTACTAAGATTAAAATAATTTCTTACAAAGTTTTAAAATTTAGGCAATAAAGTAGGCATTGTTGTCTTCGATCCTAGGAGGACAAAGTACTAAGTTTTTATATGCTTGTATATCATCCTTTAACTCTCTAATCTTTGTTTCCTATCCTAGAAATTCTGTGGTCTCATCAACTCTCCTTCTAATACTATTTGTTTCAAGATCAAGCCTTCCTCCTATAAAATAAGCCCATATATCATTTACTTGTTCTTTTAAATAGATTCTTTCTTTTCTTAACCATGCCTTTTCTTCTTGAGACCACTTTAACTCTCTATCTTTGATATCCTCAAGTTCACCCTGGCTAACTAATGCAGCAGTCTTTAGCCTGGAGGGTACATGTATCTCTTCATATAATTTTAAATTCAAGGCCAATTCTGGCAATGCACTATTTTTACAAAGGACCAGATAGATTGAAAGTAAAATAGATGAGATAGCAGATCGGTTTCAGAGCAGCAGTGACCATCACCTCACACAGGTATCAACACACAGGGAGCATCCTGCCAATGCTCCAGGGGCAGGAATGGTGTTACACCTCCCCTTATGCAGCCATGGTGGATCTGAAAGACAGTTTTGGAATGGTGTCAGATAGATACCAGATATCCAACAGTATGAAACATAGACTGTCCATTGTGTGGGATATTGTGTCTGATGTGAAGAAAGAATATGAGAGAACTATGGTCTGATATGGAAAAATACTGTAAGAATGGATTACTTTTACCTATTAATATATATAATACAGAACTACATGCAGGGTATTTTCTTCTAGGTAATGACAGGAAAATAGAAGACTAAGTATTCATATCTTCTGTATATATGGAAATAAAGTGTAGAAGAATATACAGGAGCCTAGATAATGGAGGAGAAATATATATATATTTGCAATACATATTTTAATTCTTTATATAATCCTAGTCCTTTAGTATATGTATTTGTTATATATACAAATACAAAGGTAAAACTCAAGAATTATTAAACTTATATTAACGGTTTATTAGTGTCATTTTCTGCTATTCTATAGTTCTTTCTGTGATGGTAGGCTTTGAGTTCACCTGGCCAGTGTTCCTTCTAACTAATGTGTTTACACAAAAATTAAGCAGAGGAAATAAAATGCAGGTGATGCATTTGTACTTATTTTATGGGATGCTTCTTAGAAGGAAGTAGATCTCTACCATGACATGAATAACTAACCTTTATTAAACTGTTAAGAAGTGATAAAACTAATTGTCAAAACCCAAAGAGAGTTTCATTCTCATTCTGAACTGGGTTCAGGTTAACATATGTTAACATATGTTAACAAAAACCTCTCAGTTGTGTTAAAATCAGACTTCTAAAATGAGAAAATGCCCTGGAATATTGTCTTGGGTCCAGTCTAATCACATGGGACCTTAGAGGCACCTATGCTCAGAAGTACCAAGATACTCTTCACTCATTGCTGTGGAACAGGTGTGACTTGGTATTCTACAGAGTTAGATCTAGGGCTAGAATCCCAGGCTAAAATGCTGGAAGTCTATTGTGCCATTTTGCAGATGCCAGTGTTTCTGTCCAGCACCAATTAGCTGACATGGTGTTTGGAAAGCAGCTCTTGTTTTTTTTTTTTTTTTTTTTTTTTTTTTTTTAGATTTCTCAATAAATACTCACTCAATGAATTAAACTTCGAATTTTGATTTAAAAATGTAACCCCCAAGATTTCAAGTCTTAAGGAAGAGGAAGGTCACAATGACTAAACATACTCAGGTATGAAGTAATGTCTTGTTTGAAGGTTGAGTGTGATAGTTGCCATTCTTTCACGTCATTGAAGAATCTTAAGAAGGTTGTACCTTAGTCCATTTAACCTGCTGCATCAAAAGGTACCATCCATGTGGTTTATCAACAGAAGAAATTCATATTGTATATATCTCAAGGATAAAGAGGTTAACGCAGAAAGCACGGGAAGACTGAGTGTCTTTCACGACCCTGCTCCTGGGGTGCAGATTTGTTTCTTTCTACTGGGTTCTCACACAGCATGATGTCTAAACAAGAATATATATATATATATATATATATATATATATATATATATATATATATAAATATATATATATTCCACTTGAAGGCCCTGCTCTCGTGCATAACCTAGGTTCCACGTCCTAGGAAAACCAGCTTCTCTGTTTAAAATAAACCAAGTGTTAAAAACAGTTCAGAGGAGGAAGAGTAGTGGTAACAAGGAAAGGGGCAAGGCAAAGGAAGGAGCAAGTAGGAGTGTAGGGATATTGGGATGCATAACAAGAAGAAGCAATGATAAACAGCCTGCAGAGCTTCCTCAGTGATTCCCAAAGAGGAAGATGGAGGTTCTAAATGGCTCCTTGCTCTTCACAACATACTACTCTACTGAAGATTATTTAAAACAACAGTTTTGAGTAAATCACTAAAAATCTAGGGTGTTTCCCAAAACAGGTTGCATTCATTTAATAAGAACAGCCATTCCATCGTCCTATGATGAGTTCCCAGGGACTTTTACAGTGATAGCAAGGAAGAGTGTAACATGTAAGAACTCATAGTCTCTCAGTTCGACAAGCTTGATTCATTTCTTTGTCTCCTGTTAGTGTTATGTGACCCTGAGGTTGTGTTGCATTGCTTTGTGCATGTCTCATTCATAAAAAAAGTTTAGCAATCCCATTTAAGTTTCTGGCTTGATTTAAATAAAGTAGGCACATAAAAGATGTAGCCTGCCCCTGTATAGATAGTGTAGCTTCAAGTAAACAAAACTGGAAGCTGTTTCTAAAGAGGAGGGCATCTTTCCATCCCTGTTTCTGAACACATTTGAAATTCATTTTTCTGAAAAGAAAAATCCTCTGTGATGTCCTGTTTTTGTAGCTCCTATTTCACATCCTAGCTCTCTTTCCATCCATCTAGGAATCCATCCACCCTTCTAAGTATCCACTGAACAGGATCCTTATTTGAGAAAGATATTAAAAGTCCATAGCATCTGATAATTTCAAGGTATTTATTCATTTTTTTTACCACTTATACATCATAGGTATTCAAAATCTCAGCAAAAACATGATGAATATCCCACCCATTTTACATCCTGTAATTCAGATCACAGGTTCTAGCTTAACTTACCTCTACATTTTAGCTTAAAATGAGTTATCTGTAGTCTGATTGGTATCACTATATATACAGGGTGCAATAATAAGTAATAATAATTTGTTTATATTATTTTTGTTTTACTTATATAATATATTTGTATTTTAATATAAATAATATATTGTTTCCATTTAGTTTACATTTAAATTTAATTGATAAATTAAAAGGGAAAACTCATCAACATTTTATAGAATTATATAAATTCTGTGCAGAACACAAAGGAAAACAAACTCTAAGACATGGCTGACAGTGAAGCTACCTGTTTTGACCATGATCGGTGAAAGCTTCCAGTGTTAGGTGACACTGAAGTTTAGACCACCAAGTAGTGACTATGAAACCTATGTGAGAGGTCAGAGTAGAAGAAAAGGTAAATTATGAACGTGACTCAAACTGGATACAAATGAGCTAGTCTAGAGAATAGTCAGAAGCCAGTGTGAGCCAAAGGAGAGAGCTTTGTGGGCTCAGCACTTGCTGCGCAAGGTGAGGGCAAAAGTTCAGATCACCAGAACCCATGTACAGCCAGAGGCAGTAGTGTAATCTCAGCTCTCCTACAGTGAAATAGGAGGCAGAAACAGGACGTTGCAAAGGTCTCAAAGCGTCGGCCAACTAGCCTAGAGTACACAGCAGCAAACAAAACTAGAGTACACAGCAGCAAACAAAAAGAAGAGGGCCCTTTCTGATGTGAGGTGAGGGGGCAAGGAAAGATCCCTAAGGTTGTCTTCTGATCTCAGTGCATGCACCACACACACACACACACACACACACACACACACACACACACGCTTGTGTGTAGAAGGCCCTCTAAAGATACGTGTGCTAAACGCTTAGTCACCAGATGAGCTCCGTTGGGAGGTGAGGACTGTTTTCTTTTGAATCCCATCCATCAACTAGAGCTTTAGTCATGCACCACCATGCTTTGATGTCATCTCTCTGTCATCTAACTCCATGGGACCGAATGAGGACAGGAGATAGCTCTATATCTGTGAGCCAATTATGTCCTTTTTCTTTTCTACTAACTAAAGTTGTTCTCTGACAGTCCTATGTCTTTAATAAAGTATCCCGATTGCTCTCACTCTTCTTTGTCACCGATCTCCTTCCCACGCCTGACATTCCTCTCCTTCTTATACATATCTTACATTCAGCTCTTTTGTTTTGTTTATGACCCATTATGTTTAACCAGGGTTTTCTGTGTGACTCTGGGATTCTACCTATCCACTGGAGGCTGCAGGGCTCACCAGTGAGTGTATAAGTGATGATAATAACAGCCTTTCCATGTTCTCACAGCAGTCGGCAGTTCTGTAGGGAGGGGTAGAGTCTCCCGGGCCCCTTCCTCATCTGTCACTTGAATGTTGGCAGAACCAGTGTCTTATGCGCACCTAATGCAGGAAACTACAGCTGCTATGAGTTCATGGTGACAAAGTGTGTGTCATACCTGAAAGATGGCATTTCCCAGATGTGCTCAGCATCTTCTGTCTCTTATGTTCTTTTTACAACCCTGAGCTTTAGAGAAAATAGGAAAAAAGACGTCTTGCTTCAGGCTAGGGTTTCATCTGTTACGTATTTCTATCACTTCTAGTAGCTGTGAGTCTCTACTTTGCCTGCCACAGAGAGGTCTTCCGATTAAGGCTGAGAGTAGCATTGGTCCAAGTATTTAGAAGGTAATTTGATGCTATACCTATTTAGCTAAGCAACCATTATAAGTTTGTCCCAGGCTCTATGACTTCTTCAGCTACGAGTTTTTGATCTCTATAAAGTGCCGGGCATAGTTTCTTGTGGAGCAGACCTTGAATCCAATTCAGGAAACCATTGGTTTCTCTCATAACATGTCATTATTGAATAGATGGTCTCATCTTTCAGGTTGGGTTGGTATTATACTTCTTAGGACTCACAGGTGGTGATATTATTTTAAGTTAAATTATTAAACCTATAGAAGCATATCCCCCAAAATATTTTTTTTGTAAGCAGAAGCTATTCAGACCATATTCAGTAGTGAAAGAATAACGTCAGCCTTCAGTCAAAACAGACCTTCCTTAATAAGTAACACTGGTACTAATGGTTTCTTATGAGTTTCAATATGGTATCTAATCATATTTTGGGTATCTTGGGTTTAAGCATCTCAGACATACAATAGTTAATGATCTTTTCTTAGGAGTGTATTTGGTTGTAGGGTGGCTAATTTCTCAGAAACTTCAGAAATTGTAATGATATTGCTGTTATTTGCAGGATCTCTACCCATATTTGTGGATGAGGCAGATGAAGAACCCATCCACACTGTCAGCCATCTCCCCATCTGGAAAAAAGTACACCTCAGGGCAAAGCTGGCAGATTTGAGGAGAAGGGAGATTAGAGAATTTCAAAGGAATTGGATTGGAACTCTAATTGAATCCTATCAACATCCTGTTCTAGCATGTATCTTTTAAAGTTCTGTGCGTGGGGAGAATGTCTTTTAAAGTGTTTCAAATAGTTTGAGTGGGAATTTCTACTGTGAAATGAAAATATGCTAATAGATGCCCTCAAACCAAGGAGACTTTCTTATTCTTCTGATAGACTTGCAGTATGTGTGAGACACAGTCCCCTGCAGAGCAACCAAGCATGACTCTCACACGGTCATGTTTAAGAGAAGAGCAGGAGTTCCAGAGTGTCTCCATCTTAGCCATTCTCAAACAATAGCAATCATTCATTTTTTGAAACTCTTAGTTCTCAGTCTTATGACTATGCATCTGATACATCAGGTTCATTTGACTTGAGATCTGTTGCCTTAGGAAATTTAGATGTCAGACTATTCTCCGTGTCTCTTCAAACACAGCAGAGCTTGGTCATAATTACTTTTTAAACAGTTCTTAGCATAACTGGATATTTTCTCTTATAGTGAAAATAATCTTCTTTACCCAGTCTAAAAAGCTACATATTGATAATCAGAATTGCATGCAAAAGAGAGTAGAGAAGTCAGTGTGAAGCCATGGCTTCTTCCAGTCACCCTTTAATCCACTTATAATAAAGGCGTGTCCAACAGGGGACACACAAAAAATGAGATTTCCTCCATTTTCATCTTTAAGAATTTTATTGTTGGGGAAGTAGATAAAGTTGCCTACTATTGAGTGCATGACTGCTCAGTAAACCATGCAGGAAGCCTAAGTAAGGAGCACTCGTGAAGTGAAAAGAGAAAATGTTGAGTGTTTTCTGTGTGTTCTTTAAACCATGTTTAAAGCATGTTGTTAAAGTTTTAAACAGAAATATTATATTTATTTCTAATAATTTTCTTGATATTATCATATGATCTCACCATTTCCCCTTTCATTTCCTTTCTCTAAATACTCCCTTATACTCTTCTTTGCTCTCTTTCAAATTCCTAGCTTAGTTTTAGGTCATTTGTGTGTGTGTCTGTGTTAATTGTACAATTAAATATACATATTGATCCAACCTACTCTGGTTAATGTTACTTGTGTATAAATGTGTACATTTTCTGGGCCGATCTTTCAGTGATAGATAACCAACCGTTGTATATTTTGATGGTGAAGCCTATGCCTCTCGATCGCAGACATCTTCTGATGCCTATAGATCTTTGTCTATGTTTAAGACCACTGGGGCTGTCCCCTGTCCACTGTAGCATGATTATCGCTACTGTTCTTGCTGGGATTGTGTTTAGACAGTCATGTTGGTGAGACATAGCTTCTGACATCCCTAGGAGACAGAATCCTACAGCAAACTCCCTGTTCTGTGTCTTACAATCTTGCCACCCTCCCTTGCACAGTGATCCCTGAGTCTTAGGGTTAGAACCTGTGTATTATATATCACAGTTGGAACTAGGCTCTACATCCCTTCATTTTGCTTTGCTATGGTTTTCTAGAATGGTCTCTGATTGTTACATAGTAAAATTTCTTTCACAAGGAGTGAGAAGTACACTCAACTGGAGATACAAGCATAAATATTCTGAATGTAGTTAGGGATTTTGCTGTTTGAATAAAGTGGCTGTTTTAGGTTCCTGTCCATGATCCATGACATCATTAATTTTGGTACAAAGTTTTAGTACAAGGCAAGATTTCCCCTTTGTTGAGTAGGCCTTAAGTGTTGAGAGATGTTGGTTTCTGTAAAGGTATGTATGCCATGACTGCATCCCTAGGATTATCATGCTGTGGTGATCATTATTGTGGTTCATAGATGTTATAGCTTTTAGTTGTTTACTTCTTTTGCAAGGTGGCATGTGGCCTTCTGGTACTATGAAAGTGCAAATTTCAAGATACAATGCAGAGCCATAGTAAAAATGTAATATGGTAATGGTACTAAACCAGATGTGGTAGAACAGTCAAACAACTGGAGATCCAAACATGAGTATACTTAACTTCAGCTATTTAAAACTTGATGAAGATGCCAAAAACATATGCTGACAAGACAAAGCATCTTTAATAATGTTTGATGAGAAAAGTGGGAGTCCAAATGTGGAAAAATAAAATTGGAACTTTATTTATCAATTTGCACCAACACTAATTCCAAATGGATCACAGACCTAAGTGTGAACCCTGAAACACTGAAACTGCTAGACTAAAAGAAACCATAAATTGTATCTTATACACATTGGTATAGGACAGGACTTTTCTTATAGGACTTGATTTTTTGAGAGTTATGGAAAAAATTAACAAGTTGGAATTAATAAAACTAAAAGGCTTCTCCATAGATTAAAAAAACATCATTAGCCCATCAAACGAAACCCATAGAATGGAAAAGAGTCTTTGACAGCTCTATATTAGACAAATAATTGATATTAAGAACACACAAAGAACTAAGAAAGCAAAGACTTAAAACAAACAAACAACAATAAAAATAAAATCAATCAATCAATTAAAAAAAATCATACAAATGATCCTAAAATCTAAACAAATATTTCTCTAAAGAAAAAATATCTGGCTAAACCAGAGGTTTTCAAGTTCTGAGTTACAAACCCTTTTGGGGAGGATCAAACAAATCTGTCATGGTGGTTGTATATCAGATAACTTGCAAATCAGATATTTACATTAGAATTCATATCTATAGCATAATTATAATTATGAAGTAGCAATGAAATTATTTTACTGGTGGTTGCCACACACAAGGAACTGTATACAGGATCTCAGCATTAGAATCTTTACTGGGCTAAAGAATATGTTTTAAAATGATTCTTGTCCCTAGAAATTAGGAAAATACAAATCAAAACAACTTTGTAATTTCTCCTTCTCTAATCAGAATGGCAAAGATCAACAACACAACCAACATCAAATGCTAAAGACAATTTGGAGAAAAAAAAATCCTGACTTTCCCTGTTAGGGAGGTAGCAAACTGAGCCAGCTATCCTGGAAATTAAGGGGGGGGGAACTCCTTAAAAAAGCTAAATAGAAATGTATTATATGCTTTAAAAGCAAAGTCTTACTATATTTCAAATGCAAATAGTAGCTAATTTAAGTTTATAGAATAAATTTTGTGACTAAGAAAACAAATTAAGAGACTATAGAATTGTCCAAACTTCTAAAATAATTTGCAGATTTGCCTGTTAGTCCAGATATCTAATTAATGTGAATCAGATAAAATATTTACATTCCCACCATATAGAGAGCATATCACTTTGACTAGCTTTTTATTACCCAATTCTTTTACAGTTTGGAAAGAATAAATACAAACTTGCAAGTAATTGATAATAATGGACAACTCTTCTTATACAAAAACAAAGATATGATGTAAATTGATTTTGTCTCCTAGTGACCCCAATCCATGGCTGTTATATGCTTGTAACAATGTTGTGTTTATCTTTAAAAGTAACAACTCTTTCTGCTGCTCATTTTGACCTGCACTTGCAATCCTAGAAGGCTGAGGCAGGAGGATTTTCAGTTCCAGGCTAGCCTAGCCTAGAATGGACAGTAAGACCATCAATACACACACACACACACACACACACACACACACACACACGTACACGCACACTTGCATATTCACATACACAGCAAATGGGATGAAAGTATACAGCCTTGAGAAGTATCTAGTTGTTTGTTCTTTGGTTACTTTAAGTCCAGTTAAATTTTCCTGAAGATGGCAGTATGTAGGCTGAAGTCATGAGAGATGGCGAGGTTAAATGGAGTATATCAATTATTGAACAGGCTTTTCTAGATGAATATAAAGTACCACCAAGTCCTTTGGTCTTCCTTGTATTATGTTTGCTGTAGTTGTTGCATAAATGTGTCTATCGGGTTAAGAAAATCCCTTTCCTGCTTTCCACCTGGATTATATATTATTTGTTTGTCTGTTTGTTTGTTTGTTTGTTTGTTTTTGTAGCATGGCCTCCAATCTTTCTCAGTGCATTGAGCTGAGTCAGCCACATGCTGTTTCCTTCGTCTTCATGCATATTTGTCTCACCTCCTTATATCCAGTGTCTTTCTGTTTTCTGTTTTTTCTCGTTTCTTTTCCTTTCTTTTCTTTTTTTTCTTTTCTTTTCTTTTCTTTTTTTTTTTCCATGTAGATTGCATCTTTAGAGAAAGCCATTATTTCAAGTGGAAGCATAAGTATATCTCCAGTGCTTTAACTTTATCTTTAGTTGTGAGTTGCTTTATAAAATTGCATATAAGGAAGATGCATGATAAAAGGTGACTTAAGTAATAGAATATAAAAAATAAAACAATCGAGGGTACCGGGAAAGTATCAAATGATTACAAAACTAGAGGGGTATGATAAAAAAATTATATTTTCTTTAGTTTAAATACTTGTTTATGATACACAAACAATTCTTCCTTACTCAAACTTCCACTATCCATTAGGTAGTAAGCCAGTCACATTTGTAAGAACTTAGCCATCAAACCTCAAACTTTTTATTCTCCTCTCTTAGTATACAGATTCTGCCTGTTCAATTTTTAGATCATGATAGGTGGTCTTGAACAAAATTATTTTCCCTTAGATAAAACAAGCAAAGGAACTCTTTGGAGTATTGGTTAGCATGTGAGAAAAGTTGTTATAATCTTTGAAAATAAGAATTTTCAAATGTTGATTTTTATATTTTTGAATTATAGAAATAGAAATTGATGGAAATCCCTCTCTTTGGGAGAAGAAACAGCTGGAATCGAGGGCTAGAGTATGAGACTTGAAGATCTTAAAGGCAAGTACCAAAGAGGAGTTATTGTCTAACATCTAGATAAAACCTGCCTCTTCTCCAAGTTTAGCCAATGACTGTACTGAACATGACTGTACAGAACAGAACTCTGAGAAGTCAGGCAAAAAAAATACCCACAGAAGGATTAGAGGGTTGGGTATAAATTACAGTATGAATGAAAAGCTACAGAGAAATTAAAGTTCAGGCCCAGATAATGTGGGTGAATCCTTAATCATTATCTGGGTTTTTAATCCAGGAAATCTATGTCCTAGGGTTGATGAGCATACCCTGAGAATTGGGATGGATTTTTCCAAGAGGAACAGATTGCTTACCTGGCCTCACTTTAAACCTAAAACCAAAACTTGGCAGATACAAATCACCCTCCAGTAACTTGATAATTTTACAAAAGTCAACGTATAGACAAAAGTCAATAAATACTGTTGTGATTTTGTTTATTGTTTGCCTTATGTTACTTGGGAATGGCAGGTGAATCCCACATGTGAGACGCTGAGGGTACCTGCCCCCAGTTGGTTCTGGTTGGTAAATAAAGTTACCAGTGGCCAATGGCTGGGCAGAGAGACAGAGGTGGAACTTTAGATTTCCACATCAAGGGGATCATGGGAAGAAGAAGGATTAAGAATCATCATTGTCAGTAGAGGAAGAAGATCCAGGCTTGAAAACAGAAGGAAAAATCATACAATCATGCAAGAGTGGCCCCAGGGGCTCCCCCAATTGGGTGTGGGGCAGCAAAAATGGAATATACATCTTATTAAGTAATACCTCAAGGGTACTGGAGGGGAGACATTAGCAAACTGGAAGTTTGGTAGTGGCCCAACCATTGAGCTGACTAAGGCATGTTAAATATAAGGCTGTATGCATGTTTGTGACTTTAATTTGAGAATCCAGAGCATTTGGATGGGTAGCAAGGACCGTATACCACTGCTAGGGTTAATATAAGAGCAGATTAGCTAACTGCCACAACATTATGTCACCAAAGTAACATAGTCCACGATTATGCTAGTATGTATTTCAATAGGTTTGCAATAGAATATAATATCATGGTATATGTGAAGAAGTAGAAGAAGAAGGAGGAGGAGAAGGAGGAGAAGAAGAAATTCATCATATAAAATAGGAAGAGCATAATAGCACAACTTGCAATTCCAGCACTGAAGAAGTAGAGGCAGGAGGATTTTGAGCACCAGGTCAGCCTAGGCTACATAGTAAAACTGTGGAAGATACGCTTGGTTGTAATGTGATGTAAAATGGACCCTGGCCCATCTGTGGGGTCTTTCACTAGAGAGAACTGTCTAAGGTGGAAAACTGTCTCTGCAGGTGGATGTGACCAAGACAGGCTAAAGACTTGTTCATAGTGAAAGTGTGGGGATGAGAAAGCCGGAGAACATAGGTTTGTACTTCTCCCATCAGCTTACTGGCTGTCATAATGTCCACTTCTCTACCCACCACACTAAATTGAAACCTCTGAAACAATGAGCCAAACAACTCCTTATCCTTTAAGCTGTTTTGTTCAGGTTTTTGTTACAGGAACTAAAACAAAACAAAACAAAACAATATGAATAATATGGAGATTTAAAAGTCCATATGTTGTGTCTAACAAAAATGGATATTAAGACAACAGCAGCTTCCTATTTTAAGGAGAAATATGCTCCTTTAATAGAGATGACAATTTTCTTATAAATACCCAATGGAACTACAAGGTCTGATGTTTCCTTTTGAGAACATGTTAAGTAGGCCAAACACCTTGCTGAACACAAAGCAAAATAAAAGTTTTGAAAAGCCAAAAGCTATGTCAACGTA
Organism: Mus pahari; assembly: GCF_900095145.1. Taxonomy (NCBI): domain Eukaryota; kingdom Metazoa; phylum Chordata; class Mammalia; order Rodentia; family Muridae; genus Mus; species Mus pahari. The sequence continues at coordinate 37,408,434 of NC_034591.1, read as the reverse complement.
GGCATATCAAATTGCAATTAGCAGGAAATAAACTTTGAAAACTCCCACTAAGTAAAGCAAAGTAAGGCAAAAAACAAAAACAAAAACAAGCAAAACATACCTGCTTTAGACATGTGGAAGTGGGTTTCAGTTACTGTTATAACCATGTAGTGACAATCTACTTATAGCTAAATCTTTGTCCACACTTGGGAATGCTTTCTTAAAGTATAAATAGAGGAGCAGACAGAGAGAAAGGGGAGGACATAGATACAAAGTGATATCTGAATGAAGGAAGGGCAAGTCTTTCCTAATGTGTACATAATACAATCCCTCCCAGAAGCAAGCTGAACTCTAAGCAGGAAAACTGTGAAGGAAAGATTTCTATGTGCAGTTTGTGCTCCGGGGTTGAAACCCAATCTTTCCCATCTTGAGAAGCTCTATTTTTTTTTAACCAATACAAGTTTATTGTAAAATATAAATAAAAATAAAGCATAACTCTCTAAGTATTTTTAGTTTTTCCAAAAAATACTATTTTGATTCAAAAGTAAATAAACATCTCTTGTTCCGGAGGTGACTGCTAGAGTTCCCCCAGGTGGATGGATTGCCAGCCTCACAGAGCTAGAAGAGGGATGGAAGGAACCAAATGGGGAGCATCCTTATTAAGTTTAACAAATATCCTCGCTCAAACAGAAAATGTAAAGTCTAATGAGCGAAGGCAGTACATACTGAGGTTTATCACTTGGAGGAGAGCATAATTTTTGTTTATTTTGGCAGCATATTATACAGCATAAACATTTAAATCTTTAACTCATTTGACACTCATTTCTCAGAATATTATCTTGAGAAAATACTTCCAAATGTGGAAAAAGATTCATATTTAATTGAGTGCCAACAAACTTCAAGTTTTCTGGTAGTGCACAGCCAATGAGCCTTTGTGCGTCTCACTCTTAGGTTACATGGGACCTGTCAGAATATGATCTGATTACCATGGTCAACTCCCTGCATGCACACATCTTTCCTTTAGGATAGCAGGTCTACAACTCTGAATTTCTGTGAAAACACATCTTTTTGTATAAGTGAAGCTTGCAGATACTACAAAAATTATATCTCCATTTTCGTATTCCTACACTTTATCCTTAATTGCAAATAGCAGCACCTGCATGCAGTTCATAATTCTAATGATAGAACGCATTCTTTGCGTTTTACTGCCATTCATAAACTGCTCCAGCAGATCTACTTGTGATTTATTGAATCAATAGAACCCTTTAAATTACATCCTACATTATGTGGTAGGGCAAGTATTGCCTTATGTTTCACATGCAATGTTTGAGACAGAGGGAGCAAGAAGTGGAGAGCTGTAATTTCACTGTAAATCAAAGCCTAGGTATTGTTTATGAGCTCCAAGGATTTAATGCATGATACCATTCCACTTCTTTTTTCTTTAGAGACACTTACCTGAAAATGAGAATGTAAAATCACTTACAGTAATGTCTTCAATTTTAATACAAATAATAATAAACAAAGCTCGATGTTATGGATATACTTTATTTTCTAACAAATTTGTTTTTACTTGTTTTAAATATTGATCGAATTTAAACACAAGAAGACTAGTGATGTTTATGTGAGTATATAGAGTCCTCTAGAACATCCTTGACTTTTACATTAGTTTTAATAATAGTGATTCAAAATTAAATGTTTTATCTATTAGTAATTAATATAGAAAATAAAATTCTACTTAAGAAATTCTACTTAAGAAGTTATACATAGTCACCAACAAACAAAAATAATACTTTGGACTTCCTGGTTTGATAAAATAAGTCATAGCCTAGCAAACAAAACAACTAGCTTTAGAAAAGATACCAAGTTCCTTGTGTGTCCCAATATTCAAGGGTTAGTGTCACCTTAACATTGAAGAGTCATGGTAACAAGTATAATATTTCAAACCATTCCAAAGAGGAATGGTGGGCTAACTTTGATGTTTACAGAATAAAGATATCTTTTGACCTCAGCTACATCCAACCATGAATCTAGAAATGATCCTAAGTAGTTAGAGAACAGAAGATTAAACTGAGATTCAAATGCAGGCATTGTGTCTGAGTGTCACCACATGATATACATGGGCTAAAACTGTGCAAGGCAGACAATGATAAAGATGAAAAGGAAAATCAAACATCCGAGTTCTTAACAGAAGTGACTCTTAACACCGAATTAGAAGAGTATTCTCCTTCCCAGTATAGATTATGTTGAATTTTCCATTTGTGATGTTTTGTGGCCTGTGAGGACATTTGATGTCCCCAGTCCCTGATCACACCAAATTACTGTAGCATCTGTGATATTTCTAAAAAAATATTATTTCTATCTCTCTGAATAGCTGTGATATTTCTAACAAAGTATTATTTATCTTTTTCTGTCTGTGTCTATATCTATAGATAGAGACAGATATATATATAACATAGTTTTAAAGTTAGTTTTATAGTCCTATTTGGATTCAAATGATCACTAAAAAGCCTACTTAAGAAACCAAAGTAATGGATAAGGTTATTTCTATATTCTGTATGTCTAATATTTACCTGCAGGCATATATGAAATAATTCTTAAATGACTGGGCTACTTAAAATTTACAGAATTGAACCTGTGCACAGAGAGTTGATCTTAAACTGACACAAAGCAGATAGTCTCCTGATGTTACTCTGAGGAGTTGAAGCTGACTCTGTTAAAAGCTGAGGCTATTTGCCTTGGGGATGCCTAATGGAAGGGTTATTATAACACTGTCCACAAATAGGGGTCTTGAGAGAATAAGTCTATCGCACTCCTTTGTCAGTTAATAGATTGGAGCATTGCCATGTCACACTGATCTCCAAGGCCAAAGGTCATATCTCCCCCTTAATATTTAAATAAAGATACTTGACAAGAGAAAAAAAAAAACACCCCATTGCCAGTGGTGTCTGGGACTCGATTTATAAGATTCTTTAGAAAGTCATGCTAATTCCTAGCCTCCTTAGAATGCATGGTAACCTTTCATAAATCCATCTTTTCCCGATGTCCTTGGAAATGACAGTTATAAAACTATAAATGATTTGTAATGCAAAACGGGACTGACAGACTTGAAGATGGGATGCCATGTACTAAAATGAGCAAGATTATAGCTAACAAAAGGCATAAAATGCATCGATAAGTAGCTAGTGAAGTAACTCAAGATTCTATTGGATAGTCGAGGCAAATACTAGAACAAAAACAAATAAGGAAATGTAGCCATCAATATCATTAGTAGAAATTTACTTTATGAAAGTGAGGGTAAATAATGTCTCTGTATCAGGCAGCTGGATAAAGTAGAGAAACCTGCTATGCTTTCTCCAGGCAACGAATGCTTTTATCATGTTATTTTTAAATACATATACAAATAGATTTCAGTTTTTCACAGCTTTGAGGAATACCAGGCTCATTAAATTTGATCATATATTTGTTGCTCTTAAATTTCTAAAAAAGTAATCAATGATGAACCTTCTTTTAGTGAAATATTTAGTATGAAATTGGCATTAAATCTATTAAAACTCCTTGCCAGTATTTATTACAGGGATGATTTATACAGCTGCAGGGTATGCTGGGGCTGTGAGCTTAAGCAATATAGGCTAACTGGCTTTAGGTAATTTGGATGTGAGCAAGTTCTCTTTTGATTAAAAGAGAACAAGGAAAGATTGTAGAAACCAGAGGGGATGGAGGACACCAGGAGATCAAGGACCCACCCAATCAACTAAGCAGGGCTCATAGGGCTCACAAAGACTATAGTGACAAGCACGGGGCCTGCTTAGGGCTGCCTCAGGTTCTCTTTCTATTTGTTATGGCAGTTAGCTTGGTGGGTTTTCTGTGGGAATCTTAACAATGGGGGCAGGTGTATCTCTGTTTGCCTGCCTTTGAGACCGTTTTCCTCCTATTGGGTGGCCCTTTCCAGCCCTGGTAAAGGGGCTCTGACCTTGACTTTTGTATCTTGTTTTGTCCTGTTTGGCTCTTGTCTCTTTGAAGCCTGCTCTTTCCTTAAGAGGAAATGCAATGGGAGTAGCTCTGGGGGAGAGGAGGTGATGGGGAAGATGAATGGAGGAAGGGGAAACTGGTTTGTATTGTATGAAAGAAGAATCCATTTTCAAGAAAAAAATTTAAAAATTAAAATTAAAACATGAGTTAGATTGACCCTTTGAATACTTTAGAAATTAACAGAAGCTACACACACATTACATTTTATATATATATACACATTTACATGAGCATATATATATATGCTCATGTAAATGTGTATGTATATGCTTGAGTAACTTTAAAGCATCAGGCATCTGCCCTGTATTGGATTCCACTTGCATTCTAGGACTGTGACAGTCCCACAGGCTCTGCAGGAGAGGAAACTTGCAGAAGGCCCAGTCAAAGATTTTCACTTTGCAGTATATCTTATGTTTGCACCAGTCTGTGCACTTCACTGAATTTAATTCCATCTATTTTCTCTCATGTTTTCCATTCCTAACATCTGTTTGAAAAGATGAGAGTGACAGTGAGAGAGGATGTGCCTGATCCTGTGGGGACTTGATGCCACAAAGAGGAGGGGTTTCTGGGAGTGGGGAGCACACTCTCAGAGGTGAAGGGAAGGGGGGAGCAGGAGGGGACCAACGTGTAAATAAATAAAATAATTAATTAAAAAAATGAATGTGATGTGTAGAAACATATGCATATATAGTTTGCATATACACAGTTATCCATGTCAATTCACACATATTTAAGTATCATGTATGCTACTCTAAAAGAGGAGTCACATGACAGAGATGGTGTGATTAAAATTCATTCTTAATTCCCCAGAGGAGAGCTCTCCATACCCATGGCTTGGCAGAAGGACATGGGTCACCTGTTTTGACTTCTACTGACTTAGAGTGATCACTGTAGTTGAGATTATGTGGAGTGTGGCATGGGGTTGAAGAATACTCCTTGCAATTTGCTTAAATGCATGCTATATGATTTGTCTTGTCAATCATTTTAGAAATCACTCTTTAATATATCATGCTCTAACATAGTACATGAAGATGTCAATGGGTTTTTGTAGTTGCTACAAATATTATTCCAACATAAGTAACACATGCCTCAAACTAGTCAAATTAATAAATGAGTGGTTATCTGTAAAAACAAAACAAAAAAAAAAAGAAAGAAAAGAAAAGAAAACAAGATGAGAGTGAGCCTATATCTGTAATTACTGGGTTTGGACAGATCAAAAACCAACAAACCTTCAAATCAGTGAGAATCTTCAGATTTATGTACTCTCTTTAAAATTTGGAACCTGTCAAGTGAGTCATAAACTTGTTGGTACCAGTGACTCGGGACTAGGATTAGAGTAAAATCTTCCTTTCAGAGAAGAGAATATATTGTCGAAATAGGACATGATACATTTTCAAGGAATGGCTATGGTTTGGGGGGAATAGTTGCATTTATTAGATGAAAGGAGGAAGAACCTTTACACACATTTGTGAAAGTCATTCTCATGATAAATTTAGTTGATTATGAAATAGATCCAACTACAATGCAGAAGAAAGATATTTTTCATTTTCTTGCTTATCTCTTTAGTGGCATAAAATGTGTGATCATGTTTACAGTATTCCAGACAGTTGTTGCATGCACAGCACTAGCGAAGATGATGTTTTCAGTTGTGGATAGAAAAGATCACAGAGCACATGAGCCACATGAGAACCATGAGTGTCTCAAACCATTTTGAGACACTGGATCACACCAGACAGGGGAACTCTGGAAACCATGTCATGTCTTCTCTGTCGCATGGTCCATTTAGTCTACCCTCTAAAATGATGAGGTTCATGGGTGAAAAAAACTGTTTTGTGAGCTTGTGATATTTAAGCTCCTGACACATGTAAACAGGCCTTCTTCTAGATAGTAAACATCAGACTTTGATTTTATTTAACCAACCAATTGGTTTTATTTAACAACTAGTCACTTACTTTGACCTATTAAATGAGCCCCCCCCCACAAAAAATAGCCATCTTCAGATCTCTTAAAAATTTGATCTGGGGGAAAGAGCGGACTGGTGAGGGGACCCGCAGCTGGTCCCGACCGTCCTGCAGTACTAAGGCTTGGGGTCTACCCAGAAGCGGTCTCCCAGGTCTCAACCGGAAGGCGAGCCATCTTTGCACCGCTGCACTGCCGGGGAAAGAGCGGACTGGTGAGGGGACCCGCAGCTGGTCCCGACCGTCCTG
>NC_034591.1:37385574-37390729 GCF_900095145.1 Mus pahari | reverse complement strand
AAAAAAAAAAAAAAAAAATTTGATCTGCAATGTCTATTGTTTCATCTATTCATTCATTCATTCATTTGTTCATTCATTCATTCATTCTGTATGTATGTATGTATGTATGTATGTATGTATGTATGTACCAGCAATTCTTTTAGGTACAGTATAAATTACCAAGATAAATAATTCAGAGAAACTGCTTCTGAGAATCACACACTGTTAAGGCTGCAGGAGGAACTATCAGCTGGAGAACTGTTTAAGGAAAGCATTTAATACTTAAATCACGACATAGCATCTCTTGTTTGGTAGCACATGTAGAATGTTCTGGGAACCTCACCCTGACTTTGAATATGTGTTATTCCCAGATGACATAGCTACATTGAGAGCAAAGACATCTGTAATCTCAGTACTGAGAATGATGCCTTCATTTGATGGTGTAACCACTTTCATCTGAGACTGTCATCTTTGTTATTGGCTCATGCTCCCATTGAGAGAAACTATTACATTAGACTTTGAGCTTCCGAGCTGGAAATTCCAATAGAGAAAGAAATATTCTTCGGCAATCTTATACTTCCAAGGTAAATGCTGATGAAAAATTAGTTGAATTAAGAACTAGTAGATGAATGAGCAATCTAATAAGCAGGACACTTAACTGTTGAATTATATTCGAATGTGATCTCCTGATGGTTGGCGTTCAAACCAACATGTTCAAACAACACATGACATGGGATTTCATATAATCGTGAATACAATTCCCTTTCCAAACCTTGGTATGGAAAAATTTGAAAGCCAAAGAAGCACAGGATTCAAATGTGGCTGACAGATGTCTTTGCTCTCAATGTAGCTATGTCATCTGGGAATAAAACATATTCAAAGTCAGGATGCGACTCCCGGAACATTCTACATATGCTATCAAACAAGACCTGCTATGTTGCCTTTTAAAAATAACAGGCTTTGCTTAAACAGTTCTTCACTGGATAGTTCCTCTGGCAGCCTTAATAGAGTCCGATCTGTTGCTGATGCTAATCAACATGCCTGTCCGATAGTCTGATGCCCTTAAATGATTCCTTATGATACTTTTTCCAGCTCACACTAGATGCCACTATTGTCCAGTTCTACTTTCTGTCTCACCCTCTGGTTGTAGCACAGGCCTCTTTGAGTAGCATATTATTATTTTTTTCTTTCTTTTAATATAATCCAGCTTGGCAGGCCCAGTGTGATATGTAGCCTGGACTGAATCAAAGCAGCATTCTCCTTCCTTCCGTGTGCATAGGAAGTGATGCTAACAAGAATCAGATTTTTCTGGCCCTGTAACAGAGGAGACAACTTCTGGCATCATAATTCTTTGAACTTGAACCACAAGGGCAAGTAGTAATGTCTCCTTTCTATCACATGCAAAAAAAAAAAAAAAAAAAAAAAAAAAAAAAAGCACAGGGTTTTGTTTTTGTTTTTTTTTTATTCCTGACTGTTGAAATGGACTGACTCAAATTTGTGGTACTAAATGTTTGAAATTAGGTGGATATTTTGGTTTATGTTGAAGGCTTCCATGTTCACAATTCATCTGGTCCGATCAGGAGTTCTAGCTGTGATGGCAAGTAATTTCTTTCTGGAACAGATTTAAAATGGTGGTGTAGGAAGATGTCTTTTGAATATTTTCAGAACTTTTTTTGAGAAGAAAAAGACATAAGACAAATAATTCAACAGTGCCAATAACCCAACAATGCAAAGTTGTATTAGCAGATATCTTTATCACCTACCCACAGAATTTAAAGAGGAGGCCGGGACCTAGGATTCACTCCTGAGTTAACTGTATCTGTGGAACAGCTATGAAACTCATTTCCCTCATCTGTAAAGATGGTGATGGCTATAGTACCTTTATCTTGGTGTTAAAGTTCACAGGGTGCCGTGACAGGAAAGGTGCTTTTTTATCTGTCTATTAGTTCAAATTATCTCAAATTATTTTATGTCCACCAGACCAGGAGATCTATTAATGCCAGGATCAATCATATTGATTCATCTTGCTAGAAAATGGTGCAACACTCTGCTGGCACATGGTGTGTGCCCAATAAATGTTGAGTGAATGTATAGATGGATAAATTTGGGGTTCTGGGACTGTACAGATGAATGCAGTTCCTGCTCTTAGCAAACCCATAATCAGGAGAGGTGATGGATACAAGTGCAGTGTACTGTAACATAATTTGAAATTATAACTATATTCCTATCTGGTATGTCTTCTATTCTTTCTTCTTATATTCAAAGATGTGTGTGTGTGTGTGTGTGTGTGTGTGTGTGTGTCTGTGTGTGTATGAATGTATATGCAAATCTACATTCAAGCTCGTATTAACAGACAAATTTGAAGCTCCTGTGAATTTTAAACACTTGCAAAAGAATAATCAGTTTTCCTGAATGGAATTTCACTGAGGGTATAAGTCACACTTAAGAGCAGGCCACACCTCTCTTGTTCGTTCTCACACTTGATCCTGAATCCCCATTTCACTCCCCATCCCCCTCCCTGCCAGTCCCTTCCCTCCATCTGCCTTTTGTGACTATTTTATTCTCCTTTCTAAGTGAGATTCAAACTTCCTCACTTGGTTCTTCCATCTTGTTTAGCTTCTTTGGCTCTGTGGAGTGTAACATGGTACCTGTAGTTTATGGCTAATAGCCACTGATAAGTGAGTACATACCACGCATATCCTTTTGGGTCTTGGTTACTTCACTCAGGATGATATTCTCATGTTCCATCCATTCACCTTCAAAATTCATGATGTCTTGGTTTTTAATATCTGAATAGTATTCCATTGTGTAGATGTACCACTTTTTTTTTTTTAATCCATTCTTTAGTTGAGGGACATCTAGGTAGTTTCCAGTTTCTGGCTATTATGAATAAAGCTGCAATGAACTTATTTGGACATAGTCTTTGTGAGATGTTGGAGCATCTTTTGGGTGACAGGGGTGAGGAAGTATGGGGCATCTCCAGGATGAAACAGAGATCTGGGTACGGGATGCCCTAAGAATCAATGGGTGACCTTAGCTCACTACATTGGGGATATGGAACTTGAAGAAGCTGCCTCCTACAGCCAGACAGGAATCCCAGTGTAGCAATAGAGACACCAGCCCACTCACAAAACTTTCAACCAAAATTTATCCTATCTACAAAGTAATGCAGGTATGGAGGAGGGAGCAGAGACTGAGGGATTGGTCAAGATTAATCAGCCCAACTTGAGTCCCAGGCCGTAAGGACCAATCCCTGATACTACTAATGGTATTCTGTTGTAGTAGCAGACAGGAGCATGTTGTTCTCTGAGAGGCTCCATCCAGCAGCTGACTCAGACAGTTAAAGACACCCACAGCCAAACAATAGATGGAGCTTGATGACTCTGATGGAAGAATAGCAGGAAGGTTTACGTGATAACAACTCCAACTGAGTCAACTAACCTGGATCCTTGGGGCCAATGTCTGAACCACCAACCAAAAGAACATACGTGGGCTAGACTTAGGCCTCCCAGGTCATACGTAGCAGATCTGCAGCTTGACCTTTATGTGAGTCCTGACCAACTGAAGCAGGAGTTATCTCAATAGTTGTTTCCTTATGTGGGATATGTTCTACTATCTGGGATTCTTTGTCTGGCCTCAGTAGGAGAGGAGGAGGCATAAGGGATGTGGAGGGGAAATCATGATCAAAACGTAATGTATGAAAGGTATTCTCAATAAAAATTAACAAACAAAATAAAACATGAATTTTGCCACATAAAGGTTAAAGTTGGAGGTTCTTTTCTTTAGTCTTTCTTTCAAAGAATAGATGCATAGTCTTCGAATACTTGGATGATGTCTGTAGTGGGGGGAGGGGAAGTGTGCTGGTTAGCTCTTGCAAATGTGACCCAACTAGAGTCAGCTAAGTAGAAAGCCTCAGCTGAAGAATCTCCTTGATTGCTAATTGGCAAATGACACAGCCTGGAGGCCACTCCTTCCCTGGGCAGGAGGCCACGCCTTCTCTGGGCAGGCACATCTAGGATGGATGGGGAATGTGGCGAAGCAAGCCAATGAGCAGTGGTCTGGGCTTCAGTTCCTGCCTCCAGGTTTGTCTTGGGTACCCACTCATCTCGCCTCAGTGACAGACTGTGATCAGAACATGTATGTGAATTAATAATTTTTCTCTCGAATATTCTTCTCTGTCATGGTGTTTATCAAAGCAATAGCAAGGCAAGCCAGGGCATGAAATTAAGTCTGTACTGTACATGTGCTCTGGTAAGGAGGGTAAATGTCCACTTCTATTTCCCTTTGTCAGGTATCAGATGCAGAAATAGTGATAGACTTATGATCTTCCAAAATATCTCATGAGAACGGTAAGATAGACCTAATGTTAAATTATAGTGAAAAAAAATTTACCTTGGTTAAGATTTTTGTTAGAATAATTGTGTCGTAAGAAACTCATTTTCCCCCAGATATATTCTTTTTTTAATTAGATGTTTTCTTCATTTATATTTCAAATGCTATTCCCTTTCCTAGTTTTCTCTCCAAAAATCCCCTATACCCTCCCCCTCCCACTGCTCCCCAAGATATATTCTTGTTCAAAAAGCAGAGATAGTTCTGATTGCTTAGTAGGTGGTTTAGTGATTCCTTCTGCATTACTTTCTAAGTTCAAAATTCTTAGAGAATGAAACACTTTGAACTCCTGAGAGTCAGAACTTCCATTTCCCTGCCTAGGGGCAAACACAACTGGGACTAAAACAAAAAACAAACAAACAAACAAAAAAAAAACACCTTCCACTTATGTAATGGTGTTGAGCACTGGTGGTCCACAGATTCTCTGGAAGGGAGAAAATATGGCTGAATATTCTGTTTAGTCTCAGTCACGATTCTGTTCAGTCAATTAAGTGAGTACAGTAAGGTTCCTGTACCAAAACAATGGGGGCAAATTCCAAATTAGAGATTTAGAGCTAAACTATTAGTTCTCCAGTCAGGAGCTCTCATATCTGCTGTCTTCATTTTAAGGCACAATAGTAGTTTGTGTCTTCCCAAATATTTTATTCTTTCATCAGTATTCAGATAGGGGAAAATGTTTATAACAAGGAGCTAATACTTAGAACTTATGACCCAGGTGCAAACAATTACTCACCCCCTTGTTTTTAGTAAAATTGCAGTGTGTGTGTGTGTGTGTGTGTGTGTGTGT
>NC_034591.1:37355064-37385014 GCF_900095145.1 Mus pahari | reverse complement strand
TGTGTGTGTGTATGTGTGTGTCTGTGTGTGTGTTTGCTTGTGCATGTGTACATGTGTGTCTGTGTAGATCAGAGATCAATTTTGGATATCTTCTCCAATCTCTCTCTCCACTTCACTGCACCTAGGGTCACCAATTTCTCTGGGCTGGCTGGCCAGAGAACTTTTGGAATCCTCTAGTCTCCTTTCACTAGGGCTGGGTTACGTACAGATGTGCACCACTAATCTCCGCTCATTTTTTATGTGGGATCTGAACTTAGGTCTTCCTGCTCAAGCAATGAGACTCCAACAACTGAGCCAGAGCCACAGAACTTTTATTAGATTTTTGCATGTTCGTGACTGTATTCTCAATCTTTTGCTCCTTTGCTGATTCTTGGCTGTTAAAATAGCAATGAGACTAAGAAATCCATGGAGCAATGTGGAATGACAAATTTTAAACTGACTTGTTGCAAGCCATAAGAGTAAAGAACAAAAATGAAATCTTCAAAGCACAAAGAAAATATAGAGATAATGTACATGCTTAGCTATATCTATATCTATATCTATATCTATATCTATATCTATATCTATATCTATATCTATATCTATATCTATGTCTAGGTCTAGGTCTAGGTCTAGGTCTAGATCTAGATCTAGATATATAGCTGTGCTGTGCTGATAAAAAGTTATATATATATATATATATATATATATATATATATATATTATATATTCAGATTCTCTTGTGAGTTTTCTTCTTAGTTTTCTCACTGTCCTTTGCTTGGGGAGCTACAAATGTCATAAGTAGGTGTAGGTGATAAGAACTGAGAGTCAGGCATTTGCTGAGTCCTCTCCCACCTTTTTACCTGTATGCGGGTTGAGGACCTCAAGTCTCAAGCGTCCCATCATTGGAACTGGATAGTTAGTGTATCAGTCTCTGGACAAACAGAATTGACTCCTCCTTCTAGCAAACTCTGGACGCTTGTGTCTGACTTCATTGCTTCTCGGATTCTAAGGAGCTTTGAGATTCAGGGCTTTTTTTCATGGAAAAAGGAGAGCTAGTCAGACAGGAAGGGGGACAAGAGAGAATTGAGGAGACACCCAGGCCAGTGGAGCACGTGCATTGTAGGCTGTGTGAGGGAAGGGATCAGCTGGGAACTGAAGTGCCCAGGCTTATTTAAGGACAACACAGAAATAATGTGAATTGGATTTCATGTTTAAAGCTGAAAGTTGGCAGGAGAAAAGACAAATACGCTGTAGTGTGCTCTTGTACCTTGAGAATAGTCTCAGCCAACATGTTGATTTTAGATAGAAACAGACAAACAAACAAACAAATAAGGTCCACCCCTAGTTTCTGAATTCTAATTTTCTTTTTGTTGTTGTTCTTTTTTAAATCTTTATCCATTCTAAACTGGGACCAAATTCAGAGAAATAAGATATGTGACACTCATTAGTCCCCCTCTTTTTCTTTCCTCTCACTTAAGTGGCTCCCAGTCACCAGCTCACAGCTAAAGATTCTTGGCGTGTACTTCCTCTGAATAATGATGTCCTGTTTCAAGAGATGCTTCAACTTTGCTAAGAGTGGAAAGGCACACCTCCCTGAAGCTTGAGGCAGTATCATAGCATGTCTAACAAAGGGTCTGGAAATGAGCTGCCTAATGAACAGCCTCTAAAATCTCACCATCATGAAAGTCAGTTTTAGATAGAGTTCATCCTTAAAAACAAGAGGCAGAATTTAAAAAAAAAAAAAAAAAAATACGCGAGAAGTTCGGGTCCGGACAATGAAGATAATTTTGCTCTAAACGTGTAGAACGGACCAGAACATTTGTAGAGCTTCCCCCAGGGTGCATTGTGGAAGGTGCTGGTTACATTCTCCATCATCATGGTATAAAAGCTGGGGTTGCTATGGTGAGGGACCACAACCATTTTCTCTCCTAGCAGCAACCTAATCCAGCGCTGCCTTAACACTGCAATTCTGGCTCCCTGGCTCCCTGGCTCCCTGGCTCCCTGGCTCCCTGGCTCCCTGGCTCCCTGGCTCCCTGGCTCCCTGGCTCCCATTCTCCTAGTCTGCAAAGCTTTCTTAACCCACATGTTTTGGGATCACGTTGTCCTGCTAAGCTAATGCTCATTTAAGTTAGGAGTTAGAATACTCCTCAGATGGTAAACTGTGCAGATTTCTCTGCAGTTTAGTGCTGCATTTCTAGCCTGACAACGTATCATAATTTTCCTGTTTATCATCAATGTTGTTTAAAGGAATCTTAAAAGGTGTCTATTAAAGTATATGTACCACCCGGGGGCCCATCCCATAATCAGCCACCAAACGCAGACACTATTGCATATGCTAGCAAGAACTTGCTGAAAGGACACTGATATAGCTATCTCTTGTGAGGCTATGCCAGTGCCTGGCAAATATAGAAGTGGATGCCCACAGTCATCTATAGGGTAGAACACAGAGACCCCCAATGGAGGAGCTAGAGAAATTACCCAAGGAACTGAAGGGGTCTGCAACCCTATAGGTGAAACAACAATATGAACTAATCAGTACCCCCCAGAGCTCGTGTCTCCACCTGCATATATAGCAGAAGATGGCCTAGTTGGCCATCATTGGGAAGAGAAGCCCCTTGGTCTTGCAAACTTTATATGCCCCATACAGGGGAACACCAGGGCCAAGAAGTGGGAGTGGGTGGGCAGGGGAGCAGGGTTAGGGGAGGGTATAGGGGACATTCGGGATAGTATTTGAAATGTAAATGAAGAAAATATCTAATAAAATGAGTTTAAAAAAAAGTATATGTATCAGAAGATGAACTAAAAGCAGCCACATGACAAACAAAGGAGAACTAATCTCCGAAATGCATTAGTCAAATGAACTACTCTGCAATACAGAGACAAGCCTTTCTTTAACCTGTACTCAGATACCTTTGTAGTCTAGCACCTGGGACTTTTTGAGATTTTTGTTTTCCTAAAAGTGACTCTGGCTGGATGGCTAGCGTATTCTATTATTATTATTTTGAAAAACTGAAAAAACCCCTAATCCCTCCTCAGCATCAGGGAAATACTTTGATGTTGCTCTATGTAAAATGATTATCTACAATTCAAACCTAACACACACACACACACACACACACACACACACACACAGAACCCAGAACCCCTCTGGTTTCTAAACAATTCTTCCAGTGTTTGGCTACCCCTTTGTAAGATGTCTTAGACACCTAGTATTTGTTTTTCACAATTGAATGTCTAGGAAGTAAGTTGAGCATCTCTAAAGGACTTTTCCAGCCTTACTCAGAAAAGCATCAGTGGCTTGAACACATCACATGTGCTAATCATTAAGGAGGCATTTGGCTGGCTGCCTTTTGGACACTACCTTAAATACCATGTGCAAGTTCTGTTTCTCAGATGAAGCATAAACAATAAAACCGGTGGCCAAGACACTTGCATGGTTTCCCACTAGAGGTCTCTCTCGTAACAGCTTTCCTTTTGTTGGACTCATTAATTATTTTACTCAAAGGAACAATTCCACCTTTTAGACTAGAATGCTGCACTTAACATGTTATGCTAGAGAAAGGGAGACCGCCGCCTTCGCCTCGCCCCCTCCTTGACGAGTACATATTAAGGTGACTGAATGAATCATTTTGGGTGTTTTATTACACAATGGCTACACTTTAGGAATGAAGTTTGAACTTTCACCTGTGTTTCCTAAAGTTTCATAATCTGACCGGTTATAACAGTTTGCCAAAATAAGTGTTCCTTCTGAACTAGCACTAAATGCCAGGGCTTTGCAATCTTCTAATAATACCCAAGATATGGTGTCACCTTCGATCACGTAATTGCAAGGCTGAACTACTTAATGTTCTTTTCTTTCATTTTTAGGGGTGAGAAAGAGAGCATTCTCCCGTTTGTATGAGAATATTCAGATTTCTTCTTTTCTGTTTCTGATCTATTCCTTGCACAGACTATAAACGATTAACTTCAAGATATTCCATATACTACGATGGAACTCTTTTGGTTTTCGTATATGCCATTTGATGGAAGTACTAATTAGAAACTTCACTTTTAATCAGAAAGAAAAAAAAAAATCCCTGTAACATTAACTCATTCTCAGAGACCAATCTGTTCCCATTAATTTACAACAGAAGGAACTTAAAAACGAAAGCAAGCACTGAAAAATGGCACGGAGCGTGTTAGTACACACTCTGACATCTGTCACAAAGCTACTTAAGTATTCAGATAACCCAGACTGTTCAGATTTCCGAGGACAGAGGTAGGAAGATGGAACCTTGTATTCGAGAGGAGAAGATCAGTGGGAAGATGTGAAATCTGGGGGAGCATGGAGGAATGCCCCGCAGAGAGCTTTAGTGTTCGACTGGAGACAGAGTCGGCTATGTGATGAAAAACGCAGAGAGTCAGCAGAGAGGACATTTGAGAAGCTGCAAAATGTGCCACAACCTGGCCAGGACAGCACGAACCTGTGTCACAACCATTTTGAAAACCGGAAGTGGTGTCATAGTGGGAGCAGAAAATACACAATGCATTATTTACATTCCCGAAGTTCTATTTGGCTAACCCAAGAGTTCACCCAAAATCTCTTCTAAGGGCAGTAAATTATTAAGCAATTAAGTACACATTTCTAGCCTACCACTTAGTCATCTAACTAAATCTGCAAAGACAATCACTTCAACTCTTTGGAAGTTGGTTGATGACTAAGAATCCTTCTGATATCAGTGTGGGACTGGTTGGATAATTATGAATCTATGAGATTAAAAGGCACTCATATTTTGCTTTCCAAAATTTTGTTTTCTCCTGTGTTCTTGATAGACTCCCAATGGTACCCCAGGCTGACTGAGGTGATGGTCTTTATGGTATTTAGGTGGATAGAAGAATGCTGAGATAAGCACAGTCCTGGAAGTTTAGTTCAAGAAAATATTGGTTTGTTATTTTCATTTTAAAGTCAGGAGTCAATACAGTAAAATGAATATTGTCTGCAATCTGCATGTTGCGAGAAAAGACCCAGTTACTTAACTATGAACCAAACAAGCATGCAAAAGACATTAGCTTGGTAGAATCATAGCACACAGACACTACAGAAATAAACAGTACAGAAGGCTGAATCTTAAGGACATGCTAGTGACATTTTATGAACATTTTATTTATTTATTTATTTATTTATTTATTCATACAGAAAATTAGCTCATTTTAGTGAAATGTAAAACATATGTAATCTTTTGGAATGACAGGCTTTCGGAAAAGGTATTATGTTCAGGAGGGTTTTTATTCTCTGTGAACATACTGCCCTTAAAAGAGGACATCTATTTCATGATTACTTGAAAAACTTATAAGATGGTATGCACTGCAGTTATTTTTGTTTAGTGAAGAGTATCCTAGTTGAGAAAAGGAGACTTTAGTCTGATGGATCATCCAATTTGGACTAGCAACAAGATCCATCAAATTGTAGCAACCTCCTCCCTTCCCTGCCAAAGCAGCTTGTTGCCAAGGTTAGCATACAGCCAAACCTGTACATTTCAAAGCTGAACTTTAATGGAAGGCCAGCAAAATGATTCTGTCATTAAAACAAGCAAGCTGAAAGCTTCCAAAAGAAACGAAGACTCTTTCTTTGAAAGTAACCAGTACAGTGTCTTCGTGCACTCTTTCTGAATATATATATCCACAAGCAGGGTAGCTCATGCTAACATTCTTATGTGTTTATGTAGTTAATTCTATTTAGACCAAATCTGGCATTCTCATGTCATACACAGCTCTTCAGGAGAAAAAAAAAGAAGTACAGCACTATTTGACCTTTAAAAGGATGCATTCCACCTTCTGTCTCAGTAATCCTTTGGGTACAATTTGTATTTATTAGTGACCAAGGAATGTTAAAGGAATCGAGTTGTTTAGAGGTAGAGGGAAGCAGGCTTCCTGGTAGCCTTGATCATCAGTCTTTTTCTTCTTAGTGTGCTTCGGAGTAAGGTTGGACGATTTGGAAATTAAATAAGTTTTTTCTCATTTCCTCATGCCTGATTATTTCCTCCTCTATCATTTAATCCTTCTTTTAATTCTCCTTTCCTTCATTATCCTGTGACATTTTAGAGAGTTATTTGCTTAACGTTTTTTTGTGCACAACTTCCATTTTAAATACTCAATGAGTTTCCTGAGGTCAGCGAAACCTCTTACAAGACAATGTAAATACCTTTTAGTGATTTTTAAAAGTATGTGGTTTTAAATTCATATCTTTAATTTTTTCGGTTCATGGTAGAAAAATAGAACTCTTCAGGGATTCCTTTTTCTCCCAGTACTAAATCATAGATCATAGGAATCGCTGATCAGAGATGAAAATGTCAAGAATATGGATCACTGATGTGTTTCCTTCCAATGGGAAGCTGTACTTGACTGCGCAGGGACAGGACGCATTTCATCCTGTGTGGTCGTTCAGGTGCCTGGGCTGTTCACGTGACTGACTCGGAAATGGCTTCTTGTTTTCCTTTTGGAAAATTTCAATGTTTTTCTGCGAACATCAAGCTTCTAACAAGCGTTTCTCTTGATGGAGTAATTTACCGCTGGTTGGGAGAGGGAAAAGGTGCTTGTTATCTTGCCTGGGCTGCGAATGCTCGCTGCTTAGATCAGAGTGAAGTTGGTGAAGGAGAGCAACAGGCGGGCCGCCCGGGTACTGACTCTGACTTGAGTGAACTTAAAAGAAAAATGTGGCTCTTTGTTCTTTAAAGGAATTTTTTCTTAATGGACAAAGATTACTCTTCTGAAGCAAATGTTTGAACCATCTTGTTGACAGTTCGGAGGGAACTAAAATGCCACAGAAAACATATAGAAGGGTGTCATTGCTTGATTCTGCTTTCAAAAAGAGCTAATTCATTTTCTTGGGGCTTTGACATATTTATGTTATTTTTTTCCCTTTAAAGTATATATGAACAACCATAAAAACTCTGTCAGGAGTCACCTGATATATCATTTATATAACTAAATTCTGGTATAGATAAATATGAATACTAAATCGGTACAAATGCCTTGCGTACTCTGTGCTATAAGTCATGCGTCAGCTGTCATCGTGAGCTGAAACATGTCTACATACAGAGGAGCATGTTTGGTGTACCTAATCAGAACAACGTGTAATCTGTTAGTGTGCACAAGGTCCTGCCAAGCCCAAATTATTTACAAGCCACATTTTGTGTCCTGGAAAGTTTCATAAATGAAGAGTATTACATCTACCAAAAATAAATATACTGGTTTTACACACTAACATCAAATCAAAGCAGAAGAAAAACATGTACAATGTATTTGATAAATACTATCAGCATAGGAAATTTTGACACTTGCGTTTTTCTTATAATCATTTTTATTAAAATTGCTTGTTGTATTATTGTTTTTGCTGACCTTGTTCTGTTAGTTTCTTGGAGATCTGGAGTCAGAAAAGCCCCTTTGTTTCATCTTTGGTTTTCCAAAGCTCAGATCAAATATGCACAAGCATGAAAGATGAGCAACTTGCTCACAGAACTGCACATGGGAGAATGCCTGTGATGGTGTCTGTTTCATGTATGTGTGACAAACCAAGCATGCCAAAGTAAATAGACATGTGTGAAATGCCATTGTGCTGCCAACAGAACATAGATGCATTCTTGTAGGACAAGATAAACAACAGCCATGCCTAGAACGAGCCTGCAAAACATGCGGTTTATTTCCAATGACCTTGGATTTCTCATAGAAATCCTTTCTCCTTCAGATCTAAGATTGCTGTGTTTGGGTTAATGACACTTACCTTTTCTGCCTTGCGTTTGGACAGTCTCAGTGATGGTAAAATCTTACATAAAATAGAACAAAGGTCCATTATCCAAAGTTTAGAAAACTTTGCTTATCTTGTGCTCCAAAGTGACTCTACGAGCCAGCCACCCCTAGTGAGATCCTGATTCCTCTTAACCTCCTGGGCAGGCACTTGCCCCAGAATGCTTTCGAAGAGAGCAGAAAACAAATCTAGGTTTCAATGCGATGAGCTTAATGCTCTGTTTAAAAAGTAATCGATAATTATGCATATACCGTAAGTACGGCATTTTAAAATGTATCTTTGAAAGAAATCTTAATAGCTGATTAGCAGGTAATCACTTTTATTAGGATTTGAGTCATTACTATTTTCTATAAATGTCTAAAGATAGCTGATATACTGTAGTACAAAAGCACTAAAGCAAAATTTTAGATTCTTTTCTCCTCAGTTACGGTAGATTTTCACTAATTCAATGTCACCCCTTTCTTTTTCCATTTTTGAGAGACAGTGAGGGACAGTGAGGGACAGTGAGTGACAGAGGATAAAATGCCAGCCAGACAGGATTGGATGAGGGCTTTTTGTGTCAATAGTGACTGATTTTCCTTTACCATATGTAAACAGCTGCATTCGTTTTGTTTTATGTTTGTTTATTAGATATTTTCTTTATTTCCATTTCAAATGCTATCCTGAAAGTTCCCTATACCCTCCCCCTGCCCCTGCTCTCCTACCCACCCACTCCCACTTCTTGGCCCTGGCATTCCCCTGCATAGGGCATATAAAGTTTGTAAGACCAAGGGGCCTCTCTTCCCAATGATGGCCGACTAGGCCATCTTCTGCTACATATGCAGCTAGAGACATGAGCTCAGGGGTTACTGGTTAGTTCATATTGTTGTTCTACCTACAGGGTTGCAGCCCCCTTCAGCTCCTTTCTCTAGCTCCTCCATTGGGGGCCCTGTGTTCCATCCAATAGCTGACTGTGGGCATCCACTTCTGTGTTTGCCAGGCACTGGCATAGCCTCACGAGAGGCCTCTATATCAGGGTCCCTTCAGCAGAATGTTGCTGGCATGTGCAATAGTATCTGGGTTTGGTGGCTGATGATGGGATGGGGTAGTCTCTGAATAGTCCATCCTTTCATCTTAGCTCTAAATTTTGTCTCTGTACCTATATGCTTTCATTGGGTATTTTGTTCCTTATTCTAAGGAGGAATGAACTATCCACACGATGGTCATCCTTCTTGGTTTTCCTGTGTTTTGCAAAATGTATCTTGGGTATTCTAAGTTTCTGGGCTAATATCTGCTTATCAGTGAGTGCATATCTAGTGAGTTCTTTTGTGATTGGGTTACCTCATTAAGGATGATATCCTCCAGATATATCCATTTGCCTAAGAATTTCATAAATTCATTGTTTTTAATAGCAAACAGCTACACCCTTGGGCCAGTGCTCTTGTAAAGAGTTCTTGTTAGTAAGTTCTTACCTTATCATCATCTTCCAAAACTGTCGTTAAATAGATAAATATGAAATTGAAACTGACCATGTTAAATCCCTTTCATGAATACTGATCATGAAGTAGAATGTGGCTTTGTAAACAAGTTAATTTTTTTTAAAGTGTACTTTAAGAAACCATCATATCAATATGAAATTATGACATTGATCAAACTTGATAGGAATGTTAATGCTTCCATATAAATCAAATTTTTGTGCTTTTTTTTTTAAAGTTTTAAAATGACCTTGTAGATAAATAAAGCAAAATTAGATCTGTCTTTCCTTGTATAAAATTAACTCATTGAGGGAGATATGGCAATATGGCTTTGCTTTTTCTAGGAAATTATCTGAGTGACTGCTGTATCTGAAATGTGTTTATGCTAATGACAAAAATGAGAAATTGTGAAGTTCAAGATATTAAATAGTACTTAATATAAAATTTGTGATGATTTTTAATTTTATGATTATTTTTGCTTGTATATTGAATATAGTATTCAGATCAATATTTCAATAAAGATAATGGGTATATCCAAAAAGTTTTTCTAAATTTTTCCATTGAAAAGGGCAAGCTTTAACTTTTTATAATTGGAAGTGACAATCCTTAAGTGACAGGGACACATTTTATGTTTTATGTAATTTTGCTCTATCATGCATTACCTTAGGTTTCTCATTGAACCTGGAGTTCAACATTACTTCTAGAATAGTGGTTCTCAGCCTTCCTAAAGCTGCAACCCTTTAATACAATTCCTCATATTTGGGTGACCCCCAACTAGAAAATTATTTCACTACTGCTTCATAGCTGCAATTTTCTACTGTTATGAATTGTGATGTAAATATCTGATATGCAGGATGTCTGCTTTTCCATCCCTGTGAAAGGGACATTTGAACTTTCCAAAGCAGTTGCACCCCACAGGTTGAGAACAGCTGATCTAGAGAACTGGTCTGGAATTCTCTAGATCTACCTGTTTTGACTCACCACCACGGTGCTGTAGTTACAACTGTGACTGATAGTTACATGGTCCCGGGGTTCTGAACTCAGATCTTCATGCTTGTGTGGAAGGTGATCACCTTGTAAGCCACCTTCTGAGCCCTCAAGTATTTTAGTTATAATCCCATTTAAATGCAAATATTTACATTCAAACAAAATTTTAAACTATTTCATGCATCTGAAGCCAGTCACAATCCAAATAGGATATAAATTAAATTTTGTGCTAATTTTTATTGGCCTTTCAGGATGGAACTGTAAGTCCGTGGTGGTACTCTGTGGGTAGTACTTCCTTATTGAAAGTGCTCATATATAACAGGAGAGGGTCTACACTCTCAAGTGGAAATCTAGAAAGTTTACAAAAAAAAAAAAAAATCATTGACCTTGGCACAAAGAGTGGCATCAGGCATCATTCCAGGAACTTTGACTTATGATGCTCAATTCATAAACATGAAAATCGACTCTCAGAAAGACGAATGGCTTTTCCAAAGCTAAATACCACTTTCACAAAAACAGAACTAGAATTGGAGACTTAGAGAATTTGGACTCGTGCTCTAGTCTCTAACTACCATGGCCTCATGTGTGTGGAGGTATATATTTGTACTGTCTAGCAATCCCTCAATTTAAATATACATATATTTTTAAATTGGCATTAAAATAATTTAACTGCACTTTAAAAAGTTTTATTTATGTGTGTGTGTGTGTGTGTGTGTCTATGAGTATATGCAAATGTGTTAGCAGATGCCCACACAGGCCAGAAGAAGAGTAATGGATTCCCAGAGTAAGAATTACAGGTGATTGGGAACTACGATGCTGGGAAGTGAACTTGGGTCTTCTGAAGGATTGCATCATCTGTGTAACTTGTAAAAAGACAAAGAACAAGAAATAATTAACTCCTTGGATGAAGTGGTCTCAGGGAAGGGACGCAAGCGATGCAAGGGACACAACTCTAATAGAAGCTCCAAAAAGGGCTTACAAAATTTCTGCCAGGAACGACAGTATGATTTCAGATACAGTCTCACAACTCCAGAATTCACTCATAGGAGAAAAACAAACAAACAACAAACAAACAAAACCAAAAACCAGAAAACAAAATGGAGAAATCAAACCCAGAACAAAACAACAGGGTGCTAGACAGATCACTCAACAATTAAGAGAACTGGCTGCTCTTCTAAGGAACCTGCTTATTTGATACCCAGCACCTACATGGCAGCTTAAAAACCAACTGGGACAGCCAATACCCTCTTCCGGCCTCTGCAGGCACCTCACACGTATAGTGTACAAATTCACACGCAGGTACTAAAAAAAAAGGTAAAAACAATGAAAATCACGTCTGCCCAAATTTCTGTATCAGAGTCTGCGTTGCACTGAAATGAGACTTCCTTGATTCCTTCGGACTCATTCTATTCCTTGATAGTTGACAACCCAGAGTTAACCATGTAGCTGTGTGGGTAGTTGCATCAGTCTGTATATAGGAATAGGCATGAAAACCTCTGAGGGTCAGAGAGATGACTGAGCTGGTAGAGGCGTTTACTAAGGAACCTGACATTAGGTCCTTGGGACCTGTCAAGGTGGAAAGACCGAAGCAACTCCCATAAGCTGTCCTCTGCCCACGTGCGTGCAGATAAAATGAATTTTACAGAGCAATAAAACCTGTTTAAAAATCGCTCAAAATTTCAAAAGGACTTGGAGAAGGTCTCAAAATGTTTTTCATGAAATTAAAAAAAACAAAATGCTAAGAATCTGAGGACTACTGAAACTTTAGAACACAAAACATGCCCATTCCCTAGAAGCGGTTGTCTTTCTTCGGTGTGTCTCCGGAGACCTCAGAGTTTTTCTTCTACAAAGTATGTGCAGGTAAAGTCTTGGTTTCCATGGGGACACAACTGTTTGGTTTTCATATCTATTTATCATGGAGTTTGTAGAGTTCTTAGTGATTGAAGCTCAATCCAATCTGCTTAGAGTGTGAGAGTTTTAAACAGATCCCTTATTATCAAAACGTGAGGCTTCATTTCATATGTGACTTCTGAAAAGTGCTTCTGGTGCCCAAGAGCCTGAGATGGCTTCGTTTCTTTTCCCCTTCGGTCAACTCCACAGGGACTCTCAGCTGGGTTTTCCCAGTATCCCAGAACCCGCACAGTGTAACGCAAAAAAACCTTTCCTTCTATTAATACACTGTTCTGAAAGAGAACCTGCATACCTTGCCTTCGCTGATAATCAGAGTGTGATGAAGTTACTGCTCATTAAGACAGTAATATTTTGAGAAATGAAATGCTTAATTCTCATCCCATCTCTTAGAAGTTACTTACTTTTTCAGGAAGTTTGAAGGGAAGCTTTTTTTTTTTTTTCTACCAGATTTCCTTTTTTCTTGAAACTAACTTCTTTTTCTTAACTGCATATTTTTTATCATTAAAACTCTTCCTGTACCACGTGTAGCTTGTAATTAATTTTGTTCTCATTACATGGTCTACGTATAAAGGTTAGCTTATTATTTAACTCACCTTTTCATTTTATAAGCACCCAAAGGAGAAGAAATGCAGTTTTGATAGTTAATGGTTATTAGCCTGACTTGGTTGGAAGGCAACCATCATATGTAAAGAATAAATGAAAGTATGGTCCATCCATAAATCAAATTTGTTTAAAAATAGACAATAGCCAAACAGTACAGATATAAATATACTGGAAATAGGCATACAAAAGAATTTGAATGACAAGTCAAGGTCTACAGGGCTATTTAGAAAAATGGATATGGTGTGGTGTTGGTCAAATGCCTCTACAACTTGTTAAGATAAGATGTCTGGCTGCTTTTTTAATTACTTCTTCTTAGGAGAGATAAGGGGCATCTTAGGTTATACTTTGCAGTGGATTTGATATATTTCCCTAGGATGATAGGTATCCACCCAGCGAGTACCACATCAACTGTCCACAGTTAATATACATCGTTTTTGGTTTTAAACTAATAAGCCTCTTTTCATGACTAAAATTCCCAAACTGAGAAGGTAAAACACATCAATGTTCTGCTTGCATGAGAGTTTTGGTCTCTCTTTATTTTTTCAAATCTTCTGGGGGATATGATCTTTTAGAAAACATATATTCAATATTTATTGAAGACAATGAATATTTTGGAAGGTGTGATGATAAGGGATGGGATTTTTGTGGCATCCTGTGGAGATTTCAGGATGGACAGCTTGGTATTACTGCTAAGGCTCTTGACACCAAGTGAGTGGAATATTCAGAGAAAACCTTAAAGTTTTGGAAAACAGAAATATGTTTCCCTAAAAAACTATATTTAAAACCACCTTTATAATAACAAGTCACATGATTTATCACAAAGAAGTTAGAAAAATATTAATTTTGAATGAATCTAAGGGAAAAAAAAACCTTGAGATGGAAGCAAATTAGCAATAACAGTAAAATATGTCTGGCAAATTTTATTCCACATTATTTTATATATAGAAAACCCTAATGTTCATTCTGTTTGATGTAGTACAATAGCATTTAATGGTAAATCTCGGATAATATATTAGGTATGCATATGCGCAGGTATCAGTAAACTAACTGCTTAGGTAATTAAAATAATATTCATATTGTTTGTTGTTTAAATTTTTCTAAAACAATAGAAGTTATTTTAAGCTTAATTTTGCCAGTCAGGCTAAAGCACACAGGAATGAAATATATCAGATTATAATGTAACACATAATGAAATCATAAGAAAAAATTATATCAGAATATGATCTTATTGGATTGTTACTTAAATTCACAGGGATATGTGAAAAGAATTAAAAAAAAAGAAACCTACCAAACTACATAAAATATTTTTTACTGTCTTTTCTTTGTTTCTTTAAAGGTAAAATATTCTACATAAAGTAATAATTAATGTTTCACCTATTTATAATAGACATAAATTTACAGTTTATAATAAAAATATGGAAAAAGTTGTTATAGTGATAAAGTTTCAAGATACATTGATGTTAAATTTTATAATTAGTACAAAAAAGCCTAACTTAAATATATATATATATATTGAAAATTAAACCAATATGAAAAATAAATATATGGAGTTAACATTGTCTAAATGAACTAAATGATTGAAGAAAGCATTATTTCCTTATTTCAAAAGGTAATGAAAAAGAAAGGAATAGAAACAGATACAAGACATAAACTAGATAGCAAAATAGATCAAGGAAATTCAGCCATATAGATAACACTAATACAATAATTGTGAATGATTGAACTATGAAATCAAAAGAAATAGAATATCAGAGTGAATAAAGCAGAAGAAAATCAATGTCCAACCTTGTACTATTTACAGTGACACTCTTAAAACAAATACACATACATACAACCATCTTGTCGAATGTAAGTCAGTGGTGAGAATATATATCTTTTGAAGAACTGTAAGAGTGTTAAATGGCTGTATCAATATCACACAACTTTAAAAGAATAAAACACGGTTACCAAAAGTAAGTAAATTGTATTTAATCATTAAGGTATCAAGCAATCAAGAAGCTACCAATAATTATTGATATATGAACCAAACAACATAGCCCAAAGACAGAGTGAAGAGTGAATGAACAGAAGGGGTACTATTCAATTCTGTAAGAATTCAAGTCTCCAGTATTTCAGTTTCCACTTTGCTTCAACAAATATATAAATTAGGTAAAAGATCAAAACTTACAAAAACACAAAGGGTAGAAGCCAACAGCAAAAGATACTCACATATACTTAACTATCAAAAGTAGGTACTGTGTAAGTCCACAAGTACAAATTTATGAAAAAAAAACAGAATTCATAAAACAGTATGTTTGGGGAATGTAGAGCCATTAAGTTAGAGATTTATAACAACAACAACAACAAAAATCACAAACGTGAGATTAAGAAACAGTTAATTAATCAGTGGGCCAAAGAAGGGAACAAAGAACATGAAGAAACACTTGGAAGTAAATGTGGAGGAAACCTGTAAAGATAACATAAGATGCACCTAATGCCACATATAAAAAGAAACTTAAAACAGAAAATGCCTATATTAAAGATAAAATATCTCAAGTCCTACAGGCTACCGCCCAATTTAAGCTGAATGCTGACAGTTGTACAACTCAGTGACTCTAATAAAAAGCATTGAATTGTATACTCAATGTAGTTGAACTTTATAGTATGGAAATTTTATTTCAATAAACCTGTTAAACATAAATCAAGACTGTTTTCCCTTTGGTAATAAGTGATATAATTATTATGTATCTTCTCTCAAATTTAAACTTTTTATATTTAATGTGTAGTAAATATATAATAGTATATAATATTACACAAATATATACTTATATATGATAATAAATATAAAGTAAAACAACCTATTATAGGTCTGTTCGTCTATAATTGTCCTTTTGAATTGTTTTAATTGTATGTATATGGTAGCAAATTTGAAATAAATATATAGCCACAATTATATCTCCTAACTGTGCTCGAGTTTTCATTCCTTGATATAAATGTATTAGATGGAAACTCATTCATAGAGGTTAATATTTTTATTAATTCTACAAAATTATACTTAAAACCCTGTTCTATTTAGAAATAATGTTTGAGATCTAGATTAGGTTAAGGTTAAGACTATCACAAGAATCTTCAACATGTAGATATTTAATTCTATGTATCAACCTCTTTATTTACACATTATGGAATGGTAACTCCTTAGTGCTATTAAATAAAGAATGTTTCCAGTTTTAAAATTCCAATACGCAAATTACACATGTGCAGAAAATGTGACTTCTCAAGTACATTTTACATCCTTTGGGTGCTGGATTTGAATTTGATTTTTTATTTGGCAAAAATGTTAGTGTCATGTACAAGATATTATTTCAATTTTCCAAATGTGTTCCTTCCTATCCAGAAATTTTATTTCATTTGTTCAAATCTTTTAAAACAACATTTATTAAATCTCAAAAGATGTTTGTTATATTTTCATTGACTTTATCAATACTGAATATACTTTTAAAATAAATATATTTACTATGATTTTCATTTTCACAATAGGTCTGTCATCACAAAATAATACATTTATGAATATAAAATAAAAATATGTATTAGTAAACACAATTTGAAAACTATGTAGTAAAATTGCAAAGAATATGTTCTGATACATTGTTTATAGTATTAGAACTTATTTTCATATTCATAAAGATTATTACCTTTTATAATATGATATGCTAAAGTCTGACTGTGTTGTTTTGGATAAATTAATAAAGCTTTAAAATCTGTTACAATTCCTGAAAACCATTAAAAGGCCAGGCATAAAACTCTATATCAATATATTTAGAATTATTATTTTTTGAAATGTTTTCAGATGTTTATATACCTCAATTTCTCTATGATTTTCACAAAATTTTCTTGGAAAGATATAATTTGAGTGTTTCTGCCCGCAGAAACACTCCAGTCTAGGAATATCCTAAAAGGGAATAGGCTGCGAAAGGAAAATGAGGCCTAGACAATTTTTACTGATCAAGGCTCAAAGATTAATAACTGAACACTGTTTAAATAACATGGAAAAATTCTCAGCCCCCTCCTCAGTCTTTGAAGTTGCCTGCAGCGGTCTGATTGTAGGCGGGTCCAAGGATAAAGGCAGGGATGAATGTCTGTTGGCATAGGCGGTCAAAGGATGCTGCATTCTGGGAGATGGGGGGGTCCTCCTCTCGGTTGGAGGTGGAGGCACAACAACTCTCTGGTGGGTCTCAGCGCCTGTAGGGGGCTGGTGTTTTGAAGGAGAGTGATTAGTGTAACAGCAAGGTAGGCTTGGCAACAACAAGGATGTGAAAGACCCCAACAATAATTAAGTATTTTTACTTTTTAAATTAGGGATTATGTGTTATGCTATTTTGGGGTTAGTTTCTTTCTACCCTGCAGGTTTGCATTTAGACTTCCCTAACTTTCATTGTGTTATCGGTTTTGAAAAAATAAACAGATTTTGAATGTGTGTTCTATTTCTAAAGCCAACTCTAAACATCATTTTTTTTTTCATTTATGAACTTCATTTATGGAAGAATTTTTGTTTCCTTTATTCTCTTTAATTCTTCTGTTTTTCTTGGTTTTCTTAAATTTTCTTATTTGGGGTTATCTAAACTAACCTTTTGTTTTTATTTACATAATAAAGCTCACACTGGGATGGTGGCACATACCTTTAATCCCAGCACTTGGGAGAAGGAAGTAGGTAGATCTCTGTGTTCAAGGCCAGCCTGGTGTACAGAATGAGTTCCAGAAGAGCCAAGGATACACAGAGAAACCTTGTCTTGAAAAAACAAACAAACAAACCAATAATCAGCGATAGATAGTAGATAGATAGATAGATAGATAGATAGATGATAGGTGATAGATAAACAAGCTGTAAAAGAAACAAATTATGCTGGTCATCTGGGGATGAAGAATCAGCTCTAGGTGAGAAGAGAATGCGATCATAGATGTGAAATCTTCTGGGACTACTTTCCCAGGGTCAGCATCCAGAAGCTG
Organism: Mus pahari; assembly: GCF_900095145.1. Taxonomy (NCBI): domain Eukaryota; kingdom Metazoa; phylum Chordata; class Mammalia; order Rodentia; family Muridae; genus Mus; species Mus pahari. Next base: position 37,367,311 of record NC_034591.1, on the reverse strand, counting down.
TAGTTTAGAGGGAGCCAAGACTTTCGAGCCCTGCTGGCAGCTGAGTTGGTGGTGTATGGGTATCCCCAGCTGTAACTGATTTTGAAGGCATAAACAAGTCAGGGAAGGCAAGCTGTGAAAAACCTGAAATTAAACCGGTGCTGAAGAGTGACTGAGGCTTGGCACCATGTGACAGCCTCCAAGTGGCAGAAAAAGAGAGGCTATTGGTGAAAGCAGAGCCCATTTGTAATGGAGATCCAATCACTGGGTTGAGCAGCAAGGACACGAGGGAAGTGAAGCAGATCTGAGCCTAGGAACCAAGCTCAGGGTGCTGTCGATGGCTGTTCGAGCTCTTTGGAGCATCCCAGAATATTCAGAGAGAGTCTCCAGAGACTGAAACTTTAAGCTTTAAACTCTGATTTCATTTTATTTCCCTCGTATCTGTACCCTGGTTCTTCGTCTTGGGATGAAAAAAAATTTTTTTTGCTCTTAAAAAAAAAAACAAAAACAAACAAACAAACAAAAAAAAAACCAGCAGCCTGCAGTTGAGAGATTTGGGAATTTTACAGGGACTTTGGAAAATACAGAGAAAATATGGATAGTTTAGAAACTTTTGCAATTTTAGAAAGGCTTAGGACATTGTAAAAGACTGGATATTCTAAAGAAACCAAATTTTAGCAATGCTGGGACTTTTACAATGTTATGTTGTATAATATGATATCAATACTAATGACACTTGAGGACAGCAAGTAAGGCAAGTTTATTATTTAACATCTGATGTGTGTGTGTGTGTGTGTGTGTGTGTGTGTGTGTGTGTGACAAAATGACAATGGATTAATTATATTGATTGATTTTTGCCAACCGGACACACAGACACTTCTGGAAAGAGAAAATCTTAATGGAAAACAAATGTCTCATAAGTTTGCCCTGTAGGCTGGTTTGTAGGGTATTGTCTTAATCAGTAATTGATGGAAGAGGGCAGAGCCAGCCCATTGTGAAGAGTGTCTCCCCAGGGCTGGTGGTGCATGCTGCTATAAGAAGACAGATTGAGCAAGCTGTGAACAGAAAGCTTATAAGTCAAATTCTTCCAGTTCATATATACTTTAGTGCTTGCATCTAGAGGCCTGCCTTGAGTTCCTGTTCTGCCTTTCCTTAGTGGTAGAAAGTTACATGGAAGTATAAGATAAAATAAATTATTTTCCTCTCAAGTTGTTTTTAGTTATGATGTTTTATCACGGTAATATAAACCCTTAACTAACTAAGATACCAACATACGCTAAAATTGATGTTAAACCTATAAGCCTTAGGGAATGGCCAGGAGGTCTTATGAAACGAAACATGGCTGAGATTTCAGCAATAATGTTCTTCAACATTTTGTAATCTCTTGGCCATCAGAGGTAATATTTTTTCTAGGATGAGAAAACTCTTTTTATATAAACTACAATAGTGGAGTCTAGAATCTTTTTTATTGGATATTTTATTTATTTACATTTCAAATGTTATTCCCTTTCCCAATTTCCCCTCCTCAACCTCCCTATGTGATCTCCCCTGCTTCTATGAGGGTGCTTGCCCACCCACCCACCAAGTCACACCTCACTGTCATGGCATTTCCCTTCACGGGAACATCAAGCCTTCATAAGACCAAGGGCCTAACCTCCCTTTGATGCCAGATAAGACCATTCTCTGCTACATATGCAGCTGGAGCCATGAGTCTCTCCATGTGTACTCTTTAGTTGGTGGCTTAGTCTCTGGGATCTCCAGCAGAGGGGGAGTCTGGTTGGTTGATATTGCTGTTCTTCCTATGGGGTTGCAAATCCTTTCAGGTCCTTCAGAAAGGGGCCTAGAATCTTGTTCTTACTACTGTAAGTCAGAAATAGTTCTAACCAAAATCAGGAGATTGACTTGAACACGATATCAGCCTCAAATCAATATTCTATTTCTGTAATCTGCTTATTAGAACAGATGCCAAATATCCTACCTGATTGATAGCTGCTTATGATATAGCAAGAAAAAAGTATATACTTCTCTATGGTTGGCATTAAAAATAGAATAATCTCTCTCAGGGACTAAATCACCAACCAGAGTCTACACATGGAGGAATCCATTGCTCCAGCTACATATGCAGGAAAAGATGGCCTTATCTGGCATCAGTGGGAGGGGAGGATCTTGGTCCTGTGGAGACTTGGTGCTCCAGTGTAGGGGAATGCCAGGGCGCTGAGGTAGAAGGCAATGAGTGGGAAGAGGAGCACCTTCATAGAAGCAGGGTGTACTGGGAGGAGATAGGTGGTTTAACTGGGAAGGGGGAAAACATTTGAAATGTAAATAAATAAAATAACCAATAAAATAAAAATAAATTTTATAGTGAGGAGTTGAATTGTGTAGTAATACCATGATTAAAAAGAAAAAAAAAACATTGTAGAAAATCAAGTAATACTGCTTTGTGTAACAGGAAACCAAAAACGATTTATTCCACAAATATTCACTGACAACAATACAGTCACTTCTCCGGTAGGACAAAGGAATGAGTAGGACCAATCTCCTTTGAACTGCTCTGGGGAACGTGGCATTGTTTCTGTCAGCTCTGTGTGCCCAGAACTCCAATGAAAAGTCATCCTTTCCCTTGATGATGGTGATGCTGTAAGTCATTGCTTGCCATGACAGGTCTGTTTTCTAATGCTAGTACCACTGCTGCTTTCAAATTCAACCATTTCAACTCAGGAAAACAGCCATGTACTTCTGTATTCTATTATCATTTCCTATGCCATTAGAGTCAACCCATCACAGTACAAATTATAGACTGGAATAGAAATCCAATGAAGGGACCCTGGAACTGTTAGGTGCCCTGAGGAAATGGTTACTGTATATATGTGTATATGTATATATGTGTGTATGTATGTATGTATGCGTGTATGTATGTATGTATGTATACTGTGTGGATGTAACCTATCTCTCAACATTCAACTATATTTTATAGGACATTAACTAATGCTGCTTCCAAGAAAAAGCATGTCTCCTCTGGCACGCCTGCAGCAGATGTGAGACAAATGTTACTGTGTCTCTCAGACTCACTTAAAGCAGCCACACAATTATGAAGCCTAGATAATCTTAGAAATTCAGATACCTTGGAAACGTTTTTGAGGGTTTAATCTGAATACAGAATGAGGAAGCACAAGGAAGAGGGCATAATACCATGCCAGACTCTCATTCACAGCTCTTTTGCACATGCGCTTCAGTCTTCCTGAGTCTTTCCCTTCAAAACACTTGCCAGTGCCTACCCAGCATCTCATGAGTTCTGTAACACCATCAGCTGGACTATATTTCTAAAGCACCCTTTGCTCCTAGTTGCTAACCCTTTAATATTTGGTTTTATTAGAATTTTGGTAGACCTGAACAGATAGTGTTACCTATTTATTTCTACCTTCTCCATTTTAAAGAAAAAGAAGAAACACAATTCCTAATGAGTGCTGACTTTGATATTACACAATCGCTTTATATTCTCAGGTTGGGGTTTCTATTTCTTCATTTGATCCAGAAAGACACATCGTAATCTGGAAGTCTGTGCAGAAACACGGCCTTTTGTTTTAGGCCTGCACATTATTTCCTCAGTTGGTTTCAGTTTTTGAATTGAGATGTGGATCTGCAAGACTAGTGAATGCCAGCTTACGTTAAGCATGTGGTAGCCTGGCTTTCCCGGAGAAGCAATGGGCAGGATCAACAATCGACTGTAGATCTTGGCTGGAAAGGGAAATGGTTCATTGAGCAGTTGCTTCTGAGTCTGGAGAAAGGATTGGAGCAGGATAGAGTGCTGAGGGCTCTGCCCTATCCTTGTGATGGAGATGTTGCCATGACTCTTTCTGCTATGCCTTCTCCCTTATCATTAAAGACTTCTGCCTAGGGAGGGCAGGTGAAACACTAAATGACAAATTCCATTTTAATTTAAAATTAGCGACAAATACATTTTATGCTCAGATGCTTAAAAATGTGCAACAGTGATAGTGAAGCAAACTTCCTTATTTATTATTATTATTACTATTATTATTATTTTGGTTTTTCGAAACAGGGTTTCTCTGTGTAGCCCTGGCTGTTCTGGAACTTACTCTGTAGACCAGGCTGACTTCGAACTCAGAAATCCGCCTGACTCTGCCTTCCAAGTGCTGGGATTAAAGGCGTGCACCACCACGCCTGGCAATTTCCTTATTTATTTCTGATATAAATGTGTGATATCCTGTATTCACTGAGACATGTACCAAGGCAGTACACCACAAGCTGTGGGGTACTTTGTGCAAAGTCAAAAATCCAATACAGAAGATGACGTTGCTGAGTTTACCCAATAACTTATCTTCCAAATACAGAGGGATATTAGTACTGAAAATCTGCAATACGCATTTAGAAAATTAATAGCACACGATAAACTTTTGTAAGTATTAGCTATTAGTCATTAATTCTACTGAGAAAAGAATGAAAATGTTGGCTCCTCCCCCCCAGAGCACTGATTAGAAGTAGTGCTTAATCTACACTGTGAAGGTAATATTAAAGGGAGTCAGTTCATCGGTTTGAAAGGAGAAAAGATGTCATTATATTATAGTCTCAATAAATAAAGAAAATCTATTTAAAGATGCTATAGATCATAAAAGGGAAACCAGTAATACTAAATTTCTTTTCACCATTTTCTCTCAGATGATTCTTGCCCCGCCTTCATGTTGATGCTAAAGTTAAAAAGGCTTGAGTGGTTCTTCAGTCCATCCTGTGATTACCCCAGAACCAAAACCACTGTCTCCAGCGAAGAATGCTGAACGTGTCATTTCATCTGCACTAAATCTAGCAGAAATCTTTGGCTATTTCTGATAATGGAAATGATAACCCTTGTCTGGTCTTTTAACTGATGCAGATTTGGTGTCTATTTTTATATTTCCCCTGGTCATTTCAGAAGGTATGAAACAGGATGAAAATTAGACCCCTGGACTCAAATTATCAGCTTTCTCAGTTTTGCGAGCCTAAGAAGAACCTTCATTTCATTTTAATCACTTGACTGTATTGATGGCTAATAACTGACGTGCCATTTAAAATTCAGAGGGACAACAGAGGAGAAAAGATCTTTCAGCATGAGCTTGACTGGCCTGCTCACATCCGTGTTGTTTATAAATGTGAGCTCAAATCTCCTCACTAGCTCTTTACATGTTAATAGATGAAATTTCCTTTCTATGGCTAATGTAATACAGATCTAATCCGTATGCAACGATTCTAGCCTAGGACTCTTTCCAGGCCTCTGGAGTTATTTATATGCAATTTTCAAACAGAGGTGATCTTTGCTACATGCACTAATAATATTTACATTTTTAAATGGAACACAGACTGAAAGTTGAGGTGGAGGGTTACGAGGTCAAAGAAACACAGAGATTAGATCTTTAACTAAAACAGACTGTTACATATTGAAAATATCGATATCATATTATTAAAACTTTTGTGCTCCCATTGGAGACCCAGCTGCCTGGCAGAAGTAAAATTTCCTCTTTAAAAGAACAATTGTGTTTGTCAACAGCTATTAAGTAGACAATATTTAGATAAGTGGCTACTAGGACAAAAATACATCTAGACAGCGTCCAACAATAAAGTGTAAAATATTGTATAAAGAAGAATGAATTGGCTTAAGAATAAGCAACAGAAAAGCAAATGAAAAAAATCATAGTTAATGAAACCAGTATTTCAAGGTGGAAATTCAGTATTTACAGTGAAGCTAAAGAAATAATAAAAGATTATAAAGGTGATGTTAATGATGTGGCACACAACACTTGGTAAATAAAAATTGAAAACAAACAAACATCATGGAAAGAATACAGAAGCAAAGCAAGCTCTGCAGATAACAGACGAGTCCTCCCATTTTTGTTTCTGAGGCATGCATGTCTCCTCTAGGGAAGGAGGATTTGTAAGAATGAGCACTGGACAAACCTATTAGCTTGAATAGCTCTTACTGTTATTTCACAGTAGAATAAGCCACATAAAGTTTTATGTAATCCCTGATTCTTTCTGCTCTTCACTTGGTCTTTTGTAGAGATGAGTGGCCCTATCTGTGTCTATAGGAGAAAGTTTCCTGTAGTATGGCTCAAATGGAGAAAAGGGATTGTTGCCCTAACCCATTTGAGATAGGGTTTTCTGTTTGTTGTACATGTTGGCTTTACTTGCCAAGTCTAGTGTCTGGTGCTTGTTTCTATGAGTTTCTCTCTCTCTCTCTCTCTCTCTCTCTCTCTCTCTCTCTCTCTCTCTCTCTCTCTCTCTCACACACACACACACACACACACACACACAGACAGAGGAGAGAGAAAGAGAGAGAGAGAGAGAGAGAGAGAGAGAGAGAGAGAGAGAGAGAGAGAGAGGAAGAACTAGAATTACAGGTTGTCACAACTCTCCAGCTCTCTCTTAGAAATCTTAACTCTCATGTTCAATTTCTAAATCTGATAATTATTGCATATTTATGGTGTATGTGTGTATGCAATAAACATCTTATATGAGAGGCTGTTTAGACTTCTACTTTAATAACTTTTACTTTAATAGCCCAGATAATATTTTAATATCTAAGGGCTACATAGTCTCCACTGTAATTCTGCAATCCTACCATTTAGGAAACTACATCTTATACAATATATAAAAGAGTAAATGTGGATGACTTCTAATAAAACTGCATCAAGGGACCTATTTTTTCACCTTTGATGTTAGAATCTTACGTAAAATATATTTTTTTTACTTGCTAAATGTTTACAAACAAGGCATATTACAGAATTATTCCTTTTTTATTCCATATATATGAACAAGCTATCAATTAATTATCTTTAAATTTCTATAAGTGAAAATTTTAAATTTGAAGAAACAGTCTATAAGTACATATTTTCAAATACTCTAATTTTATATTAAATGGTTGTTCTTTGTATTTCTTTCATTTTTTATTAACTTTACATAAATAAATTGAATAAAGGCAATTCAAAATCATGTTCTTAACTTTAGAAATAATGGCCTAAAATAAACATAGTAGACTACTCAGAAGTCAGCCTTGATATGAGAAGGAAAGCCAGAGATTTGAATTTAAATTATTAATATCATATACTATACAACACAACTTATACAACACATTGGCTAACATATTCAGAAATGTAGGCAGACGAGTAATGAAGAATATGTAACTTTTCAAAATGGAAACAATCCAATCTCATGCACCTGACATAGGAATACATTCCATTTGAAATTCTCAATAGAAGCACAGTCGGTTAAGAACAAAGAAAGCAGCTTCAGGCTGTTTTTCATAATTTTTCTAATTCTTTGTTTTAATGAAATAGAAGAGTTTTGTGGGTCTGAAAGAAAAAAAGAAGAAACCCTCTCTGATGACTTCTGCATTTTCAAATAGTTCCTGCCATCTGAATAAAGTATAGTACTTTGAATGATAGTGATATTGTCAATGATGTATTTTAAATCAATGTAACTCTAAAGGAGGCAAGATCTTTTCTTCATTTTACATTAATGTATTTACCATTTTTCTGAGCTTTTCATAGGTCATAAATAATAAAAGAACTGATATTAGCAAAGAAAGGCAGAGAATTCTAGATCCTAGTTGTATTAATAATAATTACTGTATTAATACCTGTAACAATTGCATAGGAAGAAATCAGGTTCTTTCATGAAGGTTAAAAACTATTCTAATATACATCGATGAGAAATGCCTTGGAACTTGTAGGAATCCACTAAGGAAAGAACAAGAACAGGCTTGTCCAAAGTGCCGTGCATTGTTTTATAAATGGAAAACTCCTCCAGGTTTCAAAAGGCGTCTCCTCACATTCAAGAAATGCATAGTGCTTAATCTGGAAAAATACGTTCTACCAGATCATTTCTGTAGTGTAACAGAATGAGCTGAATGCCATGAAGAAAAGAGAAAGTTAGGTGAGTCACCCAGAGCTCTTTTCTAACAGCTTTTGTCAGAAAATACTAGATTAAAGACATGGAACACACCACGACGAAGGGGGGCAGTATGTCAGATGTCTTCTAAGCCAATGACCTGAGAGACTCAGGACCACAATATGCAGAAGAACCCTGCTAAAGCAAACACAGCACTTCTGTGTCAGGAAGGGTCTGCTAACAAGAGCTGGGAAAAAGAGTGGGATCGAACATGTGTCGGGCTGAGCGAATGTCTTTTTTCCCACCGCAGCGAGCACTCACCTTAGACCTCAGTACCCAATCAACTGCACAGTCCATTGTCACGCCTGGGCTCTGCGTTCTAATAATTAAAAGAGACTGGAAAGCATTACATATCCTAGATTCACTCACTTCTCTGTTAGGAAAGTAGAGAAATATGCCTTGTGGGGGAGCTCAGCGTGTTTCTTGATGAACCAGAAACCACAATGGGATTTTGATACTCAATTTTAGCCCTAGGTTAAGACAGGAAGCACAGTGTCTCAAAATTAGAATAAAATAAAAGAGCTCATTAAAGACATGTTATAACCAGGAGCATTTAGTCTTGGTTAGATAAGGCTTTTCTGAAAGGAGGTTAGAATAAATAACTCTGCCACAATGTCAAGAAATATAGTTGATGGCTGTGTAAGATACTATCACGTTAGTAAACCCGGTGGCCATCCAAGGGAAGAAATGAACAGTCATACTTTATGTTGTTTTATTTTATTCTTCTCATCATAGACTAGAGTCTATTTTTTCATGCAGGAATTTTGAATTCTGTCTTACCGTTACTGGTATCCTCAATAGCATGTGCCTTGCAGTTACCAGAGACCCCCTCAGTGACATATTACATAATTTTGGAAACGTAGACTCTAAGTAAGTCCTTAAGGAAAAGGACCATTGTTTTCAAAATTAAAAAGCAAGGACATACGCTACAAGAAATGTAGTCAACAAAAATTATACTTAAAATATACTTCATAGATCAAAACATTTGCACAGGATATAACAGCAAAATAAGCTAATTTGATTGCTGGCATTACTAAATTTAACATCAGTGCTGAAAACTATTTCTCAGGTTTCTTCCTTCAAAGGTGCTCATGTCCCAGGAATATTGTGGTGTTTCTGTCAAGTCTCAAACAGCAGCTGAATAAATAATCACCAATCTATAGCTTCATTGTATATAAGGCTAAAATAGAAGCACAATAAACAGAGTTTTTTTTTTCTTACCCTCATTACCAGTGAAGGGAAACAACTACTTGTAATTAAGGCAGTTATACAGAATACAGGTTTCTGTACCCTCTTTCCAAATTCAAGTTGGTTCTGAAGGAAGATCTTTAATTATAATTTAAAAACAAGCATGTTGGCTTTGTTTCTATATCGCAGGGATAGTCACTCTTCAATGCTGAGTGATGAAGACAAAAACAGAAAACAAAAGGGGGATGAAGGAGACAAAGAAGATAAGAAAGACTCCTCATAATAAAATTGTTTCCGCCCACTCTTCTGATTCAATAACTGCATGCCAAAATGAGACTAGAACTCACATTTTTTTTAGTTCCTTTATGATGAAATAGCATGATACTGTAATGAAGATAGATCTGTGGACCAATGGAATAGAGGACCCAGCAGTCAGTGCACACAACTGCACTCAGTTCTCTCCAAAGCCATGAAAACCATCTGTTGAAGAAAAGACAGCAACTTTAACGATGGATGTTCATACTAAGAAGATAGAAACCTGATTTTCTCACCCTACTCAAAATGGATCAAGGATCTTCACATAAAACCTGAAAGACAAAGACCACAACAGGAAAATATAAAAGACAGTCGGCCTTGGGGATGATTGCCATAATGTAGGAAAAGAAAGAATTGATGTATAGAATTACATCGCATTAATAAGTTTCTGTGGAGTGGAAAACAGCATCAATAGACTGAAGAAAGAACTTGCAAACTGAGAAAAAAAAAAGTTTGCCAGAAAAATTTGACTGAGGACAAATATGGAGAAATATATTGAAGAACAAGGGGGAAAAAACCCTAAAAATCTTGCAAGATGTCTGTCAGTACTTTTTCTGTTTTTGTGATAAAATATTCTGACAAAAGCAAACCAGAGAAAAAGTGTTTATTTTGACTTACATCAAGAGAAGGAAGTGAAGGTAACAGGACCTGGAAGAAGCCCCTGGTCAGGATGGGTTCACAGTCAAAGGCAGAGAACAAGGGAGGCTGCATTTAGTTGCTTCTTCTTCAGTTAATGAGCCAAGCCTAGGGAATAGTGTCACCAATTTAATGTGGCTTGTCAATTAAGCTAATCAACACACTAGCATCTGGCATGGCCAGAGGGTACATGCCTCAGAGGTCACTCCGATCTTGGCCAATTGACAGTCCATAGAAACCATTTCTCTGGTGCAAGCTCTAACCTCATCACCCATGAGATGGAAGAAGGAAGATCAGAAATTAAGAGCAGCTTCAGCAAAGTGTCGAGTTCAAAGCTACCCTGTGACATGTGAGCATCCTTCTCATGCAAAATAAACCAACCTCAAAACATTGAACAGCCAAATCGAGGAACTTCATGAGACAAAAAAAAAAAAAAAAAAAAAAAGATAAATAATTTGACAGATTCTTCTCAAAAGAAATACAAGTGACGAAGAAAAATACATGAAAAATATTTAACATATTTAGTGACCAAGAACAATGTAAGTCAATACTACATTCTATCTTAGCCCAGTCAGAATGACTATTATTGAAAATAAATAGTGGTGAGACTATAGATTGAAAATAAACCTTCATGTTTGCAGTACTGACCATTCCGATAACCAGTTACTGTGCTCTTCCCGGGGAAAGTGTATTTCTCCACTGTCAGCATCCTGTGGTTGCCTAAAGTTTCTTTGTGTAGAGTTGAGGCCTCATGGGTTTTACTATTCACATCAGCATGCCTGTTATTGGTGTCCATTTTTTTCATAGTATGCTTAGTCATGTTAGTGAGATGCCAAGCACTCTCATAGCAAACTTCCTGGTCCTCCCTCTGTACCTTATATCGTTCTGGTATCTCTGGGCCTAGGTGTGGCCATACAATTCTGGTTTTTGGTTAGTTGTGGGTTCTTTAATGGTCTCTGTCTGTTGGAAAGAAAAGTTGATGATGTGAGGTTAAAAACTACATTCACCTGTGTGTATAACTATGTGTATAGGTATAAATATTTGGAATATAATTAAGAATTCCTGTAGGCATACACATGAATGTACCTGCACACATCTATTAAATGACAATTCATGAACAAGAAAGGATAAATTTGAAAGAGACCAAAAGGGGGCATAGGGAAAGGTTTTTGAGGGAAGAAAGGAAAGGGGGATATTATATAATTATAACCTCAAAATCAAAGAAAAAATTTTTTAAAAAGAAACTTTATATACTATAGTGGAAATTAAAATTAGTCTAGAACCACTAACTCAGCCACAGAACTTTTGGCCTTCAATTTGTCCTGCCTACAAGATATGCTGGGGAAAACATGGTACAGAAATTGTGGGAGTGGTCAATGAATGAGTGGTGCAACTGGAGACATGGAAGAGAGATATGTGAGAGAAAACTCACTCTTGACAATGCCCAAATGGACCGGGGCCAGAGGTTGGATAGCCCAGAGACCCACAGCAGAACCAAACACAAATGGGAAAAAAAATATTCACTAATGATAATTTCCTATGTTCATAGGTTGGCATCTAGTCTAATTATCACCAGAGAGGCTTTACCCAGCAACTGTTGGAAACTGATGCAGAGACCCACAGCCAAACATTAGGTGGAGATTGGGGCATCCCTTAGAAGAGGATGAGGAAGAGGGAGAGTGTAGGATCCAGAAGGGTCAAGGACACCAGAGGAAAATCCACAGAATCAACCAACCTGAGCCGTCAGGAGTTCACAGACACTGAACTGCAAAGCAGGGAGCCATCATGGGCCTGAACTAGGTCCTCCACACATATGTTACAGTTTTGTATCTTGGGCTTCTTGTGGGACTCCTAAGAATGGGAGCAGGGTCTGTCTCTGACACTGTTGTCTGCTTCAGGATCCTTTCCCCGTAACAGGAGAAGAAGCACCTAGTCTTGCTGCAACTTGATATGCTACAGTTGGTTGATATCCATGGAGACCAGACCTTTTCTGAAGAAAAACAGAGGAAGAGTGGATGGTAGGGAGACAGGGTGTGGGGAAGAGGGACTGGGAGGAGAAGAAGAAGGGGAAACTGAGGTCAGGATGTAAAATAAATAAAATTTAAAAAAAGAAGAAAGAAAGAAAGAAAGAAAGAAAGAAAGAAAGAAAGAAAGAAAGAAAGAAAGAAAGAAAGAAAGAAAGAAAGAAAGA
>NC_034591.1:37291434-37354881 GCF_900095145.1 Mus pahari | reverse complement strand
TTATACAAGTTATATATTATCAATCCTGGTATGTTCTTATTTACTGTGGTACTCTTTCAAACAGCCAAGATAAGGAATCTTAGGAGTTTGACAATTTATTCAATCTCATATATATATATATATATATATATATATATATATATATATATATATATATATATATATATGAGAGATCTCATGTGAAGCAAGTGAAGCAAGAAAAACTAGACAAAGAAAATATCTTACGTTTTTTGGGAATGTGAAATTACAATAAAAATATAAATGTAGCAGAGGGATTATTAAAGAAGTGTTAAGGGATGAGAGGAGGATCAAGGAAGCATGAGACCAGAGAGTTAGCATGGCATAGACAAAGCATAAGCAAGTGTAAAGTCAGAGTAAGATACATATATTTGAGTATATATATGTACATATATACATATATAATTATGATTTTAAAAGAAGAATTGCAAGAAGAAGATTTTAAAAGAAGAATTGCAAGTGTTTAAAAGTGTTGAGAAGACCACCAGCTGTGTTTTACTCAACCAGATAAAGACTTGGAACTCAGTGAGAATAGGACATGAGGACTGATAAAAGTCCAAGGCAGAAAGGTATACAGATGGCAGTTAATATGATACCAAAATGTTCTAGGCTATTATTAAGAGATAAGTTGCATGTTCCACTGAAATGCCAAGCATGTTCTTAAGGAGACTCATAGATCAAGAATTACACTAGCCCCAGGGAGTTCTGGTTAGTTCATATTGTTGTTCCTCCTATTGGGCTGCAAACTCCTTCAGCTCCTTGGGTAACTTGTCTCGCTCCTTCATTGGGGACCCTGTGCTCTGTCCAAAGGATGGCAGAGAGCATCCACTTCTGTATTTGTCAGGCACTAGCAGAGCCTCTCAGGAGACAGCTTTATCAGGCTCCTATCAGCACCAATGAAAGAAAACACATGATGGGACTCATGGCTCTAGCTGCATATGCAGCAGAGGAAGGCCTAGTCAGTCATCAATGGGAGGAGCGGCCCTTGGTCCTGTGAAAGTTCTATGCCCCAGTATAGGGGAATGCCAGGGCCAGGAAGCAGAAGTGGGTGAGTTGGTAAGCAGGGGGAGGGGGAAGGGGGAGGTGATAACATTTGAAATGTAAATAAAGAAAATATCTAATCAAAATAGAAAAAAAGAATTACACTAGCCCTCATTTACACCTTAATATTAACCTTGACTTGAAAGAAGCTTTTATATTTTCATTTTGCTCCTAGGAAGAGCTACTTGGGAACCATATTGTCACAGATTAGCTCTCTTGATCAGCATTTGCCAGGTATGAAGCACGTTTTCACTATGTCTATTTGTAATGTCTACCTTACTTTGTAATCTATGCAACAGCTTATGTTCTTTCATACTATCTGCAGGCATTCAGATGACAAATGATTTCTTTTATTGTTAGTGAATTGCACTGTTATAGGGGGCAGGATTAGGCAGAAATATAATGTATGTCACATTATGGTATAGGAAGACCAAGGAAAATATACCTCTGCATACCCTTTTTCCCTCAGTGACAGAAATTGAGCACAAGACTTCACACATGCTAGGTAAATACTGAACACAATCCCAAACAGTGATCTGATGAGTGAATTCATGAACAGACAATGGTAAGGCTATGGGCTAATGTACTTAGAAGGCTTTTGACAGGTGATCAAGCAACTCTATCAAATTCCTAATCTTTCATCAGATGCCAAATACGGTTTTCACATCACGTAGATGTGCCTTTGCCACATAGATCAAGCTTTCTAATCCAAAGTTAAGATTCCTAGCCACCACCACTTCCTCTTCCTCCTTTTTCTTGTTTTAATTTTTTCTTGTTCTTGTTATTATTGACCATACAGGGAATCAAATTATGGTCTTATGAGTATAGGTTAATCAATCTACCATCGAGCTATAAATCTGGGCTCTGACTTATTATTTTTCATCTATATGTTTGTATTTAAGAATAATTAACAGATGAAGATTTTCTAAATCTGACTTTACTTTCTTGCTCAGAAAATAGTCAGGAAGAAAGTATGTCACCTTGAGAGCATGACGTTTTCTGATAGTGGTGCTCACTCTATAAGAAATCGATGAGTGGTTAATGTGCTTGAATGTTCTCACAAGTATCAACATTGGCAAAGGGCACAATGTAAAGTCTCCAAGAAGGAAGTGTACTTTTTTAGTTGACAATGAACCAAGGAAGAGGCAGTTCCAAAGCCTATAGGTCTATGTACAAGAATGAAGAAATTCTTGAAAAGGGTCTTGGTTTAAATACCAGTAGCTGTACCAGTACTTGTACTGAAGTAGAAGTATAAATGGTACCAGCAGTACCCAACATATCCATCCTTGCTTCTCCTGAGTGGAGCCCAGTGCAAAACTTATCTCTGAGACTTATAGAATGGTAAAGAAGCTCAAGGCCATTTGCCCTCACAATGTCCTTCTCTAGCCCCATAACATTCAAAAGGAAAAATAATGAAAAGAATCAAGGAAAGAGAGAGGGATGAGAGAGAAGGAAAGAAAAGTAAAACAAATATTTTAACATCATTGGATATAGTTGGGACATCTACCCATCCCTGAACCTTTGCTGGGTCCAAGTAATGTGTCTGTTTATAAATACCCAATGATCTACCAGGAGGTGTCGATGGCTAGGTCAATCGAGAAGGCCAGAGATTTGAAGAGGTACTGTCTTGGAAGGATTGTTCAAAGTTTCCAAATTAAAAATTAACTGATACCTAGTCAAGAGACTAGCAGGGTTGCCAGGTAGATAAATATTTTTGACAGTAAGAGTCAAGGAGTGGTCATGGTGGAAAGTAACTAAGAAGATCAAACTACAGCTGAGTATTACGTTTGGCATAGTAAGAACAGAAAGGGAAAGATCTGGAGAACAAAACTCCACAGAAGAGAAAGAAAGAATAAGCTATCAAATACAGATATAATATTTATTATATTTAAAAATTAATAGTCAATAGTTGTTGACTCTGTCTTAATGTATTGGGCACTTGCTATGTGTTATTTCCAGTGTTAAATAATTTACCCGTATATTCCTATTACTTAAGTGGGCAGGCTATGGGATAAAATTATTTGTATAGAGTACTGAGCTAGCTCAGGGCTTTGGGGAGATGACTTTAAATTCTGTGGTTATTTACCTTCTCTAGTATAAGGGAAGTCCAAAGTTCTGTGGTTGTTGCTTTAAAAAAAAAAAAAAGTATTTAGAATGGGGATAACATTTGAAATGTAAGTAAAGAAAATATCTAATAAAAAAAGTTTAAAAAAAGAAAAATATGTATTTAGAATGGGACTTATTATATAAGCAATAATTGAGTGATTACTTGTTGCCATGAAGTATTAATTTCAATACATCTTGAAACCTATGGAGTCATCATTATCATTATTTACAACAAAAATAGGGAAAGGATGAGATTACTCTTTCAAAGCACACAGCTATCAGATTGTGAAACTGGCATCTGAATTTAGATGCATTACACCAGAATTCATGTTATCAGTTATAAATTAAAACGTTCAGTTGTAGAGTCCCCCCCCTCAGCCAAATTTGGATCTCCCTGAGTGTAGAGAAGAGGTTAAAAATGCACATGGTAGGGGCTGCCACCTTTTTTTTCTCCAGCCTCTTTCAAAATGATGACCCTCTGAGACAGTAAAGATTGTTATATATTAAGTAACATGTTCCCCCTTGATACAAATTCATCTTGGGGAGTCACAAACCTAATATATCTTCATTTTTAATTAAAATTTTATCATTATCTGAAAATAATAGTGACCAGAAATTTCACCAGAAAAAGTAATCGATTAATCAAGCAGGTAGCCTGCATACTATACTATTAAAGACTTAATTTACCAAGACCAGGAGCCCACCTTTTTCAGTTAAAGCAAGACTAATGCTTAGCATATCAATATTTAAACGGAATCTATTTTTATTAATTAGAATTTGAAGGTTGTCAGAAACTCAGTACAAATCGTCAATTACCTTGTACCTGGGATGTCCCTTATAAGAATATCACATTACATGGCCATAAAAAATTCAGAGATGAAGTAGAATGTGCAAGAAAATCTTCATTTAATATTGAAAGAATGAAAATTAACCCTTATTCTTTAAGCGGCCTTATATTTAACTTTGTGTCTTTCTGGATTTCGAACATCATTAAAGAACACTGTAGATACCAGATCTTTTTTTTTTTTTTTCTTTTTTTTGTTCTTCCTAATCCAGTGGAATCTACTTTAAATAGCCATAATTGGTGATTTTCCAGATCAAAGGTCTTCTTCAGATCAATGGGCAGAGCTTGTCTATATTGATTACCAGCCATGCCTATGAAAATATCATTCGTTACCTCGGGAATGATAGTGGAATGAAGAGGCCAGCACCAAATTGGAAGGAGATCGATGAGTTTCATGTAGATAAAAATAAGCATGTTACCTGAGAAGAGAACATCAATTTTTTATGGACCCTGGACCAAATAGCAGAGGGAAAAAATTATCTAGTGGGTCAGTCAGTCCTCTGACTGCTCAAAATAGCTTCTTATTCATTTTGGTGCTTGAAACTTGCAGAATTTCATTCAAAAGGAGAGAAAATAAAGGGGATGAAAATTATTAATTTCTATCAGTGCTACAAAAAAAACAATGGTTTTAATTTTTAAAACCTGTTCCTCCCCCTCTCTAATATTTATATTTAAAAAAGCTATCAAAATATCTGGTTATGAGGCAGATGTTGTTTTCACAAAGCTGTTCCGATCTTGACAGCTGTAGCTTCCTTTGAATTAAATCAACATGGCTGTACAGAAACAGCATAAACTATAAAGTCACTGATACAACTATTAGTTTTGAAAGATACACTATAATTTTTGACAGAAGCTTATTTTTCCTCCAACATAATTGTTGTCCTCAGCAGCTTAAATCACCTCTACTCCTACTAGCTGTTAAGTCAGTGATAACCATCCTACAATCTGCAGAACTACAGAGTTAAGTATAAAGTAAGGAACTAGGAGTCCAGACAGATCTTATTAGAAAAGGGAAATAGAATAGATAGCTATGGATGGATTGATGGAGGGATGGATGGATGGATGGATGGATGGGATGGGGCCTGGAACAGAAGGATCAAGGCGGGAGGGGAAGAGGAGATGAGGATGAGAGAGAGGGTACAAAGAGACTGCTAAAATTAAGGGCCTTTGGAAACCTAGCACAATAGAAGCTTCCTAAAATATATACATTCGCAAAGGTGATGTAAATAAAATAATTAAATAACAGAGGAGACAGAACCCCAACTGGCCATTTCTTGTCATCAAAGAAATTGCCAGTACTGGGATTGGGATACATCTAATTGAAGATCAAAGGTATCCATCCCATGGGAATCCACCTCCAAGCCAGATTGTTCCCGAGACTTTGTTCATCACAAACTGGTCCCATTGTTGAAGATAACCTTTGCATAACTCACTGAACACAGAGAAGTTGAACTGGTTCATACATAGAGCTTTTAACCCTATATTCTAGCACCTTTGGTAGAGAAAGGTACTGTGCATGTTACCAAAACCAGAATGAAAAACACCAAGCCAGGCATGAACTCTTTGATTTACAATGCCTGTAAAATATGCTAGGGAAATGGTAGCACACAGTTTGTAAGAGGAACCAACCAATATCTGACTTGACTTAAGGCCTACTCCATGGAAGATATACCCAACAGTGCTTGCATGACCAAGAACTTTGCACTAGATATCAAGGGTGCTATGATAAAACCAAATAATATAAACAAACAAAGAAAAAAACCGAGAAAAATTGCAAGTAATTTCTAATGACATTCTGCTATACTCATGGATCTCAACCATCATCAGAAAAGCTTCCTCCTGCAACAGGTGGGAACAAATACAGAGACCCACAGCCAGACATTATGGAGAGAGAGGGGGAGAAAAAGAGAGATAGAGAGAGATCTTAGAACATTAAACTCTAAATGGGATGGGTATATCAAGTCTTTTCCTCAAAGCTCAGAAAACACCATGAGAGAGGAGACAGAAAGAGTGTAAGTGCCAGAGGGAATCAAGGCCACCAAGAAAAGAAGGCCCACAAAATCAACATACCCAAAGAACTCAACGAGACCGAGACAGCATGCACAGGGCCTGCATGGATCTGTGCCAGGTCTTGTGTGTATGCATTCTGGCTTCCAGATTAGTTGTTTTATGGGATTCTCCGGTGGGTCTCTCTGTCATGGAAAGAAAATGAAACAAGAAACTGCATGCCTGCATCATTTAATTAGATTTCTAAGTATTGGACAAATGATCAACCATGGTAGGGAACCATGATGTTTGTGTGTGCACATTTTTGAAATGGAGTACCAACACTGACATCATTGGCTGTGGTCAGGTGTGGAAGCTGAGAAAAGAAGCAGGTGGGACACATATGCAGGGAATTCCTGTTGACACCACCTTTTCAGTACCATTTAAATATTGAACTTAAATATATGCTACTCATCTAGTAAAGAGATAAATGCTGAAATGAATTGTCTTGTCAATACTAAGGAAGCTAAAGGACTATTTGGACTACTAAATGATTTTGAGAATGAATGCACAGTGCATCAACCAGGAGGTTTCCCATGTCACCCTACCCTTTCAAAGGGATCAATCCATTCCCTGTACACAATGGTTCCAGCGGTAGCTGTTTTCCATTTGCCTTACTTTGAACAGAAATGTGCTCTTCGGGCAGTCACTCTATAAGTGCTAAAAAAGCAACACTACCTTCTCGTGACCATAGAGGTTAACTAATGGGATTTTACAAATAAGGAAAGAAATTCAACAGAGGTTCATTTGTTGATAGAAGATTCAGCTATAAATAATTCATTAATAATCCCATTAATGACTTTAAAAATAATGCCTTTTATGACTCGGAGTTCAAAGTAAGACCTCAAATGCATCCTAAGTCCTTTTCTCCTGTGCTCTGCTCTCTAGAGAAGGTCAATGAAGAGAAGGAAAAGATGATCATCTCATGAAGCATTGGCAAAAATAAAAATGATATTGTGTTGTGAAACGTGTTAAATAGTTTTGAAAGTTTCTCTAAGGATGATCAAGAGACTAAGTCCAAAAGTATAGAATAATAGTGTTTTTTCCTATGAAGTTTGAAAGTTTAGTAAAAGCTATTCATAATTCATAAATGCATAGCCCAATAGCTATTTCAAGTAGAAAACTGACTACAACTTCTATACCTTTATGGTTCCAAACACTGAAAACAATATTTATTTCTATCTTTTCATCACAAAAGTAGAGGTGTCTTATTTTGTGATTGCCTTACATTTGCTATTATGGGATATTTTAAAATTTTCTCCAAAAGATTTGTTTTTCACCTTTTCTAAGACTGAACATGAGAATCCCTTTATACTGCCCTTTTCTAACTATGTAGTCTTTTTAATGTAGTGTTTGGGAGGCCTTGCAGATTCAGACATTTATCTCACCTCACTGTGAAGTAACTCTGCCCTGCACAGATGACATTACAAACAGTTAACGTTGCCTTTCGTTCACATTAGATGCACTACAGTCCAAGCAGCATCTATAATCCGAAACTAAAATGAGTTTTACTAAAACTTTAGGTCTCTTAGAGATTTTATTTCCCACAGTGTCAGGGAGACTTCAGAATAAAAGCTTTTCTGTTTCATTAGAGCAGAATACTATATCATCACAGAGTTTGCAAATTATCCGCAGCCACTTCAAATAAATAGTTCTCCACTGTGCAGTATTCTTAAAATATTTTGGATAGTTGAAACAAATCAATGGACTCATGTACCCCTAGGGGGTGGGCGACTGAACAAAAGTTGAAAACATAAACACTACTGAGGCTTGTGGAATTTTTAGTTTAATGTAAACAGGGTGGCTGAAATGGTAATCTTTTATTTATTTAAAACAAGGGAAAAGGTCATAAAAATAATTCACCATACCGATTCTGGCATGTACAGGGAAAATGAAGGCCCTGTCAGAAAAGAAAGAAATGTTAGTAGTAAATTAGTGTGCTGGATCCAACCCGTGCTGTTTACTATCGTTTTGACATGAGATCACTCTTTTTCTTGAAGGATAGAAAGTGGTTGGTAAGCTTTGTTTCAAGAGCGATGCCTACATAAAGTAAAAGAAATTGCATAATTTTAATCCTCAGATAAATTGTATAACAAGCTAAAATCAAAAGTCTTCCTGAGTGTTTTTCAGAGTGCATATTTTACCTGTATGCTTCAAGACACTCTCCTGTAAACCAACCAAGTTAAATTAAGCCGATTCATTAATTTGATTAGGAGGTCTCAACGTTTATACACTGCCTTGTTTTAAGTTCTCAATCTTAATGTTTCCAAATGGGGGTCGTGTGAGCAACTCTTGTTTGGTCAGGTGGATGGTCTATAGTATACAGAGCGATGATAAAAACCAGCTGCTATGACCTGATCCTGGTTAAGACTGAAAAACCAGACAGTGCAAACAAATTCTATATCTTGGCTCAAAATACCCTTCACATCTGCCAGCAATTTGTTCTGTATCAGAACTTGAAAAGGGTGCTGAAGAACGGTATCAGATTTCAGAGCAAGCAAATAACAGGAGAGCATGCATTATTCCTCGACACATGGTTAGAGCAGAGCCTGGAGACTGAAATTGTTTGTCCACCCTGTAAGTTCAGTAGACACTGTGGACTGCAGGTATGTTGCAAGGAGGTAGTGTAACCAGACTAAAGAGTACTACTTAGCCGTCGTTTATTATTCCAGACCGAAGCCACCATTCAAGGATATTGGAGCACTAATCCTCAGATAAGATTTTAAAAGCATTCATATGTCATCTATTGACTTTTTTTTTTTAGGTCAAGATTTATGGCAAAGTTCAAGATGACAATAGATAAGAAAAGAGAAAAATTGGTCTTTCCGCAGATATCCATTTTCTAGTTCTCTGTTTTGCCCTCTTTTAAGGTGAGTTCCACTTTTGTGGGGATGGTGGGTTTATTCTGAGTTTTTTCTTTCTTTTTCTTTATTCATCTCTCATATACATCCTGACTACAGCCTCCCCTCCCTGTACTCCTTTAAATTACCCATCAACCACCCCTCTCTTCTAGAGATCCACTGCTCTGCTATTTTCCTTCAGAGCAGGTCAGGCTTCTCAGTGCTATATTGATATATACTGAACTCAGCATTAAAAGACTCAATAAGACCAAGACCAAACCCTGATATCAAGGCTGGAGGAGGCAAAGTGATAGAAAGAAAAGTGTTCTAGAGCAGGTAAAAGAGTCAGAGACATCCTCACTCTCTCTGGTAGTTGTCCAACAGAAATCCTAAGATAAGCAGCCACAGCATGGATGCAGAGTGCATGTGCAGACTCATGCAGGCTCTATGGTTGCTATTTCTCTGGGAGCCTTTATGAGCCCTGCTAAATTGATTCTGTGGACCACATTATCCCGGTGTCCTCAACTCCTCCGTCTCCTCTTTCTTCCTCCTCTTCTGGAGGGTTAGCTGAGCTTTGCCTAATGTTTGGCTGTGTGTCTCTGAATCTGCTTGCATCAGCTGCTGGAGGAAACCTCTCTGATAATTATTGGGATAGACACCTATCTATGAGTATAGCAGAATATTAGCAGGAATTATTTCATTGACCTTTTTTATTTTATTTATTTTATTTTATTTTTTTGCCAGTCCTGTTTGGTTCTACCCTAGGTCCCTGGACCATTCACCTTCTAGTTTCTGGTCGTCCAGGTAATATCAGATATGGGGTCCCTCTCATGGCTTGGGCCTCAAGTTAGATCAGTCATTTATTGGGTACTTCCACAAGCTCTGAGCCACCATTGCTTCAGAACATTCTGCTAGTCGGAGAGTTTTTGGGTCAAATGTTTTGTCACTTGGTTGATATCCCAGTTCCACCCTTGGAAGCAGTGCCTGAATATATGAGTGCGACCGACCGCCGCCACACTCAAACTGGGTACTCCTCAAAGGAGGGCTGGGGCTGAAAGAGATTAGACAGTGAACAAGGAAGGAGGGCTAAGACAACATAGCTGACCAAAGCCCCCAAGTTTACTAAGATTCTGAGCTTATATAGAGGGAGGAGGCCCATCCCCCACCACTCTGTTCTTGATGCCCTTCACCAGCTGAAGGTGATCTGCAGGATGCTGTCTATGAAAGGTCTCAAGGGTCTCAGCAGGTAGCAATAATGTTTTGGAGGAGAGCAGTGGCAGGTGTAGACAATAGAATCTGCTTTGTAAGTCAGAAGGTTCCACCCCAGGTGGTCCGGTGCTTAGTGGCAACAAGGTCTCAATCAGCCTGCTTCAAGGCTGGGGGAGATAACAAATACAGAAGATGGCCAATTCAAGCTCCAACTCCTCCTTTACTAGAATTCCTCACTAGGATCACCATGATAGGTTGCAAGAAATTTTCACTGTGCTAGGTTTCCACATTACCCCCTATATCCTTAGCCATCAAAGAAATGCAAATCAGTATTACTTTGAGATTCCATTTTATAACTATTGGAATGACCAATATCAGTAACATAAGTGACAGCTCATGCTGGAGACTATGAAAAGCAAGTGAAACACTCCTCTATTGATGGAGGCAGTGGAAACACCTATAGCCACTATGGAAATCAGTATATTGGTTCCTCAGAAAATTGGGGATTGATTTACCCCAAGACGTATGTATCTCATTCTTGGGCATATACCTAAAAGATGCTCCATCCTACCACATGGACACTTGTTCAACTATGTTCAGATCAGCTTAATTATAATACCCAGAAAATGGAAATGACCTAAATATCTCTCAACTAGAGAATGGAAAAAAAAAATGGTTCATTTACACAACTGAGTATTACCCAGCTGTTAGAAAAATAACATGAAATTTGCAGTCAAATGATTGAAACTAGAAAAAAATCATCCCGAGTGAAGCAACACAGACCTAGAAACTTGCTGTATACTCACCTATAAGGGAACATTAGCTACCAAGAATATTCCTGATGCAATTCACAGACCTAGAAAGGCTAAATAACAGAGAACTCAAGGTGGGTGGTTTGAATAAAAAGAAAGAAGGAAATATACTAGATTTTGTGGGTGGGCTATGTGTGGATGGAATTGAGAACAGAAGAGATCAAGTAGGAGAGGGAGGGAAGGACAGAGGGAGAGATGACTGGAATATTCTGAGATTTTTTAAGTTCTTGGCCATGACAGAGTGATTTCTGTTGGATTATTCCTGGGTAACATTCGCCAGATTAGTTTAAAATCACATTCTAACCTGAAAGTAGCATTTCCCCCCCCCCCCCCATCTTGTGCCTGGTTGGCTGTTTTCCCACTTGGTTGAGCTGGTGCCCATAGTTATAAAGCAATCTGAGTCAGGGAGACCTGGTGCCATGACACACTCAGTGCTCGATCAAGTTGGCTGTCTCCATACCATTGCATGGCGATTGGCAGATTTTTCTTCATTTACAGAGCAAACCCAGCCAGTACCTCCCTTCCCACCACTTATGATGTTACAGTCCTACTTAAAGTCAATCTAAGGCATCAAAACTGCTCAGCTTCCCCCTTCTTTGGGGTAAGTCTTACTTCTTCAGAAAGCCTCTCCCATCATTGTGCTGCTTCTGGTAAAGCTGTCTCTCTTCTTTGTCCTCCAGAATTTTGGATGTATGACTGCTCATCTGTCAAGTGTTTGACAAATTTATGAAGTCCTTTTAAAATGTCATAAGTCCACAACTATGTCTCACTTAACCCTCTCTTCTGTAGCTGAGTATCAGAGATATCTGGAAAAAAAAAAAAGAGGCAAGGTAGAGAAATGAATAGATAGGTATGTCTTCTATTGAAATACATTATCTTTATGCTGTGAGTAATTGACTTGGGTGTGTAGATAAAAAGATGTATTGAGCAAATAATTCTTTTAGACACAATCAACATTTATTTAAGGCCAGTATTTTAAATATCCGTTAGTAATAAAGCAGAAAAGTTTTGCTATTGAACCTCTTCAATATAAAAAGGAAGATGGACTTTTCTACTCCTATATTCCACTTGAAAGAATAATTTAATTAAAAGGCAAAGCCGGCAGGAACTTTATAATCTGCATGCAATGCAGGATATTATATAATGACCTTCATTTAAAACTCAAATCATTAAAACTAGTAAGTCTAACTGGTAACAAGGGAGATTTCAACATTAGGCCCAACAGCTTAAAAATATGAATAAAAATCATAGCTTAAATGAATCAGTCCACTGAGAACCTATTGCAAAGTAAAAATGAGAGAAGAAAAAAGTTACCTCAGCAATGAATCTTGCTGTAGCAATATTTTATCTTTTGACGTGTTCTTTCTCTCTCTCAATCTCTCTCTCCCTCTCTCTCTTACTCTCTCTCCAGAGCTATGAATAACACCAAACCCATTTCCCAGTTATATCTATCTATGTATATATCTATTTATATATTACATATATAAAGTTTTCTATGTACATTTGTATACATACACACAGGAAAAAAAATGAGTTGGAAGCACCAGAGAAAATAATCTTTAGAGGTAGCTCCATCATTTCTCTTCTACTCCAGTTTCCTTGGTTATAAGTCTCCAGTGAGCATTTGAAATAATTTCTGCAGTTTGCAGCAGTGAGACACTAGCTGGAAGACTAAGCATACAGGATGTTACACCTCTGATTTGCCTGGACATCTTCATGCGATAATCACCCTTGGCCTGATGTGACTAGGCTAATGGTTAAATCAACATTGCAGTATTCGGGTGCTCTTCTAGTTGTTACTACAGAGTTGGAAGAAAAGCAGAGAATCTATAGTGAGATTTTTACTACAAAAGAATAATGCTGGTATTTCGCAATCACTAAATCTTTCCTCTCCATCTACTCTTTTCTCCTTTCCCTCCCCCACTTTCCCCTGCCCTCCCTTCCCCCTCCTGTCCCTTCTTTTCTCTTTGTCTTCCCCTCTCTTCCTGTTCCAGCCTCCTTCTCCTATTCCTTTCAGGGTCTGTGCTCTGTCTGTTTACTGGTTCTCTTGAGCTATTACCCCAGCTTCCTTTTGTTTCCTCCAGGCCTGTCTTCCCAGGCTGCAAACACAATCACCTCTCTTCACCATGATGATGTCCAGAAGGGAACAAAGGAAATGCAGAAAACATTCCTTTTAGGAACCATGGTCCAGGAGACCCAGAAGTTAAGATGGCATTCATGTGAAGTGGCCATTCTATGTCAGGTGAAGAAATTGCTAAGGGCTCATTAAGCACAAACAAACAGACAGACAGACAGACAAACAACCCCAAACCCCTAGCAACAAACTATAGTTCACTCAGAAGTTCTATTAACCTCATATCAATCAAACAAATTATAATATATTTCCTCAAGCAGTGGCTACATTATTTATAAACCAAGAACCTATTTGACTAGTTGTTTGATCACCATTTGGTAAGTTGTTGTTAACCAATGATGTTGTCAGGTAACTAGTCAAACTGGCTCATATACATTTGAGTAAATAAATTGTTTTGTGTATACATATCTGACACTATTATGATAGTGGCTACTTAGAAAACAGGCCTCCAGTGAGTGAACTATCTTTTTGTGCTGGGGCAAGATAGTTCAACATTTCCCTCATCTTGTATTCTTGCTGAGGCCATTCCAGGTTTAACTAGAATCTGATCCGGCTGGAGAATCCCCTGGAAAACTACCCAATTCTTTTCTAGGGACTAAAGGTCAGGATGTCTAGCTAATTTATCTTAGCCTTTGTTAGAACTGCTTGTTTGTGCAGAGCCTCCTCCAGACAGTCTTTTATCTTTGCTGCGTGTTTGTGTGGGAACCCTCCTAGGGCTGGCGAACTGCCTATCTTGTCTTCTGTTAAAACTGCTTTCATGCCAGGCGTGGTGGCACACATCTTCAATCCCAGCACTCAGGAGGCAGAGGCATGCAGATTTCTGAGTTCGAGGCCAGTCGGGTCTACAAAGTAAGTTTCAGGACAGCCAGGGTTATACAGAGAAACCCTGTCTCGAAAAAACAAAAAAACAAAAACAAAAACAAAAACAAAACTGCTTTCATTAAACTACTTACTCTGGAAAGTCACCCTTGCACCTGAGAAAGGAGATGCCTGAACCAGGTCTCTGCTTTTAAAACATCTGAGTTCTGGACACTCAGGGCCATATATAGGAACCTAAACATTTTGGTGTGGTCCCAGAATAAATTAAAATTGGCTCTAGATTGCGTCTGAATAGTCATCTCATAACACAACTCTTCTATTATGGAAAGTAAATAGACTTTTGTTTTAGGAGAAAATATGTTTACCAGTGTAAGAGTGTTGAGTTTGAGCCCTCATCTTTCGATATTTTCCTGTCATGGTTACTTTGGACCGAGGACGCATGCTTCTGCTCTCTGGTCCTCATTGTCTTTGTCATGAAAGCATTGTATTAACTCGCTGATATCGTGTCTGTTTTTATTCTTCCTGTCTGAAGCAAGATGTAATTTTAGGTTTGGAATATATGTCCCAAAGGGCAACAAAAATATGAAGCTAGATAGGTCTTTAAGTCAGTAAATTTCAATGAATATGTATTACCAACTAATGGCATTGTGATTATCATTTCATAGTGTAGCTAAAGAGGGAATATGTTTGTAACTGTGTGAAATAAGAAAAGATTACCAAACATATTTGATATTATTTAGTAACCTAGTGGAGTTTTTCTTGTTAAAATAATTCCCATAAGTAATGTGTTGGGTTTATCAAGAGCAGATTTATAATAAAATAAATAAAACCTAAGTTAAGCTCATGGAAATGACCTAAAGACAGAGACACAGACTGACGAATGGAAACTGGGCTAGTTGACATTAACTTACAATTTTAGTTTCATGGTATATTAAAACACATGCAGATAGAGTTTTGTGTAATAAAGATACAAATGAATTACTTTGCTTTAAAATAAACAAGCAGTGTTATATTTGAAAATAATTTCTATCATATTATTTTTAATTTGGATTAATAAAGAAAAATAAATTATATTAGATGCAAAAAATTAAGGTTAAAATAGCTTAACATTTTAAGGCATGTTACAGAATATAGTATTGAACTACTTCATTGTGGGATCCTTGACAAAAATGTACCTGACACCTGGTATTTATTTAAGGAATAATTCACTAGCTCACATGAAGAATTGACTTTAGAGATTGACACCATAGTTCTCCCATTTACAAAGTTTACACACTATTTTCACCGCTTCTCATTTTTTTTTTTTCTGTTTTTCTAAATGATTCCCAAGACATGGTTATTGTGGGGATTGGGGTGAGCCATTAAGTAAAGTTAGGTGGAAATAAGTGTGGGTGAAGTGAGTTGTAACTGCCTCTGTCTTACTGCAAGGCAGGCTTTCTAGCAGGCATTCAGACTTTGTGTGCGATGCAATGCTTTTCATCCCTTAATGTGGAAAGGGCATTTGCCATGTAGATATGGAGATGTGAATCTTCAGAAAGCATGTGAGGCTCCTTGGAGGTGGCTAAGCTAATCTTAGAATCATATGCATGATGATGATACACTCAGTTGTATAGGATACCAATATTTCAAAACTCCCTGGAAGTGCCAGATTAAGCCAGATATATTACTGAAGAAGAAATGTCAAGGTAAATAGGGTCAGACCTCACCATCCTCTAAGAGGGATGAAGGGAGTAAATGCAACCAGAACAAAATGTATTTCTTTTGCTTGATTGTGCTTACTTCCATAATCTTTTTTTTTTTTTTTTTTTTTTTTTTGGTTTTTCGAGACAGGGTTTCTCTGTGTAGCCCTGGCTGTCCTGGAACTCACTCTGTAGACCAGGCTGGCCTCAAACTCAGAAATCCGCCTGCCTCTGCCTCCCAAGTGCTGGGATCAAAGGCGTGTGCCACCACCGCCCGGCTCCATAATCTTATTTAAAAATTATCATATAGAGAAAACCATAGAGTAGATTCAATAGCTCAATGAAAATTCACAAACTTCACAGGGTTTCCTAGTTTTTATAGCACATCAAGGATACTGAAGTAGAATTGAAAAATGGGCTAGTACTCTATTGAGAGCAATTCACCTGTGGTGGAGAGAGAGAAAAGGGTAGAACTGGGTGTTCTTGGTTGTAGTCTTTCCAGCCAGGGCATTGGGTTTTCTCTCCAACAAGTAGGAACATGGCTATCCCAGTGGGCCTGGGAATTACAGCACGAAGGGAATACTAATTTTCATGACTTTGTCTCACTGCAGCAGTGTTTGGCACGGTAATGGCAAGAACATAAATCATACTAAATTTGATATCTTACAGGGTTTGCTCTAACTTGCTTTAACTCCTTAAAAGGATTTTTCATTGATCTGGATTGTCTAGGTCAAGGTAAGTTGCTGACAGTTTGTCAGGTCAATAAAATGAACACTCTCAGGACAGAGATGGGTCAGTGGGTAAGGTGGCTTGTTTCAAATGTGTGAGGGACTGAGATTCCAGAAACCAAATATAACAGCTGGGTTTGGCGATGTTTGCTCTTAATTTCAGCATAGGAAATAGAGATACACAGGTGTATGGGCCTCCTAAGCAGCCGGCCTAACCTACTTGATGTATTTCTGGTCAGTGCGATAGCCTGTATGAAGAACTAAACCAACAAAGTAAAACAAAAACAAACAAACAAGCCAAGACAAGATGGACAGCATCAAAGGCATGATATTCCAGCTTGGTCTCTGATTTTCATATGCATGTGCAAACATATGTGCACATACATGCAATCTCACAAACACACACACACACATACACACACACACGCACACGGACTTGGTGATGTTTTTCAGTCGGTGAGCTGAGAAGTAGAGAAATGTGCAGAACTGCACAGCTAACATCTGTGCACTCAGCAAAGTAGTGCCATAAAGACCTCAGGGTCTCAAGTGGTCAGTCACATCTTTGAAGTTTTAAAGACAGGATACAAAGAGATAGTTTTAAAAACTAGAACTTAAAAATATTCCTACTTCAAAAATAAAGCACAGTTCTTTAATAACCACTAGCATTTCATGGTGTGACTCGGGCTTTAAATGATTTTTCTTTGAAAAGTTTACCTACACGTGTATGGGAGTGAACTATGGCTTATGCTTCCAGGCAATGTAGTCCCATGTTTTCCCTACAAATATAAAATTTCCCTAGCATGTGTAGGCCATTTAGAAGTTCTTGAAGGGAGTTTGGCTGACTTGTTGGAGCGGCTAATGAAACCAGAATTTAGAAACCTTAAGGGATTTGATCATAGTATAGCATCTGCTGCTGCGGTAAATTACATTGCAATGGTAGCTCATGCCTAGGTGAAGGATTCACTTACTCCATATACAGTGACACACTTTTGGATGCCTAGAGAGAAACATGTTTTAATACAGCTGAAATATTAGCTTGACACTTTTCAAAACTTTGTCCTGAATGGATAATAGAAAACTACATTCTGAATATATTAAACATAATAGTGGAAGGAGATTCATAAAATGTTTTTCTCATCTTCTACATGCATGGCAAGTCTATATGCTGGAAGCACAGAGGTTCAAACTGCCATCATCTTTTCCTGGTACTTAAAAAAGTAGAAAAAGCCCAGATCAGAACTGAACATTCTCTGGTTCTTGTCACTTGCATACAAATGGATTCAGATGACATCGCACCACTTAGAGTCTGGAGCAGAAATAACTCTGGCTTCTGAATGATTTCAGTTTCACTTGTCCCTGGTTTTGAGATAATAGATTAGTATTAAATGGAAATAAGTCAAGGTCATGGTTTTTTGGTCCTAAGTGAAATTCATCAGCCTCAGCCTTTTTCCCTATATCTCCTCTGACTTGTGCTGAAACTTTATTCAGATGACTTACGTTGGTGAATCCGGGTAGTATTTCTGTAGTAGGCTTCAATATGATATTCACGGTCCTTAGTATGAAAATTACACTACCTGTCAAATTGATGTTCAAATGGTACCATGCCTTTATGGGACAGCTTTCCTCTCGTTTGATATTATATGTTTCCAATAGAGCAGACAGATTTGTTTCAAGTTGAGATGAGACATTCATTATTAACTCAAACGTGTTTCATTGGCTGATCAGTTGGCTCTACAGTCAAGTTCTCAACACTCATATTTCTTTTAACTATCTTTGATCCACTAATAATTTCTTTTCTAATAGCCTCCATTTTCCATTTTTCCATGTCTGGAATGCATTTATTATTTCCTTAATTAGCAGGCAAAAAAGTAGCACTTCCTGGCTTCCACTGTTTTGCCTGAGTGGTGACAGAAATACGGGCTAGGGAATGTTGTTTTGCCTTTTACTGTACATGGGTTTGTTTGTTTGTTTTGAAAAAAAAAGGTATCATTTCCTCATAAGAAAATGTGAATTCCTAATTATTTTTTTGGAGAATAGACTAGCTTGTGCAGGGGGAAGAAGGGTTCCCAGACTTATTGGGTGACAAGATGCATTGCCATATAATCTGGAAATTTAAACATCCTATTGGTACTTGGTGGTAAGATGGTGATAATGCATGTATGACAGAGCCACACCCATTTATACCCATTTACATGGAAAAAAAAAAAACTTCTATAGAAACAAGGCTCCAGTGTGAAGCAATCAGAAGAGGCTTGAGTATATGGTAAGGAGGAATAGCTAATTCTATAGGTTATAAACCTTGTTCTAGTGGAATCCTTATCCTGATTCCTGATAACTGAGTGACTCACATTTCTTATTTTATAAGGATAACAGCATATATGTTCTACTTTTGTTTAAAATCCTCATTTTTATTTTTTTATTCCCCCTATTTGCATGTGAAAAGATGAATCTCTGGCCATGCATGGGAAAGAGAACACTTTGGCTTCAGGTCAAGAATACTTAAATGAGATTTATAATAATGTAGAGATTTTTAAAATTTTCTTAGAGAAGTTGCGGGAATTGGTGGTGCCTGTTAAAGAGCCCAGAAACTGGGGTGGTCTGGTAGGAAAACTGGAATACTTGTCAATGAAAATAAAGTCAGAGCAGAGTCAGAGAGATGGGGAGTAGGAGAATGACAACATTAGTTCAGAGGGCTTTGGTATTCCCAACAAAGCTGAACATACGTGTGTGTGTGTGTGTGTGTGTGTGTGTGTGTGTGTGTGTGTGTGTAAGCTCACAGAGCAACCGTCTTACTGTTTTTTACTTTTTCAGTGTTTTGATGACTATCTTAGATAGTTTATTAGCTTCTCTATACCTCAAGTTCTACATTTATAAAATAAAGTTCATAAAATCTACTTCATATAAGTTGTAAGAATTAAATGAAATGAGTTATAAGGAGTTGATACATATGCTGTGGACCTAACACTAGACTCGTATGGAGAATGTCTTCCAAATGCCTAAATATTTGGAAGCGGGAGAGTGATAGTAGTTAGATTTGGTTCAGGAGAGAGTTTTGGCAAGAAAACTCTGAGGAGCTCTCACTATTCCAGGCCTGGGTGACCTCAAGCCATTGTCTTTATTTCTTTTCATTTTGAAAATAATAGTTACACAATAGCAATAAACCACTGACAAAAAATAATTGTTACAAACAACATGGACTGAATTTAGATCATCACTATTTGATAGAAACGTAATTGGAACAAAATATGTTTAATTTTTCAGATAGTCATATTTTTACCAAAGAAAGAAGCAATAGCAGTGTTCATCAATTTTATTCAACTTTATAGCTAAAATTTCATGATTTAAATATGATCAGTACACATTTTGATGGTACTTTATAGTATACCTCCTTTTCCAGGCTGTATCTCCATTTAGGCAAGGCACATTTAATGTGGCTAGTAACCACAAGTTACCATTGATTGCTGCATTGAAGAGCATACAGCAAGCATGATAAAGAGAAGCATGCATACATGTATTCAGCTACACAAAAAACCTACTATAGCTATATCTTTTCCAGTCAGCAGAACTTTTGACTCATAGATGCCTATCTGTATCAGAAAAAGATTCAGAGCTGGAGAGATGGCTCAGTGGTTAAGAGCACTGACTGCTCCTCTGAAGGTCCTGCATTCAAATCCCAGCAACCACATGGTGGCTCACAACCATCCATAATGAGATCTGACTCCCTCTTCTGGTGTGTCTAAAGACAGCTATAGTGTATTTACATATAATAATGAATAAATCTTAAATCTTTGGGCCTGAGAGACTGGGGCTAGAGTGAGCAGAAGACCTGAGTTCAACTCCTATCAACCACATGATGGCTCACAACCATCTGTACAGCTACAGTGTACTCATATACATAAAAAAAAATAAATGAATAAATCTTTAAAAAAGAAAGAGATTCAAAGGACACATTTAAATTTTCATTTTCTTTCTCCTTTTAGAACAGAAAAATTGTGAGGTAAACCTGCTACCTTACTCTATTTTTCTTCTAGTTATATTTATTTACAACTAGATTATGAGAAGAAATGAGGATGTTCATGTGTGTATAGGGACAGTTCTGATCACATCTAACCATGTCTTCACCAATCCACAGTGGTGATACTTTAGTATTGAAGTACAATTTCCTAAACCTGGGACATTTTAAGAAATAAAACCCAAGAAGCTGAAGGGGTTTGCAGCCCCATAGGAGGAACAACAATATGAACTAGCCAGTAACCCCAGAGCTCCCAGGGACTAGACCACCAACCAAAGAAAACACATGGTGGGACTCATGGCTCTAGCTGCATATGTAGCAGAGAATGGCCTAGTCAGTCATCAATGGGAGGAGAGGCCCTTGGTCCTGTGAAGGTTCTATGCCCCAGTGTAGGGGAATGCCAGGGCCAGGAAGCTGGAGTGGGTGGGTTGGGGAATGGGGGGGGGGGAGAAGGCGAGGGGCTAGGGGATTTTCAGAGGGAAAAATAGGAAAGGGGATAACATTTGAAATGTAAATTTTAAAATCTAATAAAATAATTAATTTAAAATTAAGAAATAAGAGAAATGTAAAAGTATCTGCAGAAATTATATATATCAAGGCAAGAACTTTTCACAGATGTCTGTTTAACACTGTAAATACAAAGTACACAATGAAAAAATTAATCCAAGTAAGAAAAATATTGTGCAACTGTTTAGCCTTGTTTAAGGTTTGGTCTTGCTCAAGCAAGACACTTCAATTTTTCATATATGTCCTATGCTTGAGCAAAGTTTTGCAGATGGCTGAATCTCCAGTTCTAAATGTTCATCTTTAAACTTACCCAATCTTGATCCGAATCGTCTCCTTGAATTCATGTTTCCATGTAAATCATACTGGCGTGAGTATGTGGCCAGGTATCAATTATAAGTCATGATTTACTCACTCAGTTGTGTGCATGGGCAAATTCTAAGTAAAATAGCTAAAGTATTTTATTATGTTCTTAGATGAACTACTTAGGAGAAACAGCAATTGATGTTAAGATTGGTTCCTTTTTTGTGAAAAGATGCTTAAGTTTACTCCATGTTCTTGTCAATGTGATGGCTATCTTTTGTTTTACTTCAAGCTGTAGAGCCAGTGTAGTTCCTGAGAACATGTCCCTCATTGCTGAGGTGTTTTCATAACAGTGCATAACTCCCAAGCAACTGAATGATGAGACGAATGTTTTCAAATAGTTAAGGCAGAATTTATATTTTAAGCAAACATTGAAATGCAAACACGGCTATACTATAGAAGACTTGACAGCACCCCAAGTAGCTAATCAATCAAAATGAGAATTTGGAAGAGACGCTGAGCCGCTTCACTTGAGATCCACAAAAGTCTTTTCAGAAGCTGTGGCTAAAGCCTGAAGGTTAAGCAACTGGATTAAGGTCTCACAATTATAGTTCGGATCAAAAAGGATTCTGAGTCTCTTTCCAAAGCTGCCCAGAGGTTCCGCTGGCACATTAACACTGATGTGCATTAATTTGAAGCACAGGAATAGCTCAACTGGGAAACTGAGGAAAAGCAATTGAAAACAATCTCTGACTCAAAGGTGTGCACTTCTGTGAATAATGATTGTTCCTTTCTGTTTCTGTTCTATTCAGTTTCTTGTTAAATAAGATAATGCAAATACAGTGCTTGGGAAAATGTCTGGTATACATTCACACTTGATAAACTATTATTTTTTTTATCATTATTAGTCATGCACCTGACTTTTTCACATCGAAGAAGTATGAATGATTGCACTCCTCTGCATGGATCTTCAGTCTTGAAGGACAACAGCATATCTATTTGTGAGATAATCTGAAGCACTGTAATGGGTGTCATTAAATCGTGCCTACCTGAGGCAGTATAAATCATTCGGGTAAATGAACCAATTAAAAACCAATTACCAACACTGTCTGACAATGGGAGATTGAGGAATGGAGGAAAAGGCTGATATGGCCTCGGTGAAACTGGTAGAAAGGCTCTACCCCTGAGGTTCCTTGGATGGATTGACAAGATGGTAAGATTGTAGATGTTCTTCTCAGAGGCATTAAACCCTTCACGTCCTGAAAAATCCAGTGCCTGCTTGCTGAACACATAGCTGGACTGCATAAAGCTAAGAACCATATTTATGAAAACTCTTCATAGCCACTATTCCTTCAGTGTGAGGTGCACTTAGAGAAAACAGTTGTCATTTGAAAATTGTCTAGATTTGGGTCTCTGACATGAGGACTTACATGTGTTTCCTTTCAAGAAAAGAAACTGTGTTTGAAGTAAAACTGGGTAGTCTTGATAAAGCTGAAGTTGCCACTTCACTGAAAATTTATTTGATACAGTTGAAAGAAAATTTAAGAGACACTTTGGAGTAGTTGCTTAAGCCTTTAATCCACTAATTCAAATTGATTTTTTTTCCCTCATGTAGATAGATGTTTTACATAGGGGAAAAAAAGAAACGGTCAAATGCATGCAGAAATCATCTTTGTTATTTTATGTACAAAATCTTGGTCAATAGCCCCCCATGCAAACAGTGACAACATGCCTTATTATTCACAAGAGCCTCCACTGTCTGGTTTACCTTCGTTTGCACAGTACAGCAAGGTTTCTGAGGTTCTAGGAATTAGGAAGAGCAAAGTTCTCCTTGCCGTCTTGATTTAGAGGCTCAAGAATTTTTTTCTAAGGCCTTGGCAAGGTAGAAGGCTCTGGCAAATTTGGTGTCTTGAATGTTGTGTCCTACAACAGACAAGAGACACTTCTTCCTCAAATGGTGGAGAAATGAGGAAAAGCAGGCTTTGTAGTTTCTAAGCCCCCCTTTTAAATTAATTTGTTTTTTACATCCCATAATTTATTTCCCCCATCCACCCTCTGCCTGTTCCACATCCCATACTTCCTCCCCACCCCTGTCTCCACGTGAATGTCCCCACCCCCACCCCACCTGACCTCTAAACTCCCAGTCTCTTGAGGGTTAGGTGAATCATCCAGCAGTTCTCTACTATGTTTGTTGGGGCCTTATATCAGCTTATATGCTGTCTGTTTGGTGGTCTGGTGTTTGAGAGATCTCAGGGGTCCATATTAATTGAGACTGCTGGTCCTCCTACAGGATCACCCTTTTCCTCAGCTTCTTTCAGCATTCCCTACTTCAACAACAGGGGGTCAGCTGCTTCTGTCCATTTGTTGGGCTGCAAATATCTACCTCTGATTCTTTCAGCTGCTTGTTGGACCTTATGGGGGTAGTCATGATAGGTCTCTTTTTTGTGAGCACTCCATAGACTCAGTAATATTGTTAGACTTTGGAACCTCCCCTTGAGCTGGATCCCACTTTGGGCCTGTCGCTGGACCTTCTTTTCCTCAGATTCCTCTCCATTTCCATCCCTGTAATTCTTTCAGACAGGAACAATTATGGGTTAGAGGTGTGACTATGGGATGGTAACCCCATCCCTCACTTGATGTTCTGTCTTCCTGCTGGAAGTAGACTCTATAAGTTCCCTCTTACTGAGAGTCTCTGGTGCATTCTGGAGGGTTCCACCACCCTCCTATTTCCTGAGGTGACCTGTTTCCATTCTTTCTTCTGGTCCTCAGGTCCTTTTCCCTCACCCAACACCAGATCAGTTTCCCTCTCCCCCAACTCCCTCCCCCTGTCCACTTTCCCTCCTAGGTCCCTGCCTCCCTCATATCTTGTGATTGCTTTCTTCTCTCTCCCAAGTGGGACTGAGGTGTTCTCACTTAGGCGCTTCAACTTGTTGACCTTTTTTAGTTCTGTGGACTGTATCTTGGGTATTCTGTACTCTTGGAGGGCCCAGTATCCATTTATTAGTGAGTACATACAAAGAATGTCCTTTCGGATCTGAGTTACCTCACTCAGGATGTTTTTTTCTAGTTCCATCCATTTGTCTGCAAAACTCAGAATGTCCATATTCTTTTTGTTGTTGTTGCTGTTGTTTGTTTTGTTTTGTTTTGTTCAAGACAGGGTTTCTCTGTATAGCACTGGCTGTCCTGGAACTCACTTTGTAGACCAGGCTGGCCTCGAACTCAGAAATCTGCCTGCCTCTGCATAGCTGAGTAGTATTGCATTGTGTAAATGAATCACATTTTCTGTATCCATTCTTCTGTCATGGGACATCTAGGTTGTTCCCAGCTTCTGGCTATTACAAATAAGCTTGCTATGAACATAGTGGAACATCTGCCCCTGTGGCATGGTGGGGCATCTTTTGGGTACATTCTCAAGAACAGTATAGCTGGGTCTTCAGGTAGATCTATTTCCAGTTTTCTGAGGAACCTCTAGATTGATTTCCATGCCACCTTTTAAAGACTATAATCCATTTGTGAGGGAGGAGTCCTCTAACTCAATCACTGAAAAGCCACAATCTCTTCATACTGTTGAATTAATAACTAAGTTGGACATGAGTTTTGGAGAGGACACAAACTTCCAGCTCTTTGTAGGCCCTATGTTCTAGCTGTGCTTTCTCCATTTGTGGAAACTGTGCCCCAGCACAGTCAGATGGTACTCTTACTTTTCTATCACTTTCCTACCCTCTAAAGAATGGATGGGATTCTCGACATCGTTGTTCATCTCTCTAAGCTAATCCATCTGAACCGTATTAGTGTCAGCTATTCCTCTTAGGAATTGGTTTCCAGTCTTCAACCAGTGTTAGAATCCCATGCTTTGCTCCTCCTTAGGGACACAGCTCTGTTTAGAAACTCTGATGTCCTTCTAAGGTGTGACCCAGGAATGCTCATTTTAAAAATCACTATATGTAATTTTGCTGCAGATTTCTGGTAACAGTATATTGAGCAGTGTTCTTCCTAAAGGATCTTGCTCTAGTTTCCTTTTTCTCTTCTTTAAGTGTGCCAAGTCTCTCTCTTTCTCTCTCTCTCTCTCTCTTCCTCTGCTTCCCCCTCTTATTCTCTCTCTTTCCAGTCTCATCTCTCTCTGATCATACAATATTAAGTATATAAGAATAACTAAGACAGCACCATTGAGTTCATATTTAGTGAGGCATCACTTCTCCAAGTCTCTGAATATGATTTAGGAGCTAAAACTAAATATGGCAATGCCAAGCCACTGTCTTCACATTATCCCACAAGATCAGGATAAAGAGGACTGAATGGACAATAACTGAGCCTTCCCATCTGCTTTGCAGTATTTACCAGTAAGAAGGTGGTTCCATCTGCAGACAAGGGAATTCTAATTGTCGCTCTTTAATTGCTTGCTTTTGGCACTAGGGGGTCATCAAATTTTACAAATGGATTTGAATTTGCTCTCTGTGTCATTATTGTTTATTTTACTTCTCTTCCTGCAGGATATACTGATGTAAAATTTTTCGACTTCAATTTCTTATCAAACTAATGGTTTATTTATGTGAATAGATAGATACCAACACTCGGGATAAGACTGTAATAGTTAGTGTTCCATGACACGACACTCAAGATAATTGACTAAAGAGAAATATGTTTGCTCTTGATTTCAGAGGTTCTGGGACTTTTGTCTAAGCCATTGGCAAGGTTGAAGATTCTTGCCCTACCCTAGTTTTAGTCGGCCAGTGTTCTACTAATCTCACCTCTTTGCTCCTTCCCAACTTGCTTCCTAATATCGTAGTTTCCATGGTTATTCTGGGTTATAGTGAAAGATTTGATGCTTAAATTTGTATATGATCAATGATTTTCTTTCTGGTAATGGTTTGTCTTCATGGTGGGTATGCTTTAAAAATCAGTTTAGACAAGGTCTTTTTACGATCACCTTTTTATATGATGCTCTGATCCACTTATGGGAGGACTCAGACAGAAGGAATGCCAGGCTTCTCTGCCATCTAGCCGATTTAAAACTGAAGTAAGTCCCCCCAACCTCTTTTTTAGTACCTTACCAAATCTATGATGTATTATAAGTAAGAGAGAACAGTCAAAACACTTCCTGCTTTGTGAGCTCCAAAACTTGCTTTTTCTTATTACAAATAGAAGAATGGAGTGTGGCAGGCTTAATTGGAGAAGCTTTTCTTTACAATGGATAGTGTTAAATGTGGAGGCATTTGGCTGCTACAAGTCTGAAAATGAGGGACTGGTTAGAGCTCAGCCCTAAAGAAGACTTTTATATCTCTCTTTCTAAGACTCAAGGAGCATTGTGGGAAAAAAGGTGAAAGGAATGTAAAAGCCCATAGATGAGAAGAACTACAAAATGCTATCTTTGGGCATGACACAGTCATTGCAATCATGATCTAAAAGCAGTTGTAGTTGCCTGCACTGGTCCTGCACAAGGCTCCCGACAACAACTCATCATGGATAGGGAACAGGTTCATGTGCCCCCATTCCCTGCTGAGGTAACGGCCACGGATGGATTCTGAGGGAGAAGACATTGACTTCTGATATGGACCCACTGGTGAGTCAACCAGGACCCACAGAATAGTTTCATGTTGGTGATCACACAAATGGCCCTAGTTAAATTCAGTGCATCACAAAGGAAATAAAAATTTTAAAAAGGAATATTGTCCAGAGGTTAGGCATGGGCCCTGATTGAGGGATGGGGCTACCCAGCCTTCTCAAAATTTTAACCCTGAATTGCTCCTGTCCAAAGGAAATACAGGGATAAAAAGTAGAACAGAGACTGAAGGAAAGTCCATCCAGAGACTGCCCCACCTGGGGATCCATCCCATATGCAGTCATCAAACCCAGACACTATTGTTGATGCCAAGAAGAGCTTGCTGACAGGAGCCTTATATGGATGTCTCCTGAAAGGCTCTGCGATACAGATGCGGAGGCTTGCAGCCAACCACCAGACTGAACACGGGGACTCCAATGGAGGAGTTAGGGGAAGAACTGAAGGAACTTCAGGGTTTTGTAACCCCATGGGAAGAACATCAATATTAATCAACCAGATCCCTTAGATCTCCCAGGGACTAAACCTGCAACCAAAGAATATACATGGAGGGACCAATGGCTCCAGCTGTATATGTAGCAGAGAATGGCTTTATCTGGCATGGGGGGGGCACTCTTGGTCCTGTGGAGACTTGATGCCCCAGTGTAGGGGCATGTGAGGGAGGTAGAGTGGGAGTTGGTAGGTGGGTGGGGGAGCACCCTCATAGAAGCAGGCGGGATCTCATAGGGGGATTGAGGAGGGGGAACTGGGATAGGGAGTTTTCAGAGGAGAAACTGAGAAAGGGAATAACATTTGAAATGTTAAATAAGTAAAATAACCAAAAAAAATAAAACAAAAAAGAAATATTGTAATAGAGACCTGTAGGGAGGAGGGAGAATTTGCAGGGATGAGTGAGGCAAAAGAGAATGGGAGATGATAGTAATCAGAATGTACTATATAAACATGCACATGTATATCTATAGATTATATGAAATTAAAAAAAGCAAGATGGAGAGAGTATAAAATTATGTTTAGTATAGTTCTCCAGTGAATAATTAACTAGGTGGGGAGTTGGGGAGCTCATGTAACACACGACTCACTGGTGTGACAATGCTGAGAAGTACGAAGCCTCTCTCTACCATTTATACAGATGGGCTCCATTTTATACAGCACCTATGCTCCACAGCATCAATGGCCATTTCTCAGTAGACCAACAGTAGCTTATTAGTCAATAAGCTTTTAGCTGTTAAGTAGGAAGCTTTCACTGTTTACTGGTCTTCCTGGATGGATTCATAAAAGACTAGAGTGACCGCATTGGTGAGTACTAGGCACATTCATTTTATTGAGAAATCTCCTTAAATTTGATCAGATAGACACTCCAGAGTAAGAGGAAAGAGAACAATAGAGAAAGAAGCCTGCTGCGTTTCTGCACCTACTTTGAAATCATTCTTGAATAATACATATTTCAAAGTATGATTTACATGCATTTAAATTTTTGGATAATTAAATATATTGAATCCAAGGCAGTGCTCATATATCTGACTATGGCTTGGCCACAGTGTTTCCTTATTGGAGTGTTATGCTTAAGATGCGGCGAGTCACTGTCTGTAGCTTAAAATGTATTCCACATTTTCTTTCTCAACATTTTTTATTAGCAATTTTCATTCTCTTTCATTAGTTCTTCCTTATTTAAATTTTTCTTCTTCATTCTTTTAAAAGGACATTTTTAAAATGAGCTCAATACATCAGCCTTCTTAGTGTAATAATTAATTCTTTGGTTTCTCTCATTTATTAGTTACCGTATTTTTTTCTTCTGTTACTGTCTTTTCACTGATGTATCTGCTATACTGCTTTAACTTCTTCATCTTCTCACCATATATCAAGTTAAACTCTTTATTGCTTATTTCAGTTCAGTTCACACACATACATACACACACACACACACACACACACACACACACACACACACACATACACACACACACACCAAAATGAGGTGACTGAATATATATGGTAAAGCTAACAATTATTCTCTTATTTGGTTTATTTTCTTCTTTTTTCACAGTGCCTAATATAACACATAAAAGCATTTCTTCAATTTCTTTTATTCTGTGATTTTTTTTTTCGTCAGAGAAGTCCAGAATGCCTCAGGATATCAATTAACCCTATCTATAACTACAGAATAAAGACTCACAGAAATATTAGGAAAGGTTGAATATTAATTAAATATAATTCTTTTTTTTTCAAACAAGCCCCTTCACTCTCATCCCAACATAGATCTTTGCATTTCTTATTTTTTTGGGAGGAACTTAACTAGCATATAGACAATATGAAAACTATTTCTAAGTACTCAGGGTCATAGAAGTAAATGACAATACCGTGTGGTATCTTCTTAATAGATCTTCCTTGGATCATTTTACAGAAGCTCGTGAATTTTGGTTCATAAGTTTTTAAAGTACTTGGATTTTGTTTGTATGAGTGAAGTCACTGGTTCATTACTGGTACAAACAGGAGGGGACAGTGTTGTATGAAGACTACCTGTAGAGTCAGAGAGCCTGGGTTCTAGTCTTGGCTCTTCCATCGACAAAGGACAAAGGAAAAGGGACACCTCTCTAGATGTGGTCATGTCTTATGTGGGTTTTGTTTTTTACCTCCATCTGTGAAATGACAGGTATAAGACACTCAGCATCTATGTCTAATTTATCTAGCAAAGCTAGAATTAGAGTCAACTCCAAATACATTGTAATGAAATCTAACCCAAACCAGCAGGTCTTTATCCTCTGTGACTGCAGAGAAAATTAACTAAACAGAGAGATATTTATTCATTAAGGAATTTACACCTCAAAGGACCACCACTCTCCAGGCCAGGCCCTACACTCAATGAGGAACACAAACTGCTCCATACATCTTTCTTCTCTCTCTCTCTCTCTCTCTCTCTCTCTCTCTCTCTCTCTCTCTCTCTCTCTCTCTCTCTCTCTTTCTTTCCATTCTTCCTTCTTTCATTAATTTATTCACTTACATCCAGATTGCTACTCCTGTCCAGACCACCCTTACACAGTCCTTCTCCCATCACCCATCCCCTTCTTCTCTGTTCCTTTCTTTTTTCTTTTCTTAAAGGAGAAAACAAATTTGGGTGGGTAGGCAGTGGAAATTGTGTCTGGAAAGAGTTGGGGGGTGAATATGATCAAAATACAATGTATGACATTCTCAAAGATTTAATAAAGCTAATACTTAAAACTAAATGAATTTATAAAAAGATAAACTTTCAAATATGTTACTCATAAGGTATAGCTTGAGACTAAATTTTTACTTTGAAGCTATTTACTAAACCCTGTCCAATATTTAGTATAATATTTAGAGTATCATACTGACTATAAAGATTAGGGATTATTGGTATTTCAGAGGTATAGCTTTTTAAATTAAGTTCCCCAAATGAAATTCTAAATATTCTTATCTGCACGTTCAACCTTTTGAATACCTCTTCCCTTTCCTCACCAAAAATTCTTATCATCTGAACTGGTTCAACTACCTTAGGGTAGTGATGCTGAGACTCGAAGTTTATCAACAGATTTTACATGTATAGTTTTGTAGAAATTTATAATTTCAGCACAAATCAGCTATCCAAATAGTGGGACAAGCTTAAGACAATGGCATGCAATTTCCTATCTGATGGCTGGGGCTCTTCCACAGGGCTTGTTTGTCAGGGTTTAGGAGGCAAGGCAGGCAAGAACAGTGGCCTTTTGCTACAGCCTGGGATCGAGCTAGGGTGAGGTGATCATAATCCCTGAGCAGTATAATTAAAAGGCACTCTCGTTCATTCTGTCTGAAGGATCAAGATGCTAATAGAACCTCGATTGTCAGTGATGTCCTGATGACCAGATGTGAGCCATTTCTCGAGCTAATTTCTTTTGGTAGCTCATATAACTTTGTTTTAGCAATTTCATGTTTTAAATTGAGCTTTGGAATTACAATATGTGCTGAGGATAACATAATTAAGCTTTCAATACCTGTCCCCCTTTTTTTTCTGTAAATATTTCTTTTGTGTCACATGAACTTTATAGCAAAACAGTATTATGTTGAATAAATTGACTTGAGATGTAATTAAAGATTGGTAGTTTTCTATCTGGAAAAGATATGAAGCATGTCATAAGTAAATGGCCTGGCTTCTGAAATCCTCTCTCTACATTGGCGGGGGGGTGGGAGAGTCTAGATTTGTACATTTCTAAGTACTGAAAGTGTGATTCAACCCTAAATTTACAGGTAATAATATTTGAGGTTTTCAGTAATTCATGTGATAAAATATATTAGAATTGAATATGTGGTCCTAAACTGAGTTTAGCCTAACAAATTCTTAACATTCACCATTGCCTTTCACAAGACTGACTTATCTAATCCCATCCTCAAAATATCAATGAAGAATTGGTGTATTAAATTTCCTGAAAAAGAATGGCAATTTAATATTATTATGTGTAGGTTGTGTTATAATCTTTTATATTTGATTTTATAAGTTGTTTCAACTTTTTTGTCTTTTCTTTATCATGTAAAAGAAATAATGGTTTTATTGCAGTATATCTATTGCTTTATAATTCGTTTTAAAGATTAAAGATATGAGAGGCCCGTTGCACTCGGCTCTTCAGGAAGCAGCCCTGGGATGAGGATTAAAGACTCTGGTTTTAGATATATCTGTGATTGGAGAAGAAGCCATGTGGAATTTATGGCAAGCCCTGGAAGGATAATGATGATACAGGGCCCTTGATTTCTAGAGCATATCGCTAGCATGAAAATTATATACTACTGGAAAAAAAAACCATCTGGAATAATAATTTGGAAGATCATGGGTACCAGAGATTCAGAGATCAAATAGTCACATACCCAGAACTGACTATAAGACTTCAGCTCTTTTAGGTTTCCAGAGGAATAAGGTCCATCCCACCCAGACATCCTTTGAAACAGACAAGTATTAAAATTGCAGGCAAGGATCAGTGCCAAAGGCCAGTATT
This sequence comes from Mus pahari, assembly GCF_900095145.1. NCBI lineage: Eukaryota > Metazoa > Chordata > Mammalia > Rodentia > Muridae > Mus > Mus pahari. The sequence continues at coordinate 37,323,250 of NC_034591.1, read as the reverse complement.
CTGTCAGCCATCACATATGCTCCGGTATGCCTTGTTCCTACATCCTGTTCTTGCCTATCAATTCCTACACCACGTATTATACTACAAGCTCAATAAGGTTAGATAAAGTTTATACTTTATAAATGCGTCTGCTGAAAAATGGATTGTTGCTCAACCGAGTGAGAAGTGATGAAAACGGTTGCTCCCCCTGCTTATGGTTTCAGGGGTCATGCACCGGGTTGTCCACATGTTTAGAAAGGAAAACCATCTAGGGGAGGATGTGACTCATGGGTGGTAGTCATTTTCCTGGAAAGTTGCTCAGTAAGGTAGAAGCAGAAAGACTGGAGCATTAAGAACATGAAGAGAGAATGAATGATACTTACTCTGGTAAAGCTCATGAGAGCTGCACTGATCCTGCCTTTATTTCCTAGCTCTTCTTTCTTGCTGTCTTAAGTTGAAGTCATCCCAGATTTCAAAGTCACATGTCCAGGTCACAGGTGGTTTTCCACACTGCCAGATTCAAGTTCTGTCCTCAGTCTCAATTTTCTTGACCTCCACAGCATTTGTCATTAGTCGCTACTTCTCATTCCTAGAACAGGTTTTCACATCCTCAACGTTCCATGTGTATTCCTTTATAATAATGGCATTTATTTAGTTAGTATTTTGTTTGTTTGTTTTTTGTTTGGTTTGGTTTTTTTTACTTTTCTCATCCTTTTCTGTCCTTTAAATGTTAGATTGTCCAATGATAAATCCTTTGCTTTCTCTTTTCTGTGCATCTTCTCTCATATAATTATAATAACTATGACTTTCCAGGTCTTGACTGGTTTGTTCATGCCCCTTCAGGCTATTTCCTTACTGTTGCGTGAATGCTGAGTATGTCTAATTAGAGCTGTGAGGTTTTTTTTCTTTAACCAAACCTGCTTCTCCATGGAGCCATCCTTAACTCCTTTCACTAGGATACATGGCACATATCCCCATCAGCATCAGATGACGACATCAATACAACATAAATTTGACTGCTTCTCTTATTCTCTCTAGGCCAAGCTTGCTCAACCATTCTGGGAGCTAATCTGCTGACTCGGTTCTTACTCGATGATAGCCACTTCTTAACTAAGATACCATGGTGATATCTTCTTATCTAAAATGGATAAGATATAAAGTAGCTCAGCTCCTACTAACTCCATTCAGAACAGAAGAAAAACCCAGTGTCTTTGCTACAGATTAAAAATGGTTACCTAATTGCCCTGCCTGGTTTCCTGTTGTTTTGTTTGTTTGTTTCCCCTTCCATGGTCTGTTCTGCTTTCATCAACCAGCATTTCTCCATTACCATAATCTGGCTTAATTCCTACTCCAGAGGCTGTGCTTTTGTCTTCTCCTCTTGTAGAAATTCTATTCAGTTACTCAGTTCTGACTTGTTTGACTCTTTCTCTGACTCAAGTAGGTAGCCACATTTTTACCCTCTTAAGAAGTTTCTGACTATTCAGCTGTGTTATTCTTTGACAACTTAAGACAAATACGGACACATGAGGGGGAACAGGACCCGAGGTTGAGGAATCGCTTCCATCATTTTGGATCATGGCGATTTCTTTGAATCATTTTGTTGACTGTTGATTTTTAAGAAGTGTCACTGTAGAAAATGCCACCTCTGGGTATGTGGGTTCAGGCTATATAATAGTGGTAGCTCTTCAGGTCAGAGAGAGCAAGCCAGTAAGCAGTGCTCCATTACAGTTACTGCTTCAAGTTTCTGCCTTGAATCTCTTCCTCAGCTTCCTTTCATGATGGACTGTAGCCTATAAACCGAAATAAGCTCTTTCCTCCCCCAAGTTGCTTTTGCTCATGCTGTTTAGCACAACAACATAAAAGTAACTAAACATCAGTGCGCTTAAAAATATATACCTCTACCTTCCTTTTAGGAACCACAATTTTTCTTCCAAAAAGTTATCAGATGACATTCTAATTCTTTTTTTGTTTTGTCTGAACTACTAAATAACAGTTGAAATCTGATGAATCGAAAAATCAGCTGCACAATTCACTGGCTCATCGATTTTGAAAGATAAATCCATTATTGATCCATTTTGTGGATAAACAAGAAGAATCCTTGATGTTACTACCTGGTAAAAACTCAGATTGTAGTTGTGTTATTCACTGTCTTATAGAACATCTTTTGCTACTAGAGGAAAAACATATGGTTTGGGAATATAATGGAAGAAAACTTGTTTTGTTTTTGTTTTTAATTCAACTTTTTAGAAAAATATTTTAAGTTTTTGAGTTAAACAATTCGATTTTTGTTTGTTGAAATCTGTGCTTTTTACAGTTTTTTTTGTGTATTTGTTTCAAAGTTGTCTTCAAAAAAAACTCTTTTTCAGAGCAAAGGTATTAATTTTAAAGTTAAAAATTCAAACAAATAAATTCTGCTAACTTGGTCAACTTCAGGACAGTGTAGCCAAGAAAGAAGAAACTGTAAGGTAGATATTTGTTGGAATTAAGTAAAAATAGGACCAAAACAAAATGGAAGCAAAATACTTTGAAATAGTGTCTGAGAGGCTTTCAGATTTATCAGGGAAAGTGGAGCTCAGGGGAAGAAAGACCAAATAATAAATGAGGTTATTCATATTATTAATAATTCTTCTAAAAGGGTTGATATATTGAGCTCATTTTAAAATTCTCTCTTTAACAAGAAAAATGAAGAAAGTAACGTGGGCAATTAGCTACTGACATGACCACTGCATACATAGGTAATGATCAAAAGCATGTGGGTGGTATGATCAGCTGAACCTGGAGGAAGATATACTATCTGGCAAGATTCCGAATCTCAACATCAGTAGCTACTTAAAGTACATAGAGAATGTGGGTAGATTATCAATTTTTTGAAAATTTTGATATTCATTTCACATTTAATCATTTGACTATATGACACATTATTGTTTTAATTAATTAAATGTAAATGATATTTATAAATTTCAGTAATTTTAAGAAGGAATGATATCTAATCACCAACAAGAGTCTAGTTTTAGAATTTCTTACCTTAAAGAGTTTGTTTCCTATGTAAAATGTGATATGTCTGATATCCTCTAGTAAAAATGATATCATGGGCGCTTTTACTTAACCTCTTGCTTGATACTATGTAAGGATTTATTTTACTGTCTGTGTAATATTCTAACATGTTACATCATATCTTATATTTTAATCTCATTATATTTTATTATACATTTATTTTTTATTTATGTCAGCATAGGAGATTGTAAACTTTCTGAACACAAAGGAGAACTCCATCTCTTTCCTTTTTGACTCCTTTATTTCTCATTATATGCTTGGAGTATCCTCAATATTGATGAGTGCATTTTTGTGAATAAATGGTTGATAATTTACAGTCTAATGATAGGGTTGTTTACTATCCACATGAGATATATTCTTCATCCCTTACATGCTACAGAATTAATACTCATATCAAGGATGTTTATGTGTTCATCAGCCTTAAAAATAGATGCTAGAGGTGGGTTTGATCAAAATGTATTGTATTCGTGAATAAAATTGTGTAAGAGAGGAGACATACACACACAGAGAGAGAGAGAGAGAGAGAGAGAGAGAGAGACAGACAGACAGACAGACAGACAGACACAGACATAGAGAGACAGAGGCAAAGAAGTGCTATTCAGTTATGATGTTCAAGCAACTGGAACCTTTCATTATTATGTCAAGGGAAAAAATGTTATTTTCAATAATATGAAACCATATGATAAAGACATGTGAAAACTACAGGTGAGTCTATGGAAAGCTCCTGGGATTATAATTGAAAGGTTCCAAGAAATAGAGTTGTTTTTAAATAGCATGGCACCATAGTAGAAGAGTCACAATCTAACTCTACTCAATTTAGTAATTCTGGATAGACGTATATCTAGATGTATTTGTTAGGGAATTAGCCATTGTGAACTGTAGCTCCTAAATAAATACCTTGATCTGAACATATGAAGTTGTGGTAAGAAATGAGATTATCTTAGTAGACAGAAGGTTGTGGCCTGAGATGAAAACTGCCAAATTTCCAATGTTTATTTGTAAATAAAGAAATAATGGAGGAGTAGACAGCAACTTCAGAGGTAAGGGGACCTTGGAGGTACAGTACCATAGAACTCAAGAGAGAATGACATTGGGGAGGAAGATTTCTCAGTGTCCAGTAATGAGGAGCATGGAAAAATGAACCTGGAAATACATTAGATGAGCTGGTTCAACTCACTGTGTCTTTTTGTTCAGTGTTATGGCACTTCCCATAAATCTGTGTAGACTGGTGTCTTGATTTTTCTCATCATGTGTTCTCATGTGAAAGCTGGGGCAACAGCAGAAGCACATTTCTCTTTGCAACCAGAGCAGATTTGGTACTTTGTTTTGAAGTTCCATTCACAGTTTTCTTAGCGATTCATTGATTGGATCTGAAGCATTCCCCTTCCTGCTGAAGAGAGGTGCAGAGCATCTTCCTGTCTCAGGGGTTGCATTTAGTGTGGTGAGATGTTGAAGTTAGCTCGAGAAGCTAGTGGAGGTTGAAGCTTTACGCAAATCTGACACTAGCTCCAGTGTCCACACTGTTCCTTTGATAAAAAGCTCCTTGATGTGGCCCATTCTGTTTTGTTTTGGAACTAGTAGTTCTTTGATTTTAATATTTTTGTGAAGCTTGATTTTTCTCATGAGTGAAAAAAATGCGAGGTTTATATCTGAGTTTTGGAAATGGACTCTGATTCCCAGTATTGCGAATGTTTGACTCCTAGGAAATGACACGTAGAGTATAATGAGGTGGGTCAGTGACAGCAGGGTCACCATAATACACACAGTGTTAGAGCAGAGGGGAGGATTGCTTAATCTATAGGGTCTTTGCCAGTGTCTGAAAGGCTGATAAAATATAGGTCTCTAATATTAAATTTCTGTACATATGAGATTTTGTGACAAAGGACAAGAATAAAATAAATTCCTAGGAGATCGCTATGTACATAATCCTCACTTACAACATGTGGTTAATGTTTCTTAACATTTTCATGTCAAATTGGATGAGATTTTAGTCATGGAGAAATTTTAGAAAATGGTTAGAAAAAACTATGGCTCTTTGTTTACCATCATGGATAGGGAGGCTCAACTGGCTACCCATGCTCATTTTAACTGTTTGTCTTTTGTACATTTTATTTGGCAAAGATCTTTTCAAGTATTTATGAGTCAAGTTTTTTTTTTTTCCTTACTAGAAAATGCCTTTAAATCTTCCTTTTAATGAAGTGATGAATTTGTATAACTATTATTGTCTTACTCATAACCAGTACACTATATAGAGATTGTTTTGACAGCAGTTGTTATTCATATGCAACAGAAAACACAAAATGATGTAGATATTTACAGAATCACTGATGTCTTTCAATACAACAATATTCATAGTTTAAGTAAGGAATATTATTTCAATAAGCAAAAAGTTAGTTTTCCCAGTCACTGCGGATACAGTTTAGTCATGAATTTTGTTACATGATGACCATAGCGTAGTTATCATAATATATTCATTTAAATGACATTGTCATTTGACTTTATTCTTTTTTAATAGAATCCATAATTGAACCACATATTCTCATTTCTGTAGCTTTTAGGAATTATATGGGTTTTAGAAACTAATGCCTACTTGAATAGGCTATACGTAAAACCCACAGAACCTGCAACCATTTTAACAAAGTAGGATTCCAGGAGCATTTTAAAACTACTGGGAAATTATTTGCCCTGTAACAAACAAGTTCAGAGCACGTAGAAGTTTTGGTATTTTCAAACCCATAAAGTCCAACTTTTCAACTATTAAACAGTACCATAGAACATTTTGAAATACGTGGTAGTGATTCTGATTGGCACAGTCTGCTAAAACTAGAAACGTGCCAATTAAAATAAAATCATAATATTAATTGGTGGATCAGTATAGCATAGTTTTTCAATCATGTCACTTTTATGACATCATTGTATTTGCAAGAGCACACATTTTAAAATTTCCAACATTCGTAAGCTAAAGCAGGTGTGGAACAAAAAAGAGAGAGACTTACTGAAAGAAATAACAGAAAGCCATAGTAGCTAGCAGGGCAGAGGAGGAGAAGGTTTCTAATGAGCTCTGTGATGCTCTGCAGTCTTCTCTCCATAGTTCAGGCAGCAGGATCTAGCCTACACTAGTGTCAGGGTTTATGGTGAATCTTCAGGTGCCATTGAATATAAATCTCAGAGAAAAATCATAGCAATAGTCACAGAAATGAGCCCTTTCTTCAATTCTGAGCAAGACACTGAAAAACATCACAAGAGTTTGAAGAGAAGACAGGTTTTTATTCTCTCGTCTGCTCGATGGAGAACTTTTTTTTTTCTTTCTTTTCCTCTTACCAATTGACAATGATATAAAATTTTCAGACTTAAAAGATTTCTCTTTCATTTCTAGCCGGCTTACTTGATCTGGGGGTTAAGAATAGCTTCCTCTAATGGTGTCAATGTGGAAGACAAGACTTTCTCGGAGGAAGTAGCGAGTCAGTTGCTGTTTGGGCAAAGTTGAATGTAAAGAGAGTGGGACAATCCAGAACCCTCCTCCTCTGTCTCCTGCTTCCTCCACCACGTCCAGCTGCTTTTTCCTCAAGCTATGGCTTGAGACTGAGCAATGAAAGAAACGGATTTGGCAGGAGTCTGTGACAAAAGCTCTGTGGAAAAGTCCCTTCACTCCAACATTGGCTCTGTAGCTCACAGCTAATTAATCCCACAATAGGATGTGACTTGGCTAGTTGTATTTTGAATGTCCTCATGTGGCCTCTCTTGACGAGACTTGCTACCAAGGGTTTTAAGCTTTCACCCTATTTAATATTCATGTCTAAAGAAGCAAGGTGCCTTGGGATATTAAGAATTTTTAAAAAATTGGTCCTTTAGGTTTAGATTATAATGGAAAATTCAACAGCTATAGCTGCTAGAGACAGAGGTGAGCAATTCACATTCTGGAAGTAAACTATCAAGTGCATGCCAAATAGGAAAAGACTTAATGGTTGGACAGTGGAAGGACAGCGTAGCCAGGTACAAGTACCCACCAGATGTTAAGATCACGCACAATATGCTTCCCGATAGCAAAATTCCTCACGAGATAAATAACATCCTTTCAAAGGAAGATGGATTTAGCTTGGTTTGAGGAGCTGGAATTATATTTTAATATTTCTTTAATTTTATGATGCTTCTATCTGTGATTCATTTTCTATGATCTATACTTAATGTGTGGAGGGCAGCATCAGCTGACATTTTCTGGGAATTTTTCTGGCTGCTTGGCATAGGTATTGCCAGTGTTGATCTAGTCTGTTGCTGTGTTCCCAGCTCGAGACTGGAAGCTTATAGGCAGCTGCAGTCCTTCCTGTAGCAAACCAAGTCCATATTCATGAAGTTCTATGCCCTGGTAAAGTTTTAAGGAAAACTCTCAAGTAATCTTGAAGGGCACTGTCGTGAGAATTTGGAATAAATATGGATATTTATCAGATCATTTTACTATAGAAAAAAAGTTGAGAAAGCATTGTTTTTCATTTCTCAGTTACACTTTAATGTATGTCATATATATCAAATCTCTCTCATATATTCATATATGTATATGCATACATTTTAATCCTTTGTTTTAGAAATTTATACTAATTCATATCCATCAATTATATGATAGGACAAATTATTATTTTTGGATATGATATTTAATTTTTGGTCTTTCTCAGGTTTAACTGACCATAGAACTGAAAGGAACATGGTTCAAATGTAGATTTTTAGTATACACTGATAGGGCATAGAGTTTGTTTTGCTTGTTATTGTTATTTTTTGAAATCTCAGATTTTTCTATTATAGCATTTTACCTTATACTGACTACTTAAAATCAATTCAGACTTTCAGAGGGTTCTATAAACTAACTCAGCACAAGGAAACTCTGGGCATAAAGGAAGTCCCTATGATTTATGAGAACTAAACATAATTTTTCTCTGTTTGGTCCTGTTAGAAGTTTTTACATTTCTCTTTTATGAATAAAACCACTCATGGCCCTTTAGATATAGCCAGCACGTGGCCAGAAAGCCACTGCTAATATCAACATTCCTCTGAGAAGTACAATTCTTGATACTTAATTCAATAGCAGGTATTAAAACTTACAGCAAAATTAATTTGTCCAGATAGCTCCCCTCTTCCTAGCAAGTGGGAGGCACAGTAGTCAGTATATAGAGAAATTTAGACTTTAACATTGCAATAAACAACTGAATATTGAAAAGCTTTAGTAACCACCCCAAGACTGGAAATGGGATATTGAAGGAGAATGAAGAGATATATAGTCCTAGAGAGCATGTTGGCCCTGGGCATCATAAACAAACAGTTTGACATGCTACATATGAAGAAGTTGTTTTGGGCTGAAGATGGGTAAATTAAATCAATGACTAGGTTTCTGAAAAATAATTTGGGATATAAAGCCAGGGCAAATGGCTGTCTGATATAAGAAATATTAAGAAGACTCATTAAATCAGTCGTTCTAATAACTCAATCTCAATGATATTAAATGAAGTAAAAGGTAATGTATTTTGCACATAGGCAACATTGTAGTGCAGTACTTGTTTCATTTGCTTGCAAAGTACCTGAAACATCATAGTTCTAAATAGATGGATGGGTAGACGATGGATAGAGAGATAGATAGATAGATAGATAGATAGATAGATAGATAGATAGATAGATAGATGATAGGAATATAGATATACCAATTGTCAGACATCAATCGCATGCTTTTACTTGAATGAGTTACTGTTAGTCTAATATTTTGTAATTCTTCCTTGATAAGTGGCATGTCTAAATGTGATTTAGAACCATTTTTAAATTTTTTTTTATTTGGCAAAAACTAAAACACTTCCAGATTTCAACAAGTTTTGACAAGTACAATTTCTTGTTTAAGAGAATAGATACTTCATAATCATGATATAGAGGAGGCAGCACCTAGATTTTTTTCTTTGTGTATTAATAGTAAATACACTGGGAACTGCACTCACATCAATACATGGATTCCAGCACAGTAATTTGTATCACTCAGTAGAGATCTTCTAGAAGGATTATTTAGATTGCTATTGGTGGAGAGCTTTGTAAGTCCATTTATTGCTTTATCACTATTTATACTATACCAGGTAGTGGGAAGAAAAAGTGCCTCATCACCTGCCCCAACAACAACACCTGAAAGAACCACCTTGCTAAATAATTTGATTTTTACACATTCTTCTTCTATTTAGGTATCTGACTCCTAGAAACTAAATTGATTTTCAAAATACTTCCTATCCCAACAAAGCATTTAAGTCATTCGTAAAAGTAATATACATTTACTATATATAGTTACAGATCCAGATCTCTCTCTCTCTCTCTCTCTCTCTCTCTCTCTCTCTCTCTCTCTCTCTCTCTCTCTAAAATCATGCAACGGAGCCAGCAGCACAGTACTGCACTACAAAGTCAGAACTCCCTACTGTTGGTTTTTTTGTTTGTTTGTTTGTCTACTTTAAATTTCTTTTACAAATTATTATTTTCTCACAAACAAACTAAAAATGTTAATGAAGACACTGTAAAGCCTAGAGTTCCACTAATTGCTGCTTTGCCCTCCTTTGAACGTGTAATGGGTCATCTACATGACATGATTAATTATTATTATTTTTTTTAATCTCATCCATATAGCCCTGTTGGGTGACAACTCTCTTGGGCTGTTGTATAGGTTAGTGTTAGGCAGATTAACTTGTAGACTGTTTTGTTTTGTTTTGTTTTTGTTTTTTTTTTTTTTTTTTTTTTTGTTGTTGTTGTTTTAAGGTTGATTCTTGCCCTCAGTATCCCTCCACTCTAACATAATCCTTTGCTTCCATTCAGTTGCCTTCAGTTCACCTTTGTCAAGTTTGGGAGGCAAGAGAAGTCTACAAACACGATAACGGTAACATAACCTGTTGTGCATTGAATAAAAATCTTCTGTGACTCCGAAATCTGTGTCTTCTGTGAATTGCTAGAAAACATTAGCAGGCTAGCTTGTTGTGTAGTAGAATATAATCACAGATATTTTATGGCTACTCACAGTACTTTTCATTTTTGTAATGAGAAATCATGGGGTAGGTTTATAGAAAGGGTTAGAGGCGGGTCCAGGAAGGGAAATGATACAATTATATTTTAATTTTAAATAAAAAATATTTTAATTACTTCCTTCCTTACTAGAAATTTACATCTTGTTGATATTGTGTTCAGTGTTTTTTAAGGCTTAGCTACATAAATGTTTGCAGGTTAACTACCTTGATTACAGTGATTTTCCTTGGTAGCCATCAAATTCCAATAGCACTGCAGAAAGGGGTAACATCTCGGGGAATTGGCGCTAGTGATTTGTCTTATTTCGGCTCCCAAAAGCCAAGCTTCCAGACCTGAGGGGCCCTGCCCCCATCTGGCTTTGATGGATAATAAAGAATTGCCATAAAGCCAATGGCTGGGCAGGTAGACCAGGGGTGGAACTTTGGCAAGGGACCAAGAAGAGGAGAGAGCGAGAGAATAATCCCTATCACTGGAAGCAGAAAGATGTAACTTAAAGGCCCGCCTGCATGTAAGAATCCGGGAAAGTGGACGGAGAGTCCACTTCCCTGATTGGGCCTGGGGTAGCAGAGATGAAATTTAGATTTTAAAAGATGTTAACTCAGGAAAACCGAAGGGGAGTGTTTCCTAGCCATGGGGAAGTTTCCAAGTGCCCAACCAGTGAGCTACTCAAGGCTTATCACTTGGGCAGGTGCAGCAGTTTACCGAATTTACTGCTACATTGGACCACCTTGCCTTTCATCTCCTCTACTTGTTTTGAGACTCCCTTTTGGAAGTTTTCAGAGGTCTCCTGTGCCTCAGTATTGTTGCTATTAAAAGCTTGCTTTCCAGGAGAGAGGGATCTTTCCCAATATTCTTAGATTTTCAGAGCACAGAGACTTTCTGCCTTCTGGTTATGAATTTCTTACAGCCCTCAAACCCATTCATTCATCGGCTGCTTCAGTTACCCTACAGTGTTTGCCATCTTCAAACTCCTTTCCTGGTAGAAACATTCTTGATTAAAACCAGAGCACTGCACTAGTCAGAGATAAGAAGAGCTCCCTTTCCCCATCCAGGACAGATGTATGACCCTAGGTGGTGCCTTTCCCCATAGATTAAGTCTTTTGTGATGTAAATGAGAACAGAAGAGATAAGGTGCTGGCAGTTTCCATGAATGGGCCCCTTTCCATATTCCATATAGGGCAGGCTACTTGAAGAGCTTTGCCCAGATTCACTTAGATCTGCCTCCTGGGAACTGGTGAGGACTCAGTGCAAGGCTGGGGAATACCTGAGCTCTCTCTCATTCAAGCCCATGCGGAGCTTGCAGTACTCCATCAGTGTTGCTGCCTTAATAATCCTATTACCATTACAAGGATTTATTTTAATTATATGAAGTTTATTTTTTTACTCTATTCTTATATTTTCCAAACAATTTTGCAAGAGTTAAACTAGTATTAAAGATACAATGATGTCTGTCTCCCTGTCCCCACTCCATCCCTCTCTCTCTCCTGAGTGTGCACATATAAACCCACCAAAATAATTTTATGCAAATTCAGTTATCAAACTATTCCTTTTGGCTAGCGGTTTTCCAGTTGCTTTGATGAAGAATACCTGAAAAGTTCGTCCTAGCATGGTAAAGAGTGATTTTTTTATTATTATTATTTTCATTAAACAATTTTTATTAGGTATTTTCTTCATTTACATTTCAAATGCTATCCCCAAAGTCCCCTATACCCTCCCCCTGCCCTGCTCCCCAACCCACCCACTCCGGCTTCCTGGCCTTGGCATTCCACTGTACTGGGGCATATAATCTTTGCAAGACCAAGTGCCTCTCCTCCTGATGGTGGCCGACTAGGTCATTTTCTGCTACATATGCAGCTTGATGGGTTTTTTATAGTGCTTTTACTATCTATGTTTGTGACATTGTTAAATCACATACTGCCTTACCTAACCAGTATTTGCAGATTCTGCATTTGTAGAAACGTAATAATTTAAAAACATTGAAAAAAACCCAAAACAAACAAACAAAAAACCAAACCCTCTTGTCAAGTCATTAATAACAGTGATTCCCTGGAACGTTGGCCTCATAAACTCAGGCATAACAACACGAGTGTGTAATTTTGGGAACCATAGTTTTAGAGAATTTTTAGGGCTTACTGTTAGAAGTCCAGAAAAGTTGAACTCCTGAGTCAGGACCAGCTGTTGAGATTTGTTAAATAACAAATATCTGGATTTAGTAAGGAGACTATTCAAAGGGTTTCCCATAAAAGGAGGGGGATGCCATGTCGCTAGCAGCACTGGAAGGGGACCATGGCAGAGGGACACTCTAGGGTCTCCATCACTTTCAGAACCTGTCAAGACAATTATTTTATATAGAAAGAACAAAGCACAAAAGTACAGAAGTGTGGGAAAGTGGAAGGAAAGAATGAAGGATCATGAGAAAGTATATTACAGACCATATCTATATGAGACAGTGAGAAGTTGTATACTGGCTCAGGATGAGGGTGGACCAAAGGTCAAGATGTGGGTAGGAGAGAAGCTTAGCTAAAGTGTGGTTAATGAGTGATTTGTACAGATTATCAGTAGGAGCAGCAATTCAGCTAGTCACTTATGAAGCAAAAAACAAGAATGTAGAGGCGCCCCTCTCCCTCCAGCTAAACAAAGTATAATGAGAGGGTCAACCTTATCTCAGGAAAGGAAAAGATTCTAAAGGTTCTTGGCCTTCCTTCTACCCTACTTCCCTTAGGAAACATGACTGGGTGTGGTCCCACAGAGTTTGGTTAGAAGTTGGTTTCTTCAGGTAGCTCGGAAACCTTACATCTGTGACATTTGTGCCCACACCCCATTAGCTTCCTGCGATTTTAGAATGAGCATCTTGTGTTACTGACATAGGAGTGGGGTTGAGGGTGGGGGGACCAGACTGGCGTTTCAAATGAAGTGACAAGTGTTTTCAGCACACTGCCCAGGTGCTGCCACGCCATCTGGAGAAGAACTTCATGTGTGATACTGTTCTTGGGTCCAGGCTGCAGTGGGTGCCCAGATGTCCCTTAGAGATGATCCTCTGGCCCCATGAGATTTAAGATGTTTAGACATAGGGAGCTAAGGCTTTCTTTTACTTAGTGGCAAATTGAATATTCAGTTTGAATACATTGGTATTTTTTAAAACTGACTTCTAAATCCGTCTGTCATTCTAATTAAGCTTGTCTTCATCTCTGGAGCTTGGCTAGCTCTAAGGCAAGAAATAAAGGAAGCTTGCTTGCCAGGCCAGGCTTTCTAAGCTCTCACATCTCTACTTGAATTGATTTGCATTATAATGCACATGGGCAGGAAGATAGGTAAATTGAATGTGTGATTAACCGAGCCAAGAATAAAGCCCATATAGAGTTAACATTATTGCTGGCTCCTTGCAGGTCGTTTCTGAAGGATGGAAACAGGCACTCTCTAAAAATGAATGTATGAAATATGATGATTATCTTATTGAATATAAAACATTTATTACATCGTCCAGTTTCCTTTTATTTTACATGAAATGTGTTAGACAATATCTAAGATGAGAGGTAATCAGCTCTGTGGAGGGAAGGGCTTGCAAGGTGGGAAACCCACTAGGTCTGGAAAGGACCTATTACCAACTCAGGAATCCTGCTAAATAATAAAACCCTACTCAAAATCATAACTCTAGGATTTTCATATAGTTCCAAAAAATCCTAACTGAATGGATTTCTTTAATATCTGGTGAAAAAATACATTTCACACACACACACACACACACATATATGATATATATGACCTTTATTAGATTTTGGAGACATTTGAGTACAATGTGAATGTTCATCATCTTTTTAGCAAAATAATAATAATAATAATAATAATAATAATAATAAGGATTACTAGCTGTTTTAAAAATATAGGGTTTTTTCCATTATGAGTTCATGCCTTCATGACTTTTCCTTTGGGTGTGTAATAAGCATGCTTGCATAATCTAATAGTATTTCAGCTAAACATTACTTTTGAAAGTCACCATGAATTCTGGTTCTCATACTCTTGATGTCTTGGATAATGCTTTGATCATGTAAATATCACAATGCAATTGCACAGGTTAAGTTTTTATTAATCACAAGGACATGTATGTAAATGTTAATATTTCATTTCTTCATCTGTGAAGGTGTCCATAAATGAGTATTGCATAATCAAGCTAACATTATTTGCAAATCTGCATAATACCTTTGGTACATTCTGTCTTATTTTTTTCATTTTGTTAAAACTACCCATATTAAGAATATGCTTGGCTGGAGAGATGGCTCAGTGGTTAAGAGCACTGGGTGCTCTTCCAGAGGTCCTGAGTTCAATTCCCAGCAACTACATGGAAGCTCACAACCATCTATGATGGGATCCAATGTTCTCTTCTGGTGTGTCTGAAGACAATGACAGTGTACTCATATACATTAAATACATACATACATACATATATGCATACATATTTTAAAATTTTCATAGGGAAATGTCCATATTTCATTATTTCATAGGGGAAATCTTATTTTTAATTTATTCTATTCTATGGAGAATGAGATTAACAGCATTTTATAACTGAATTATATACAATAAAGATGTGCTTTAAAGAATATATCCAGCGTGGTGGCACATGCCTTTAATCCCAGCACTCGGGAGGCAGAGGCAGGCGGATTTCTGAGTTAGAGGCCAGTCTGGTCTACAGAGTGAGTTCCAGGACAGCCAAGGCTACACAGAGAAACCCTGTCTTAAAAAAAAAAAAAAAAGAGTGTATCCATTTAGATGGATTCTTATCTTTAAAAGTATTAGGTGTAAAAAACAAAACAAAACAAAACATTGAAGCTTACTGAATTTACTTCTGAAAGGCCATAGTTGCTGATGTTTTAAGGCCAATCAGCAACATAAACACAATGATTATTTTCTTTGTTAAATGAATTATAGGGTAGATATGAATTTTTCTTAGCTAGTTGTAAAAATGGTCATTTCTACTCTGACACCAGGAATGTAGCCTAACATATGAACATGAACACACTAAGTTTGACATTATTTATTTCATTTTACAAACAAACAAAAGTTATTAATTTTTGTTAGAGACTTCAAAATGCTGTCTTTAGTTAAAAAAAAGCAAAAGTCACATTGATAGCATACAGTTTGCGTACTTTCCTCTTTAGCAGCTTGAACTGGACTATTATTCTATTTTTATAAAAAGAAATTTCTATTGCCAAAAGGGGAAATAAAATTTCAGTCGATCCAAATGTAGCATAAACACATGATCATGGTAGTTTTTCATGAGTGACCCTAACATTCTGTCTATCAGTAATGATTTAAAGAGCAAGAGATGGTACCACAGCAATTCAGTCACATGGAAACAATTCAAAAAATGTAAAGTTCTGCAATTCTAACTAGTCTAGTAAAGAAGCCAAGACTTCAAAAAGCCCCTCCATTTTCTCAAGCTTTTTGTCTCATATAAAGATGTTAGTAGTTCATTTTAGTTGTGAAGGATATCAATACTTTGTTTAAAAAGAATTGATCAAAAGATTGTAAAACAAAAACAATAATTTTGTTTTCTAAAAGAATATTTAAAAATTTATCCATTTAGGACATGGGTCCTGGGGTCTTTCAACCCTCACTACCAAGCTAATTTGACTTTTAGTCAGAATTCACACTTGGCTAAGGTGTAGGTGTGTTCGTCAGGTTTAGTTTTGTTTCATTTTGTGTTTATAACTCTAAAATCATAGAAGTTTCCTCTTTTATTATGACCTGCCAACACGGGACACATTTTCACTGAGAATGTGAAGACAGCAGCCCGGGCCATCATTTAGAAGCACTACATGCTCTTGGGTAGTGACTTCCACACAGACAAGTGCCTGCGCTTGGAGGTTGCCTATATCTCTGCAAGAAAGAACACAACAAGATGACCAACTATGCTGAAAAGGATGAAGAGGACTCAAAGGGATCCTTTGAGTAGTATCTCTACCATACTGCAGGGGGAAAGGAGAAGAGGAGAGATAATTATGTTCCTGAGGTCTTAGTTCTAGATCAGCTCACCAAGATAGGTCCCAAGAACAAGGAAATGCTGAAGTTTGTAGACTGGCAGTCTCTCCCACCTGGAGGTCCCTCAGACTACAGTTAGGATGAATTTCAAAACACCTCTGAACCTGTCCTGTAATATTTTCAACAAACCTGGGGACAACTAAAATAAAAGCTTACAAGCAAATAAAAATACTAAAATGATAGAAGTTTAACTCTCAAGACACCTATTTTATATTCAAGAGTGCTACGTAACAATACTGTGATATGCTACCAAATAGCATGGAGATGCTTAAAACTTATTGGTAGCAATTGTTTCTTTTATCATGTTGATAATTATGCTTTTATAACCTAATGACTTTCAAGTAGAGGAAGAAATGAATAAGGTTGAAATTTAAGTAAAGAAAGAAGCAGAAGACAGAGATGGATGGAGTGGGAAGAGGTGAGTGTCTACAGAATTATTCAGAGTGCACATTCAATTTCTGATAGAATGTTACAAATGTTTTAAGTACTTTAATCCACAAGCTGAAATTGTACTGCTTAAGAATAAATCCCTTCTACCCCCTGAGCTCGAGTCTCTAGCTGCATATGTAGCAGAAGATGGCCTAATCGGCCATCACTGGGAAGAGAGGCCCCTTGGTCTTGCAAACTTTATATGACCCAGCACAGGGGAAGGCCTGGGCCAAGTAGTGGGAGTGGGTGGGTAGGGGAGCAGGGGTGGGGGGTATAGGGAACTTTCGGGATAGCATTTGAAATGTAAATAAAGAAAATAAAAAAAAAGAATAATTCCCTTCTTATTTTATACAGAAAAAACTATCTGCAATCAGAAATAAAGAATATTGTGTACAATCATATTTTTATTAGAGTTTATTTGAGTCCTTTTACTACTTTTTGTTAGAGTTTATTAGAGTGCTTTTAGTACTATTTTATTTATTAATTAATATAGTAGAAGGATTTTTATTAGAAGGGATTGATTGAATAGTTTCCCATAATAACTGCTGGTGAGTTTTATCATCGTAGGTATGTCTACATGCACACACATACAAACACACACACATCCTTTTTAAGTTAACATGTTGATTGTTCCGCATAAAGAATTTAAAGGTGAAGTAAAAGTTTTCAAATGATGTTTAAAATCTCTTGGTTCATAAAACCAAAGGAAAAAAGACATCAAACATTGAAGCTTTAAGGCATGAAGACTTTAGCATTAAATAAAGACAACTGTAAAATCGATCTTGAAGATACCATACCTTACTGAAATTAGTATAAAACAATTTTTAAAAAGATAAATGCTGATACACATATATATTTTCTAGTTGAGAATTTCCTCTATGAAAAAGGTCTGCATATGAAAGGCAGTCCAGAGACATCTTTGAAGGTTCTCTTTCAAAGCAGCCCCACTTTCCCGTGTGTCTGGGGATTTCTGTTATTAATTGAAGTTAATTTTCTAGCATATCAGTTTGCCGTGCACGTGGGAAAGATTGATAGCCTCTCCGATTCTCGAGAGTGTTGGAAATGACACTGTTCCATCACCGGGTGCCTTCACTTTTATCATCACAAATCAAATTATAAACATCGGGGCAACCTTGCTGGAATCTGGCTTCAGGAGATTTCCATAAGATTAATTAGGCGGCCAAAGCAAAGATGGTAAAATAGAAAGGGGAGGGGGCGGGGGAAGGAGGGAGAGTTGGAACCATTCATTCCTGGCAGAATGGAAAGCCAATTCAACAATGGGTAATTAGCGTGGGCCACGGATTCTCAAAGGCACGGAGGACACTGGACTCTTTCTCGCACTCTGATGTTTAGTGCCGTATTGTGGACCCCCTCATTTAATTAGTGCACTTTGATACCCACAGGAGTTTGAGGCTCCAGGGCATGCTAAACACAGACTGACACCAGCAAGCTTCTGCCTCCTTCCACTCTAATTAGAGACACAATGAGCTGCAAAGACAATGTTTTACTCTAAGATTTCTTCTGCAGATACCTCTGGCAGGAAACAATCGTTTATTTTGTGTCTATATTGGTATTCAGATTAAATTGTTAGCATGCAAAAGATGAGTTAAGGGCACAGATCTACTAAAAATGCTTAGCAGGGTTCAAAAACCGATGGGAACAATTTGTGACAAGAAGCGTGTTCTTTTGGATTTTAGTTTTGCTTTTAATTAGAAATAAACCTTATATTAAATTGTAGGCTGCATCCTAAGGAAAACAACAGTTTTGAAATATCCGTAAGTAAGTTCTGTGCCTTAAACAAACTGTTCTAAAATGATCTAGAAGGGAATGGGGAGCGTAAGAGAAGCCCCTCTTCTCCTCTGAATTCAAGGGCATTGAAATAACTGAGTAGTTCTAGGAAAAGTGACAGAGGTCATTTTTACAGGAAGATTGCTAGTCTGTCTAGAGTTGTTTTAAGAAAGACCAGAAACATTTGCAGTGCCAAACTTAAAAAAAAAAAAAAAAAGTAATAATATCGTGTTAGTTGTGATGGACAGCTCCTCGCTGATTGGAAGAATATGAATATCCCAAGAGAGATTGCATACTGAAAATTACTCTCAACATTCACACACACACACACACACACACACACACACACACACACACGCACACGCACACACACACACACACAAACAATGTTTTATTTTAACGGTACACTGAAAATGTTGCCATCCTGGAGTTGAACCATGGGACAAATAGTTCTAGATACTAGATATTAATCTCTATAATTCTATATCACATAGTATAATTTGAAAAATTCTCGAGAAGTTGCCAATTAAAAATAAATATATAATGGGCTTATTTTTTATGTGCCTGCTTATCTATTTAACTGTCTAGGTCTATAACAAGCTGTAGCTGTTCTTCGGGGAAAGTAGATCAAAAGCCCACAAATAAAAGGAAAACAAAATAAATCTCCTTGGAGACCACATCTCCAAAAATCAACCATGTTTTAACTTCTAGTTAAGACTAAAATCGTTATTTATCAGCAGTAAAATTTCCGTACTCACATTCTTTTTTGTTCATCATAACTAGCCTGAGAAAGGTCCCTGTTTTGTGAAACACGATTTAAGAGTTAGAGACATAATATTTTTGGTCTAAGCATCTCCAAGCAAAATGAGTACAAGCTGTTCCTTATAGGCCTGTTTGTCTGCCTACCTATGAACTTCCCTATCATCAGAAAGACATTAAATTTGACCAGAAACAGTACGATGTCTTAGTATCTTTCATATATATATTCTCTTCAACACATTGTCATACTGTATGTATGCAAAGAGTATTAAATAGGTTTCGTGTCTACTATGAACCCAATAGATTGGAAAAGAATGTTTTGTTTAGCATTGCGTTTCTTGGGCTTGGATTTGGGGTAAGGTGAGAGGACAATCAGTTCCATGATGCTGGCAGCCCTGCTCTGGGCTAACGGACTCAAGGACCATTACAGTTTAGTAATACACATCCATGGAGGAAATTTTGGAGTTATTTTGCTTGTTTGCTTTTTAAGACAGTGTTTCTCTTGTGTAGCCCTGGCTGTACTACAACTTACTCTGTAGTCCAGGCTGGCCTTGAACTGAGAGAGACTCCTGACTCTGCCCCCAGAGTTCAGGGATTAAAGGCGTGCGCCACCACTGCCTTGCTGAATACTTCTTAAAGCTAAAACAGTCAGCAGACTACCATTTATGACTGATTTATTTTACACTAATTTTGCTTGCGAACAGTGATAGATCTCATGGCTGACATGCGTTACAAAGTCAAACATCCTGGCCAGCAAACTCTGACGAGGATCCTGATGTGCAATTGAATATCCCCGTAAGTCAAAGTCTTTTTATGGCTTAGTACTTCTGAGAGTTCTAGATTAGTCACTCATAAAATATCAACCTGACCAATGTCCTTTGGTTTGCTTTCAAGTTAATACTTAGTATTGTCCAAGTGTCTGGAAAAGACTATCTTTATAAAAAGAATATTTAAGAAGCACAACAATGCCCAGATTAAGTAAAGCTCTCCTTTCTTTCACATTTGAAGCAAGCAGCTAATCTCAAAGACTTAACAAGTGTATCTATGTAAAACACTTTGTGCTTTAGACAGGAGAGCCACGAGTGTGTTTATACCTTTTGGGATAAAGCTAACAGTAACACTCCTATATAATTTTTAGTAATAATCGTTAGTTAGCATGACTTAAAAGCACAATCCTTTCTCCCAAAGGTAACCCAATCCCAATCTAAATCACTGAAGTAACTGTTGAATAATTAGCTAGGAATACCTTACATATTAATGTTTCCACTCATCTATCACTTGAAATCCCGAACTCAGCCTCTGCACCCTTTCCTAAAAAAGATTCATGCTTCTAGCTATAAACACAGGGGACTCTCTGGATGTTTCAGTCTACAGTGTGCTCACGGAGAGACAATTGGTCCCATTATGACTAGTTTACCAGTGGTTAATATGCCTTCATATTTTCTGCCTGTCTTATTGAAAATCATCTCATCTATTATTAAGATGTGCATTAGATTATAGGTGCTTATGGGCAATTCTCCCCTTATTTTTTTAAAGCAACAGACTAAGGAAAAATTATTTGAATTTATGAGGTGCATGGAGAAGTTTAAACTTCATTGGTCACAAACAAAGGTGAGCAGGATTCTTCTATCATCTATTTGCAGAGTCGAGATGGCATCTATGCATCTGTATTTTGACATCCTTAACGACAGAATGTTAAGTGCCATGTAGCATTCGGTTATATGTGACAGCACAGAGCACCATGCTATGACATTATTTTAGATTACAGGCTATGCCAAAAGCCATTTAACAGTTCTATCACAAAGAAGCAAAGGGATCCCAAAGAAATGTTCCTCTGCTCATCATACCTGCTTTTTAAAGTTCCCCTTATTTCCATTAGCCTATTTTCTTCCCATTCCTCTCCACCTTCCCTTTTCATTTAGAAATTCATTTCATTCCCTCCTGTATTCAGTGATGCTCCTTGCTTCGGGGGCCCTTTATAGTAATTTATTCCATATGCTTATTATCTTTTGTGTAAAAGAGTCGGGACTTTTTTCCCCCTCCTTGTTCCTAACTTTCCAATTTTCAGATCATATCTACTCACTTCTCTGGTCTTGAAGCATAAGGAGTTTGCTTGGATCAATTTTATCAATCCACCTTAAAAAAATTTAAAACTTCAATAGGGTTATGTGTAGTCTTACCCACTGACAATCTGCTCAACGATTGCTTTCTTTTCTTATAACTTAATCATTGAGATCTAGTGTCATTTACACAATTGCTCACACTGATCCCCAAGAGTGCAGACGTGCAATTAAAGCCTTGCCAACATTTAATGACCACCACTGTTTAAATTATACAAGGTAAGGTTTGTCAAATTCTATCAAGAGTAGCATTATGAAGCCTTCCATCAAGAAATAACTATCATAAATCACATTACTATTATAAAAAGTTACATTTCATACTCAATATATATCTATTATTGATAATTTGAAAATTCAAGGAGAGAAAGACACAGAAACAGACAGACAGACAGACAGACAGAGAGTGAATGACTTTAAGAGAGAGAGAGAGAGAGAGAGAGAGAGAGAGAGAGAGAGAGAGATATTCAGCCAGGAACTAGCTTTTCTTTCCAACACATATCAATATTTATATGTTTGATGTGGCAATATCCACATAATTGGTAGAAATGTTTTAAAGAAATTGTAACATGCCACCTCCTGACATGTATTCAATCTTCTATCTTCCACTAGTAGATATTAGCATATTTTAAGTTATTGGATATTTACTTTCTCTACGAAATCTTCCTAAGCCTGTGTTTTATTCCTGAGCAGTAGGATGTACAATACTTATGTACAAGTCAACCAAGAAAATAACATGTCTCCAAGAAACTGAATTTTTAGGCTAGTGAAGTAGCCCAGAGGTAGGGTGCTGGCCTGTTATGAACACAGGTCTATGATGGGGAGAAAAGAAGCTTCGTTCTGGGCAAAACAAAACAAAACATTATTAATTTAAAAAAATCATCTACTAGTTACAATGTTGAAAGCATTTAACTGAGTACAAGTTTTTATGTATGATACATTTTGGAATGAATTCTTGAAGGGATTAAGGGAGGGAGACTTTAAAAACCATCCTTGTTAACGGTAGAAGCTTTCTCTGGAAGAAGACCGCTTGTTTGAAAAAGCCTTGTCCAGACCTTAGTATGAATTACGTGACTTGGGAAGACCTCATTCTCCGGTAAGTATACTTACATTAAAATTCTTCAAACGAAGTTAAAACTATGAAATGAATATTTTTAAAGACAATAGAAATGCCTTTTAGAGCTTTCCCTATATCCATATATTCACAAATTACTTGGGGATAATACCCAGGGTGCCAGCTCTGAATGACTACAGATGGAAGGAGGGCAGTGTTCAAACTGCCCAGCTCCTAGCATTATGTTAATGACATGGGGCAGCGATTCTCAACCAACTTACTGTTCTCTGTGTCCTGAAATGTCACATTGATGTTCACAGGCATTTTGTGTTGAGATAGGACCCTTAAATAAGAAACTTCAGTATAGGCATTCTTTTGACAAATAACCATTTCTCAAAACTGATATATATATATATATATATATATATATATATATATATATATATATATATATATATTTGCAATGCAAAAATACTAGTTTTGGCAACGGGCTAGTGGGAACACTAATGGCTCTATTCCTTAGACCACTGGTTCTTTGCTCACAAAGAATCATCGGGGTGATTTTAAAACAAGCTGATGTCCAAGTCTAACGTTGAGAATCACTTAGAATATTTACTAAACACATACACATGAGTGGGACTTTATTAACAAGTCAAGAGCCACGGCTATATTTAGAAGAATCTTCCAATATTCAATATTTCTGAGTTGTACTACAAGTGTCCAAAGTTTTCATTCAGAGATGGGAAATGTAATATATTTGTTTATTTCTCCAGGTCTTGAAAAAATGTCTCCCAATCGTGAAAGATGCTGGAAAATTCTCCAATATTTATGTATGTACAGTCATATACTAGGGTATAGTTAAGAAAATCCTCTCTAGACTCATGAAGAGAGGGAACATGAAACAAAGTAATATTTGTTAATTCAATACCATATAAAACTTAATCTGATTACTGTATCTGTGTTGTAATGGTCCCTGTTTTATTGCTGATGAAACTAAAGTTTGAAATACATTGAATATTTTGATAAAAATTATTTACAGCTATGACTCTGAACCCATGTGCATCATACAGCCAATAGCTCCCTTCATGGCTAATGCTCCATCATTGGAAGAAGTCTAGGAAGGAACTTAAGCAGAAACATGGTGACAGAAAATATGGAGGAACTCTAATTTCCAGCTTGTTTCTTAGCTGCCTCAAAACCACATGACCACCTAACTTTCATACATAGCTTAGGACCACAATCTTCTGGATAGGGCTACCCACAGTGGCCTGAGGACTCTTTAATCAGTTTTTAATCAAGATAATCACCCACAGACATGCCTTGCAATCAATCTTATCTGGGCATTCCCCCAGCAGAGGCTCTCTTTGAGATGACTACAGGCTGCATCGAGTTAACAGATAAAGCCAAGTTGAAGACTCAGATAGCTTGAGCTTCAAAGCAATTTTTTGAATCATCTGGACGAATTTTCAAGCTGTTCTTCCTTGTCTTTCATGCTCAGTATGATTCTGGACACTATTTCATGCACGTGGAGGTGTTGCTATATGCAGTGATAAAATATGGACCCAAATGTTTACATCTGTCTCCCACTCATTCTCCCTCACATTTGTAAACTCTAGGTATAGACTGAAGCATAGTGAATAAGATGCAAACATACCAACTTTTTCTTAAGACATTGCTGTATTGGGGGAAAAAAAGGTTTTCCATGTAAATTATGTGCCACCTTGAATAGCCACACCTTGGATTCATTGCCATCAAGTGACCCATAAATACAAATGAAAGTGATCTGCATAAAGAAGGGCAGCTTGAGAGACATCTCTTGAGGATCCTGTGTTACCAATCAGCACATTTCAGAAGGATATTTTTGAATATGTGAAGCATCTAAATGGTATAAACTATACATTCTCCTTTGGTTCCAAGTTACTGTGATTATCTAAACATTTATGTCCCTTCTTCCCAAATTCCTTCAAACAAAACCTAATGCTCAGCCAGCATGATGGTATTAGAGGTGGGGGCTAGAGACAAGATCAGTGCCCTAATAAAAGGCGCTGTTGTGGCTGTTGGCTCCTGGCACATAAGATCATATTTAGGATGTAGGCACACACCACTCACCACATTTTCTGGCACTTTGACCTTGAATCCTAATCTCCAGACTGATAAAAAGAATTTTTTCTTATTTATAAGCCACATGGGTTACAGTATTTTGTTAAACAATTTGAATGGGGAAAGACATTGGCCATCTACGTCAGATAATTACATTCTCAAAGTACTGAAAAAAATATGTTTAGTTTAGAAGCCTGTATGTTTCAGCTACATTATTGACTTAGTTATTTTCATTAAAAGTTGTATGGAGTTTCAATCTTCCTAGACATTATGTAGTATATTATTTAGGTAATATGGAGACACTATTGTTTAAAGTCAGCACAGCAACAGAACACAATTGATTAAGTTTTATTAGTTGCTTTGGAAAGACAAGAATTTAACTTTTTGTTTTCCTTTTAAATGCAGCTATGAGACAATGGAATGGAAAGAAAATACACAAATAATTTGGGGAATATAATATATGATGCATGATAGCAAAAGAATTTTAGAAAATTCCCCCATTTTATTAAGTTGTAAGCAACAGCTCTTGTTAAAGGGTAACATTGCAGAGACTTAGAGAGAAGGCAATAACTATACTTTCCCTCTGACTAAAGAGCTCCATCTTACAAGAGTTTGGACAGGGATCAAATCCCCCCACCATATATATATATATATATATATATATATATATATATATATATGAGTGAAGGAAAGATCTATTGTTACTATTGCATGTTTCTTTGAAATTCTTCAATGCACTTTTTTCTTTTTTGCATTTCCCCTTTGCATTGTAGGTCCACTTGCGACCATTTATAATTGTCAATGAGAATATGATGAGGGAAATACCTATACTGACTTTAGAACTTGATTCTCTTCAATTTTCTCCTCGAAATAAATGAATCAAAGACCTTTTCTTCACCCTGTTGTTTTCATTTCAAAAGCCACTCAGCCTCTAATAGAAAGGAGTAATAAATACTGGTTGTAAAATAATCTGTCAATCAATCATGTGCGTAGACTATGGGCAGACCACTCACTGAGCTTTAGAAAAGATTTTTAAACACACACTCACAATACACTCATGCACACATGCAAACAAATAATGAAAAATCACAATTAAAACAGGTGTAGATTAGAAACTTCCTCTTTTTTGTACTGATTTTACTTTTAGAATTTTGGAAAGAGAATAGCGACTCTATTAATTAATGTTCAAATGGATGCTTTCAATAAATAGCTGCTTTAAAAGAACCTGAATAGCACCTTGGCCAGTAAATGCCCAGAGAAATGCATTCCTTGTATCCTCCATTTGGTGCACAGGAGGAGTGCATTCCCTCTTGCTCATCTGAGCTTTGTAGTTCTCTTGTCCAGTCTGGGATGTTTTGTTATATCTATTTGGAAACATGAGATGAGGGAGTTCATAAACCTAGAAAGATATAGACAATAATTTGCCACATGATTTCATTTATGAAGTGTGCAGAAACTAGTAGCACCATATGTGAAGACCTGAGCTCATTTGCTGTGTATAATGAGTTATTTCTATACTCCCATCATTTCCTTATACTTCTCCGTTAAAACTAGTGAATGTAACTAAGCTTGAGGTCTGTACAGATTTGGTAGTCAGGGAAAAGGCTGCTCTCCCTAATTTGGGCATGGTCCCTAAAATTATGTGCATCAAATAATATTCTCAAACACTGCACCTTCATCTAACCACTAGGAATATTTGCCCAAATAATTTGTGTTTGAGAATTTAGAGGCTGGGTTAAGACCATTTGCAAAATTCGGCCCTGAAAATGTCAAGTACATACAGCCTTTTTATAACATCATAAATATTAAAGAGTAGAAAACTTAAATCATTAAGTTCCTGAGAAGTGGTATACCATATTCGACTGGGTTGTGTGTAACGCTCAAAAGCACGAGCAGCTTCCAACTGTTTCTGCGGGTCCTTAAAACTTCACCTTTAAAACCCCATCTTAAATACAACCCATTCCTAGATTTACATTTAAATCCAGAATAAACCTCCTTTTCACTAACAGTGCATATTTTGTGTTCTCCTGGTCAAGGTGTTTAATTAGACCAAGCCTCAGGGGTAAGGTTAGTCTTCAAGGCTCACATCCATTGGCTTCTGAGGGAAGGTCATTACAAGCCTGTACCCCTCATAACGCAAGTGTGGCTACAGCAAGCCTGACTATCCATTGCTTCTTATTACCTACAATAAAAATATATAGTGAGAAGTAAAACCTGGGTAAATTGCTTAGAAACGAGGAAATTTGGATTTCCTGGAAATTTTAGTAACTGAGTATATTCAGGATAAGGGTGATCAAGGTCCTTAACATTTGGGCCATAAGAGACTACTGAGTTCTCCCATGAGGCAGAGGCTTTGTTGAACAGCTTTAGAATGCCATTTAATAGAAGAGTCCTTGAGCATTTTCTTTTTTGGTAAGTAAAGACTATTAATACGCGGGAGCTTCCTGAAGAACATCGCTTCACACAAGCTCTCCAGTTTCGTGTCCTTTTGAGTGGTTTATATTCCTATTGGTGGGGTGAGATGTAGAGATTTGTGGAAGCCAGAGAACTGACATATTTTCTAAATCCTTGCACCACCATTAATAAAGCTTGATTGAGGATTTGAATCCACGAATGAGAGTGGAATGCCAGGACAGGTTTCCGGGGGTTGAAAACCATTTCTAGCATATCTAAAGCCATTGCGTATTTCTAAAAGGAAGTTTTTATTTTTAAAATAAAAATGTTTCTGATTGAGTTGCAAAGATGCTGCCATTTTTCTCCTTTAACATGGTATTTTTCTCATCACTTTTACTTACACACACACAAACACACACACACACACGCACACACGCACACACACACACAGAAAGAGAGAGAGAGAGAGAGAGAGAGAGAGAGAGAGAGAGAGAGAGAGAGAGAGAGAGCAGTGTTTTGTAGGATTCTCACAATCAAGTACCACACATTGTGTGGCTCAGACATCAGACACGTTTTCTCAGACTTCTATAGGCAGGCAATCTGAGATTGAACTTTCAGCTGGACTCTCTAGGTCCTATATATTGTATATAGATTCATAGATTGTATATATGTGTATTGCATATGTTGTATATATGTTGATTGCATATATTGTATATAGATTCATAGATGGATATCCTTTTTTGTTGCCTTCAATGTTCTTTGTTGTGTGTTTATGCATGTGTGTGTGCGTGGATGTGTGTGTGTGTGTGTGTGTGTGTGTGTGCTGCTGTCATTGCTTCTTTTTGTAAGACAACCAACTGTCATGTCATTCTGGCTTAAAATCTGTCTCCAGGACTTACATGTATCTTACCTCGTTATGACCATATTTTCATATGCAAAGATTGCAGTCATGAATCCATGCTGGGACTGATACAGTTTAGCCGGTGGCAGCAACCTGGTTGTTTCCTCATACTTATATTTTTAAAAACAATGGTATTATTTTTATTAGTAAGTTCCAAGAACTCTTACAGGTCATTGCACTACTGAGCAGCTGTAAGCCGCATGCAGGACTGGTTCAAAGACTCAACCTTTCCATACTTATAAGAAACATTTGACCAAAAGTTATCACCCAAGGGACATTACACCATTCTAATCCACCAACATAGCTTTTAAAAGAAACTTAGAAAGAAAAAGAGTACAGTAATGCCTAGGGTGTGTGCAATAACAACAAGTCATAAATCTTTCTGTTAAAAGGAACAAAGAAGGTTCATTTTCTTATTTCTCCCCCACCCCACCTCACTCATTTATTTTGGGTATGTTTGTGTGAGGAGTGAGGTTCAGGCGTTCTGTGACATGAACATGGAGGTCAGAGCATAACTCATGATCAGTAGACAGTTCTCGCCCTCAGGACCTGGTTCTCTTCTTTCCTTATGTAGGTCACTGGGATTAAACCTAGTATGTCATGGTTGGCCGCAGGTCCTGATACCCGCTGAGCCGTCCATCTCAATGGCCCATTTTCTCACTGACATTTTCTTCCACCTCTTTTTGGTGTCTGTTTACTCTTCAGTGAACTGCAAGGAAGCTCTATTGAAAGTCAGGGTTGAGTTCTAATTCCACACCCAGCGGAACATTTTATCTTCTAATCTTTCTCTTCCAATTTCACCCTGAAATCCTTTTCTTCTCCAAAGTATATTCATTCTCAAATATACTTCTTCAGTTTTATACAGCTAAGATATTGTTTTTCTTCTGGGTGGATTTAAAAATTATGTGCTAGTGTGTATGTGTGTGTGTGTGTGTGTGTGTGTGTGTGTGGTTTTTCTTTAAGTTCTGTTTTATTTGGTGTGAACAATAAGTCAGTTGATTTAGCTAACATTTAGCCAGAATGAACGTTTCTATGACTTTAATTAACATAAACTGTTCTGTCTGGCTATTTGCTGTGTGTCTGAAGGTGATATGTCTTTTCTATCAAGGCAATTTTTGTGTCGTCATTTTGTATTGTTTCACTATGAAGGGTCATAACTTCTATTTGTGTTTGAGTTTGATATAATCTCCTTGAAACGTGTTATGTAACCTCTACTTGTACATTACACACTTGGGGAGGCATAGCTTTATAGTGGGGATGCATTCTGAGGCTCACATAACTGTGCAATTTTTTGTACAAACATTTTGGAGCAAAGAGAGTATATTTATTCATACCTACAAGGTATAATCTAGAATATACTCAGGAATACAATTGAAGGCTTTCATTCATAGGCTTCAAAGGCCTATGAATGAAAGCCTTCATAGGCTTCATAGGCCTATCTCTATACTAAATCCTGTAGGCAGTCATAATTCAATCATGAATGATGAGAAATCTTAGGATAGGAAAAGGCAGGGCCAATATATACTATGGGAGACTAAAAGTGGTTGTGCTCTGGAAGCCACTCAGTGTGAGTGGTCCTTGCAGGACCACATGGTGATGGTGGGAATTAGTGGCAAGGGACTCATGAATGCAAAAGCTCAGGCCTTTGTTGGGCACTGATGCAGACTTCATAAACTCTTAATATTCAGACTTTGCTATTAGCTTTCTTCATACTTCATTTATTTAGTGTGTGTGTGTGTGTGTGTGTATGCGTATCTGTGTTTTGTGGTGTATGAGTATGAAAATCAGACAACATGGAAGCTTTGGTTTTTTACTTCAAACACGAAGGTGCCAGGGATCCATCTCTAGCTGGCAGGTATGTCAGCAGGTGCCTTTATCCCTTGAGCCATCTTGATGGCCGAAGGCTACACTAAATTTATAGAAACATATTTCTATTCCTACAAAAAAGCAAATTGCCTTTATATGACGGAAACTTTACAATTGTATGGGTGTTTTAAATTGCTTAAAATTATTTAAAAACACACAGTGCCCAGATACACACACACACACACACACACACACACACACACACACACACACAAATTCTTATTCATAACTGTATTGCCTAAGATTTTCTTAGGTGATTTTTTTTTTTTTTTTTTTTGCTTTTAAACATTTTAGTTAAAAATTCAAGAACATACATACATTGCCTTGAGCCTAGTGGACCAGGACCAGCAGGTTGGCTGTAGTCATCTTCCACTTCTTGCCGATTGAAAGTGTTTAGGAGCAATACCACAGGCAGAAGGGTCTCCTCCAGGGTCAAGGCACCGGCTCCAGAAATATCCCCCAAGGCGCAGCCTTAGGCCAGCCTCTTTCTTCTTGGAGGTATGTCTGTGGTGGTTTTGTTGTTGTTGCCTCTTTCATGCCTGCAGACAATGCACAGCTCACGGTTTTCTTTGTCAGTGAAAACCTTGGTGTAGAAGTCTGATTTCAAACTTCATCAGTCTCAAACCACCGAGGTCCACAAAGGCCTGTCCTGAGCCCTGCGCTGGGTCCTGTGCTGGGTTCTCTGGGGCCTCTGCCTCTTCTGGAACTCTCACCTCACACTTTCCATTGGCTGCCTGTATACAAGGCCATGGGACTTTATCAGCTCTATGATAATCCCGTAGGACCTCTCGGGCTCATCGCTGATCAAGATTCGTTATACAGTGCATGATTGTACACATGATTTTATCTGTCAGTGTAAAAACAGAATTTTTTAACACTCGTTGTGATGTCATTGTGTTTAATAGTTCCTTCATTAAGATCTGAACACTGAAGTTTAAATACCTACTCATTGAAGGACTGTGTGTACAGTCCAGAGCTCAATGTCACACACCTATTTCCAGACTGTTTTCTGAATGTGTTCTTCACATAGAATCTTTTTTTTATTAGATATTTTCTTTATTTACATTTCAAATGTTATCCCCTTTCCTGGTTTCCCCTCTGAAAACTCCCTATTCCCTTCCCCTCCCCCTGTTCACTAACCCACCCACTCCCTATTCCTGGCCCTGGCATTCCCCTATACTGGAGCATTGAACCTTCGCAGTACTAAGGGCTTCTTCCCATTGATGACCATGAGATTAGGCCATCCTCTGTTACATATGCAGGTAGAGCCATGAGTCCCATCATGTGTTTTCTTTGGTTAGTGGTTTAGTCCCGGGGAGCTCTGGGGTTACTGGTTAGTACATATTGTTGTTCCTCCTATGGGGCCGCAAACCCCTTCAGCTCCTTGGGTTCTCTCTCTAGCCCCTTCTTTGGGGATCCTATGCTCTGTCCAACGGATGGCTGTGAGCATCCACCTCTATTTGTGAGGCACTGGCAGAGCCTCTCAGGAGACAGCTATATCAGGCTCCTGTCAGCATGCACTTCTTGGCATCCACAACAGTGTCTGGGTTTGGTGATTGTAAATGGGATGGATCCCCAGGTGGGCAGTCTCTGGATGGTCATTTCTTCAGTCTCTGCTCCACACTTTGTCTCTGTAACTCTTTCCATGGGTATTTTGTTCCCCATTCTAAGAAGAAGCGAGGTATCCACACTTTGGTCTTCCTTCTTCTTCAGTTTCATGTGTTTTGCAAATTGTATCTTGGGTATTCTAAATTTCTGGTCTAATATCCCCTTATCAGTGAGTGCATATCATGTGTGTTCTTTTGTGATTGGGTTACCTCACTCAGCATGATATCCTCCAGATCCATCCATTTGCCTAAAAATTTCATAAATTCATTGTTTTCCTTCACATAGAATCTTAAAGATCTCAAAAACTTTAATAATGTAGATGCAAGTCCACAGGAAATTAGACTTCTCCTGTGACTCTGGCATATGATTCTCCCATGTTTCCCAGTAATAAATAACAATCCAATTAACTGCTTTTCAACATACTGCTTCACAGGATTAAATTTTGGAAATTATCATTCATCTCTGAGTTGTTATAAGTGGTTTATACTCTGTGGCCTGAAGATTCAATCTCTAGACTACCCTCCAAAATTATCAGAGTTAGATACGTTTCAATATGTCATATTTATAACATAATATAATTTTATTTTAAGGAAACAATTTTTCTATAAATGTAGTGTAATTGGACTGTGGATCATTTGCAGTATATTCTCTCTCTCTCTCTCTCTCTCTCTCTCTCTCTCTCTCTCTCTCTCTCTCTCTCTCTCT